>NC_072389.2:40528121-40843621 GCF_028885625.2 Pongo pygmaeus
CAGTCTGCCTTTGCTTCAATTTTTCTGTTCATTAGAAAGTGACAAGTCATTGCGGACCTCATGATCACTGTCCATATGCCATGTACTGCAGACTGTTTATAGAATATATTTTGTTGGATAAAATCCAGAGATTCCTAGCAATTCCAGCTACTGTCCTTGCAAAAGCAATGGCCTGAAGCCACCCTGATCTTTGAGATCTCTTCTAAATCATCTGAAACTATTATGCACCAGGTGATATTAGGGATATTAGGGATGTCGTAGGAAGACTATTCATCCTACTCCAGAATATATTCAGATACAGAAGTTTCCTCAAGGAATTCTTTAATGCTTAGCATACCAATGATTCCATAAATATCAAACTATTAATACATGAAAACAAAACTCATAGTAATTGCTTTTATAAGTATAAAGATTGAATACTTAATTTTCTTACACTTCCACATATTCCACAAGTTTCCTCATTTACCAACATCTAAGCATTGTATGCACAGCGTTTATAATATTTACTTTCATTTCCCTAAATGGAATAAGATAATTATTAAAATAATTTTAAAACAAAGATCTGAAAAAACAGATTTCAGTGTGAAAAATTGTTAGCTTATCTATAATTATGAAGCTCTAAGATTTTAGTTTTTTATTTTATGTATTTTGGTTTTAGTATTTTCTAATTAGATGATACACACAGATTTCTGAATGATCCTTCTTAATTGAGAATGGAAGGTCAGGGTCATATTAGCTTCAATAAAATATATTACTCAATAGACATTTTAAATTTTTGTTTTAAATGGTTCAGAGAGAAACATTTTAAAAAAGTCAATGTCTGAGTTAAATTTTAACACAAAAGCTAGACATCACAGCATCTCTATTTACTTTACCAACAAGAAGAACCCACTTATATTTCTAAGCACAACTGAAGAATGATGCTAATATACCAATATATTTGCACTCAAATAATTCTATCCTATAAAATCATTTTAAAGTATATGAATATATAACAATATCTCAGTAAATTTAAAATCCATCTTACACATCCATTCCATTTTCAATTTCTAAGCAGTAGCCATTTAACTGGTAAATGCAGCTAGTCCAAAAGGCACAATTTTCTTTTTCTTTAAATAAACCCTAGTATCTAGACCCAATACAATTTCAGTATGCTTTAAAAATCTCTCTCTTAATCTCTGTAATATCATCATTCTCATTTTATTTTACATAAAACTGCATTACATTAAAACCTTTGGAGGAGCTATTAAAAGCCTCTGAAAAAGCCACAACAGCTCATGGGCTTTTTCAGTGCAATTCAACTTTATCTAAAAGCTTCAATTTACCTCAGTCCTTGGAAAAGATTTTTCTTTTTTAAATTTATTCAATTTAGGTGTCTCTTTTCTAGTAAAGCATGGGTTGTGAACAGACACAAACTGTGCTTCACCAAAATCCCAGCGGTCAGTACAATTTACCTCTTGAGCCAGTTAATTATGGAATGTGAGTCTTTATGTATATATCTCCCTATAAAAACCTTTATAATCACTGAGACAATTACATTAGTTAATGTTGACATAAATATCAATATCAAGAAATATCAATATTAATGAAGATAATAATCCATAGGATCCATGATAATGTTAAAGTACATTTTAACTCTAATACATGAATATGTTACTTTGAGTTACTAACAATATTTTTGCCAAAGTGCAGAAAAAATTTACTGTAAACTCTGACACGTAGCCATTTCATCATGTCATACAGACATTCCTTGATGGAAGCTGGGTGGATGAATAAACTCACAACAAGACCTAGGCACTGATAACTCCATGCAGAATTAAGAAATTAATTAGGAGGAAGAACCATAATTTGCAGAGCTGACATCTATTTTACTTTACTTGCATGTATCAATGGGAAGCTATTACAATTCAATTAAAATATTCAATTTTATTACTTTACTTACTGACCTTGAAGTTAATGCCTGTTTTATTTAATTGCATCATCTATGAATAAATGTCAACCCTACAATGTTATGCCCCGTTATTTTCAATGCATTTTTCAACTTTTCAGCTGAATTATATCAATTTATTATCTATGCCATGAAAGCAAGTGGAGGTTTATCTCTTCAGTACAGTCCAATATATGAAGAGAGAGACATCACAAAATGGTTGACAACGCTATTTTTAAGAGTCAAGTAAAGTGAATTGTGTTCTCATCTCAAACTTTGTAGCCTAGAGTTTTACTGTAAAATCAGTAGGTGATATTAGAAAAGGTATAATCACTCTGAGAAGCAATTTCTAGTCTGTCTATAATTCTTGATAAATCCATTGAATACAAGAACTGAATACCTCATGTATCTTTCAAACTAAAACACACACACATACACACACACACACACACACACACACTCTTGAAATCTCTTCCTATCTCTACCAGGCTTACTGGCTAACAGAACAAGTAGATACCGTTTTTAAAACTTGAATTGTTTTGTGGGTAAATATACTTCTTATTTGTTCCCAGACTCCCACTGAACACACCCTTATTCTATAATTATTTTTAGAAACAAAATGACAAAATTTTTATTTAAAACAACAGATAAGAAGACTGGTCATATAATCTCTAAAAAAATGAGCTTACATATATGAAAGTGACTATCTCAGGAAGGACCTTATTTCAATTTTTCAGATTTTCCATTTCTACAGTTAGACTGAAATGCTTACAGCTCTTAGAGGTTGTGTTATGAGTTATCTCAACATGTGACTTCTTTGCTTTGAATGTAAATGTTTTAAATTCTCCAATCACAAATATAGAGAGGCAGAATGGATGAAAAAGTGAGCACCAAACTATATGCTGCCTACAAGAGACTCAGTTCACCTTAAAACACCCTTATAGACTAAAGGAATAATAATAATAAGAAAGATATTCCATGCAAATAGAAACAAAAAGAGCAAAGATAGCTATACTAATCTTAGACAGAATAGGTTTTAGGTCAAAAACTGTAAAAAGGACAATAAAGGTCATAATATAGTGATTAAGGATCCAATTCATCAAGAGGATAAAACAATGGTAAATATATATGCACCCAACATTGCAGCACATAAATACATAAAGCAAACAAGTCTGAAGAGGCATAGACTGCAACACAATAATAGCAGGAAATTCAATACCCCACTATCAACATTGGATAAAACTTCCAGACAGAAAATCAATAAGGAAACATTGGGCTTCAACTACTTTAGGCCAAAGGAACCTAATAGATATTTACAGAACATTCCTTTCAACAGCAACAGAAGAGAAATTCTTCTGAAGTGCACATGAAACATTCTCCAGGATAGATCATATGTTTGGCCACAAAAAAGTCTTAACACATTTAAGGTTAAAATCATGTCAAGTATCTTTTTCAACCACAATGCTATGAAACTAGGTATCAATAAAAGGAAGAATCATGGAAAATTAAGAAGTGCATGAAAATTAAACAATATGCTCCTGAAGGAGCATATGATCCTATCTTCCTGGGTCAAAGAAGAAATTAAAGGAGAAATTAAAAAACATCTTGAGCCAAAAAAAATGGGAACACAACATCCCAAAATTTATGGGATGCAGCAAAAGCAGTCCTAAGAGGGAAGTCTGTAGCAATAAATGCCTACATCAAAAAGGAAGAAGGATCTCAAATAAACAACTTAACATTATAGCTCAAAGGATTAGAAAAAGAAGACAAGCCCAAAGATAGCAGAATAAAGGACATAACAAAGATTAGGGCATAAATAAATAAAATTGAGCCTGGAAAAACAATGCAAAAATCAATAAAACAGAGTTTTATTTTATTTTATTTTAATTATTTTATTTTTTAGACGGCGTTTCGCTGTGTTGCCCAGGCTGGAGTGCAGTAGCGTGACCTCAGCCCACTGCAACGTCCGCCTCCTGGGATCAAGCATTCTCCTGCCTCAGCATCCTGAGTAGTCAGGACTACAGGCATGTGTCACCACGCCTGGCTAATTTTTGTATTTTTTAGTAGATACGGGGTTTCACCATATTGGCCAGGCTGGTTGCAAACTCCTAACCTTGTGATCTGCCGGCCTCGGCCTCCCAAAGTGCTGGGATTACAGAGTGAGCCACCGTGCCTGGCCTAAAACTGAGTTGTTTTGAAAAGCTAAACAAAACTGACAAACCCTTAGCCAGACTAACAAAAACAGGGACAGGACTCAAATAAATAAAATCAGAAATGGAAGGGGAGACATTATAACCGGTAACACGGAAATACAAAGGACCATAAGACACTACTTATAAACAACTATATACCAACAAATTGGGCAATCTAGACAAAATGGATACATACCTAGAAACCTATAACCTACCATGACCGAATCACAAAGAAGCTGGAAATCTGAACAGACCAATAATAACTATGGAGATTGAATCAGTCATTAAAAGTCTCCCATCAAACAAATGCCCAGGATCAGACAGCTTCATGGCTGAATTCTACCAAAAATTTAAAGAGCTAATAGCAAAGTTTCTCAAACTCTTTCAAGAAAACTAACATTGAAGAAGAGGGAATACTTCTAAACTAAATTTACAAGGCCAGAAATATTCTAAAATCTATGAGCTGATATTTTACTTCTGTGTAACACAAAGTAGACTTAGATATTTTATAGATTCACTTTTAAGATCAATGGCATACATGAAATAAATGACCAATAAATAAATTAAGTATAGTTATGCAGTTAATGATAATCAATAACTGCTGGTGATAGCCCAAATACCCCTTTTTTGTACATTAAAAATTACTATAAAGCTTTTGGGGTGTACAGAACAAATAATAAGTGAAAGATGTGTGGAACACAGACAATTTTTTTAAAAGAAGGGATTTGAAATATTTATTCCTGAAACATTTTCCTAATCTTTCTTATCAGTTTGCAAGATGATGAGTACTGGAAACTGGAAGAAGCTTGAATAGAGAGTGTCTGAAGGTGGAAGAGTTGAAGCTAAAAATGTAGACAAAAGCCAGGTCCTATATAGCCTTCTGTTTCGTTTTAAGGAGTTTATGCTTGAAAGTAAGGTCACAAAGAATACTGAGAAATTCAAACAAAACAATGATATGATCCAATTTCACTTCTGAAAAGATCATTCCAGCTTCAGTGAAGTTCCTTGGTAGAAAATAAGACTGAAGGTAAGAAGGCAAATAAACAAGGTGCTGCAACAGACTAGATGAGAGAGTATGTAATAGACAAAGCATTAGTATAGACGAGAACAGATTTGAGAGCAGCATATGGTAGTTAAGATATATAATACCAGTGAATTGGATGTGGGGAATACAGTAGACAGAAAAGGGAAGAATGAGTCTCAGGTTTTTGGCTTTGAGCAAATTAAAAGATGGTGGCACCAAGTATTATTCCTTCAAATATATATATATAAACCAAATAGATGAAGGTTTGGGAAGGACAATAAAGGGTGAATTCAATATTAATTGTGCTAAAATTGACATGTATTTAAGTTTCCCATGAATCATCAGAGAAGAGTTATCTAATTAGATTTTGGTATATAGAAACAGAAGCCATGAAGTGAAATCTCAAGGAGAATATATGAAATGAGAAGAGAAGATACAGGAAAAAGCCTTGAGGAATACCAAATTCTAATGAACTTATAGTAATAATGAAATGTTCAAAATGCAAATCTGGTCTAGTCATTTTCTTTCCCCTATCAGCTTTATTGAGATATAGCTGAGAATTAAAAATTGTATATATTTAAGGTGTATAACTTGATGACTTTATATATGTAAACACTGTAAAATATTCACCACAATCAAGCAAATTAACATACCCATCTCCTCACACAGTTACCATTTGTGTGTGTGTTGTGAGAACACTTAAGATCTATCCTCTTAGCAAATTTCAAGTATACAACACAATGTTGTTAACTATAGACACACTGTTATACATTAGATCTCCATAACTTGTTTATCTTGCATAACTAACTCTGTACCCCTTAATAAACATCTTCCCAAATCCTTCTCCTCTCCATCCTCTGGTAACTACCATTCTATTCTTTATTTCTTAAGTTTGACATTTTTAGATCACACATATAAGTGATATGATGCAGTATTTGTCTTTCTGTATCTGGCTTATTTTACATAGTATAAAGTCCTCCAGGTTCATCCGTGTTGTTGCAAATGGTTAGATTTCCTTTTTAAAGGTTGAATAATACTCCATTGTATAAATATACCACATTTTCTTTAGCCATTCATCTACTGACATACATTTAGGCTGTTTTCGTATCTTAGTGATTGTGAATAATGCTAAAATAAACATGGGAGTGCAGATATCTCTTGGAGATATTGATTTAATTTCCTTTGGATATATACTCAGAAGTGTGATTGCCGGATCACACAGTAGTTACATTTTTAAAATTTTGAGGAATCTCCATACTGTTTTCCATAATGGCTGTACCAATTTACATTCCCACCAACAGTATACAAGGGTTCCCTTTTCTCCAACACTTATCTTTCACTTTTCTGATACTCATTCTAACAGGTGTGACGTGATACCTCATTGTGGTTTTGATTGGCATTTCCCTGACGATTACTGAAATTTAGTACTTTTTCTTATACCTGTTTGTCATTTGTATGTCTCATTTGGAGAAATGTCCATTTAAGTCCTTTGCCCTTTTTTAAACAAAGTTATTTGTCTTCTTGCTGTGAAGTTGCATGAGTTCCTTATATATTTTAAATGTTAACTCCTTAACAGATATAGGATTTGTAAATATTGTTTTGCACTCCCCAGGTTGCCTTTTCACTCTGCTCTTTCCTTTGCTGTGCAGAAGCTTTTTAGTTTGATGCAATTCTATATGTCTATTTTTGCTTTTCTTGCCTGTGTTTTTGGTGTCATATAAAAAAAAAACATTGTCCAGTCCAATGACAAGATTTTTTCCTTTGTTTTCTTCAAGTAGTTTTACATTTTTGGGTCTTGCATTAAAGTTTTAAATCCATTTTGAGTTGAATATGGTGTGAGATAAGGGTTTTAAATCTATTTTGAGTTGTATATGGTGTGAGATAAGGGTCCACTTCTTCCACATGTAGATACGGATAGTTTTCCTGGCACCATTTATTGAAAAGACTATCCATTCCCATTGTATGTTTTGGCACCCCTGTGGAAGATCAGTTGACCATAGATGTGTAAATTTATTTCTAGGCTCTCTATTCTATTCCATTGGTCTCTATATTTGTTTTTATGCCAGTGCCATTCTGTTTTCATTACCCTAGCTTTATAATATGTTTAGAAATGAGAAACTGATTCCTTTGTTCTTCTTCCTGAAGATTAATTTGGCTACTTGTGGTCTTTATGGTTCCATATGAATTTTGGAATTTTTTTTCTATTTCTATAAAGAATGCCACTGAGAATTTGATAAGGATTACATTGAATCTGTAGATCACTTGGGGTAATATGAACATTTTAACACATTAATTCTTTCAGTCCAAGAATATGGCTGTATTTCCATTAATGTTTGACTTTTTAAATTTCCTTCAGCAATATTTTACAATTTTCAGTGTGCAAGACTTTCACTTCTTGGTTAAGATTATTCCTAATTATTTTATTCTTCTTGTTGCTATTGTGAATGTGACTGTTTTCTTGATTTCCTTTTCAGATAGTTTGTTATTTACATATAGAAATGCTACTCATTTTTGTATGCTGATTTTATATTCTGCAACTTTACTGAATTTATGTATTAGTTCTAACAGGATTTTTTTTTTTTTTGCCAAGTCTTTAGGATTTTCAATATGTATGATATTATCTGTAAGTAGAAATAATTTTGCTTTCTTCTTTCTAATTTGAATGTCTTTTATTTATTTTTCTTGCTTAATTTCTCTGGCTAGGATTTCTAGTACAACGTTTAATATAAGTGGCAAGAGTGGGCATCCTTGCCTTGTACTGTAATCTGATAATTTTCTATTTCAAAATCCTTCAATAATACTTCTGGGCAAGATGGTTATATAAGCACTGGCATCTAATTCTTTCCTTTTCTTCTCTTCCCCATTGAAAACACCACTGAAAAGATTACTGAATAAAGGAGAAGAATATATCAGGACTGAAAAACTGGGAAAGAATACTATCAATATACCTAGGACTTGAACTTAATTCTGCTTGAGTGAAGATGGAATCAAATTAATAGAAAAAGCTGTCCTATGACTTCTCCAGTACAAGAATAACTTGCTAGAAAAGAAAGTACAGGAAACTTTGGAGAACCCTGATTACAACCTCCTTCAGACCTTGTGTTGTGAGACAGAATTCCTTATCTGGTTCTCATGTAAAATTAAACTGAATGTGACCTACATACATTTCTGCAAATTTACTCACATATAGTTGAGACAGCAACCAATACAAGTAGTACTTTCTATAAGACAATTCACTGGAGGACAAGCCCTGCAAACGTTATAACATACTCTTGCTCCAAGAAGTTTTAATACATAAATGTTGGGCTCTCAGCTAAGATAGTATGTCTCACTTTCCAATCATGCCAAATAAGAAACGGTATTTGTATTAAGGTACAAATATCCTCCTTGACAGTACAGCCATTAAATAATCTGACCACTACATAGAGAAACAGAAAAACACTTGCTGGCTTACCTTTTCAGAAGGAGTTTTTAATTAACTGTTACATATTATCATGAAAGCTATTACAGTGTAATCTGCCTGATAGAGCCATATGCTTTACTACAGAAGGTTAACTTTCATACTAGCATTCATTAAAATAGAATCTTCTCCTATTTATTTGTAAATATTACAATTAACTTTTTTTTTATTTTTAAAGATCAGAAGGAATTGGAGCCATTGGTTGAGATACAGGTGGAAAGACAAGTTTTAGAATTACGATATAGCACATATTTCTTGGCAGGTAATATATATGTATAAAACATACCTATATACATATCTAATGTACACACATATCCATATATAAGATATATATGGAAGTGTGTGTGTATGGGTGTGTGTGTATGGGTGTGTGTGTGTATGGGTGTGTATATGTGTGTGTGTACAAAGTAGCTTTGGGATGGATAGACTCAATCTATTCCAAAATTCAAGAAAGACATCCTTTCCATATATATTTTATATATATATATATATATATATATATAATATATCCATATATATCCTATCCATATAACCAGCACCAAAAAGTTATATGCCTAAGTTACTTTTAGGACAGCCTGCCTTACCCAGTGAAGAAAATGATATGCTAGCAATAAAATAAGCAAAATCAGCATTTCCTTCTGCTGTTATAATCTGTTACTCCCCTTTATAAACTGAGCAAATAGAGACTCTCTTCAGGTGGCTGTGTGACTAGTGGTATTTGTATTTGAAACTTAAGGAAAGACTGTATCACACATACAGTACTCGAAATTTGATATTAACTCTTTTTTTTTTTCTTAAGTTGAAAATGGTAGATAATTTACAACACATTTTGGAAGTTTTGAAAGTTTCAACTTTCGATGTTTTAATACTTCAGTTATAAAATTCAAAAATTCTCTGCTAAAGTACTTTGCATAAAGGTAGAAATATATTCAAATCACAATTAACTCTACTTGAAAGCACATTAACCTTTTTTAAACAAAATAATTATTTGAACAAAGTTCAGGTGTAAAAATGTTATGTTAACTATAGAATATAAAAGAATAATACAAATTGCTTTTAACCTTTACTGTTCAGCATTCTTTTCTAAGAAGGTTATTGCAATGAATGATTTTAATTATGTCCATTATTAGCCAAATAAATGACAGAAGAACACGATGTGTAGAAGCATTAATTAACATACCTTATCTTGGCTTATTTGGGCAGGTATGAAAGAGGAATAAGATTAATGTAACATATAGGAATTATCACAGGTGAGTATGTATAGGAGTAGAACTCAGAAATTGGGAAGGCTGCACAATTAAAGCTCATGTTCTAATTGGTATGGGCATCTCTTAATGTTAACCCAAAAGGTGAGACTTCAAAAAGTATACGTTAAAAATCTGAAGAAAAAATCTGGTTAGCAGCCCTCTGAGAAAAGTAGAAAGTTTAAAAACCACCCAGGTTTCTAGGAAGACATATAAGGACACTGGCCATGAGAAATATATGTACTGTGACATTATCTGAAAGGTCAAAAGAGAAATTTGTGGATGGTTAAAAAAAAAAAACAAAAACCTGGAAACAATTCCATAGAGACATTTATGAACACGTTGAAAATATCTAAAACATCTTATAACATGACACTTTTCCCCCTGAATTAAATACCAAAAATGTACTGTCAGGGGAAGAAAGAATCTAAAAAAAGAAAAAAAGATTAAAAAAAGACAAAAGGTAACACAAGGACTAAATAGACACCATGAGTGGTAGGACTAACGGCTGAGTTTCTCCTCTGGTAATGAGGACAGCAAGTAAAGAGGATGTGAAGTTTAGAGGATGTAAGAAGCAGAGAAGTTTAGTTTAGTTTTATTTTGCATTGACCTCTGCTGTACAGGATAGTGAGGAAACGACTATTCCAAGGGCACTTTCTGAGAAAAACAGTGGGGTAGTAGTAGAGAGCAATCTCCTAGGAGGAAATAATAGGGCAACTTGAGAAATTCCACAGCAATAAATCACCATGGCCAGATGGTATTCAACTGAGAGTTTCTGAAGGAAATAAAGTGTGAAATCGCTGAGCTACAGATGAGGATATACAATGTATTTGGAAAACAAGCAAGTATTTCCAAATATTGTGATTTTGCTAATATGAAGCTTTTCTTTTGGAAAGAAAAATAATCGAATTAAGATTTATGGAATTACAGACCAGAGGCTCTCTTGGTGATAATGGAGAAACTGATAGAGTCTAATTAAGAATAGCTTCCTTCAACAACAGGATAAGGTTAACCTGCTAAGGTCAAATTGTCCACTGAGTCTATAAAGAGAACACTGTTTCTCTCCATCCTATTAAACTTATCTGGAAATGTCAATAAAAT
Source organism: Pongo pygmaeus (assembly GCF_028885625.2). Lineage (NCBI taxonomy): Eukaryota > Metazoa > Chordata > Mammalia > Primates > Hominidae > Pongo > Pongo pygmaeus. The sequence goes on from NC_072389.2 coordinate 40,539,070, forward strand.
ACTAGATAGAAGTAAACCAGTAAATGTAATTTATTTGGGAATTACATGAAGCTTTTAACAAGGTCACATGAGACTATTGGGGAAAATAAATAAGCACAGTCTTTGGAAGGAAAGGCCACAAGAGAAACTTCTGTCATTAATTGTAAAACTTGTTAAGTAATGAAAACAAAGTTTCAGGCACAATTTCTCTTTCTTTTCTTCCCTACAATGGGGTTACCTCTTCCAGAAGCATAGATCACCTTCAAATTAAAAAAAAGAAAAAACACACAAAAAAGGAATTTCACTACAGACAAGAGGCAGCCTAAGAATATAGAAGGGAAGATGAGCTCCCAAACCAAGAAGGAAAGTAGACCAGGAGGCATTGGCGTAATAAGCACGCAGCAAGATTTTTATGTATCAAATAGAATCAGAAAGCCACACGAGTTTAAGTTTCTCATCACTGTGTCTGTGTAAGCATCAAAGTTTAATGAAAACTAACAAGTGATAAAGTAATAAGACAGATTTTTTTTATGTATTTAAATGAGGGCTGTCTCCTTTGAAGTTGTCACCTTTGAATATTATATGCTTATCCAATAGTATATAGCTTATCCAATAGTTTGATGCCCTGGATCGAACTACTTCTAAAAATTTTTCTATAAAACTGTCTTCAGAGCCAGTTGCATATTGTTCTGAAATTATCTAATGGAGGCAAATCTTCATCCTTTAAGGGTGGAGCCAGAAGCCATCAAGGAAGAATGGAATTTCTCTCCAAAAAGCAAACTTAGTCTACAGCTAAAACAGTTCTACACACTCCAATTATCTCTTCTGTCAAAGAAGCAGTATTATACAGGAAAAAAACAAGGGACATGCAGTAGAGTCTTGAAGAAATCTACCCATGGGCCTGGGGCAATCTCCTGGGTCACAATTTGGGAGCTCCAAATGTTAGAAAGTTCCTATGCCACACACACTAAGACCTGTTTCACTGTATAACTTCCACTTGCTCTTTGAATTGTCCTCTGAGGCCAAAGAAAGTACCAGTGGACTTTCAAACATTGTGAATTGCTATAAAAATCCTCATTCTCCTTGGCCCAGTAACCTGCTGCCTTTACTTCAGGCTAAATATATAGCTCCTTTAAATAGCCCTCATATGGCACCACCACTTGTCCTTTCATTGTTCTGGTCACTCTCTACTCACTGAATTACATTTGTTTCTGTGTCCCCCTTTTATGCAATCTTTCCCTTTTACACAAAGCAATTTCTGTTAATTGTAGGAAATATAGAAAAACATAAAAAAGAAAATTTAAGTTTTTCATATTAAAAAATTTCTGAAGATATGTTGCTAATACATTATCATTTTAGTTTTCAGGAATTTTTCTATGAATGCCTTTTGCACAGAATTGAGATCCAATTGTTTACAGAATACTGCCTTTTCCTTAAATTACTACAGCCACAACCTTCTTAAATGAAGGTGCCTATAACAAAACACAATGTTCCACATTAACTCTGTTAACAGAACCCCTTAGATCTCCTTAGCTGCTTTGGCAGCCACAATGTACCACTGATACATACTAAGCATACTGTTATAAAATCTCTATGACTTTTCTCTTCAGTGCTATTGTTTAGTAATATCTCTCCCATTTGATTTTATGATGTTGGTTTTAGGGACTGAAATTCAGAACTGTTTATATTTACCCCTATTTTGTTTTACGTGGTCATTTTTAGTCCCTAATTCCAATCATTTAATATGAATCTGAATTCTGATTCTATTATTCAAAGTATTAGCTATTTCAATAACAACTGTGTCACCTGGAAATTTTATCAGCATGCCCTTCAAGTGCTCATTCAAACAGCTGTTTAAAAGAGTGAAAAGTGTTGAATAAAGAAATAACGATATCATACGTCAATAGGGTCCTTTTCCCATGTTGATACTGACCTATTATCAACTTCATATTAGGTCCATTTGTTTAAGTAATTATGGGTTAATTATTAAGTCATTTGTTTTATCGCCCTTACATACACACATTTTTATAGATATACAGAATATATCTTTCCTCAAGAGATGTGTCTCTGAAAAACTATATAAGGGAATTAAATTACATTTTAAATATCAAACAGAATTCAATATTGAAAGAATATCTGTAATGAAAAAATCTGTTCCTAATATGAATAATATTTTGTTAACACTGTTTTATCTTAGCTGTTACTTTGGTGTATAATATTTATGAGTTAGAGTTGCAAAATCATAACACTGATTGAACAGAAGCTGGATCCTAGAAGATTGTGGATAGAAGACCGAAATCCAGTCTGTGGGGGAAAAAAACAAGAAAAAAATTCATTTGTTAACGTGGATCTGGATCCTGGAGTAAGTTAACCTTGCTAATTTATTTGTAAAGGCTGAATTTAAAAAGAAATCATCAAAAATGATATTGACCTGTTCAAATATATGTTAAGTGAACCTTAAAGTTTTCCAGTGAAAGTAAATTGAATGGAGGGGAAAAAGGACACAAGCAGTTTGAAGTCATGTGAATGCTAACGAAGGAGGGACACAGAAATAATAATTGCACACCATCAGCAGCATTTTCTTCTCCTGACTGGAGTTTATTATTTGCTAATGCATTCATTACTACTCAGTTTATAAAGTACCTATGGTTATTTACCTAAAAGATAAATAGGCAACTTGTACTTTAACTTTTTTTTTGCCACTTGATATGTTAAACAACCTTCATACTGAAAAAAAAAATGCAATTATTGAAGCACAGCTGAATGGCCCCAGAGCACACAGGCTCCATTAAATTTGCTTACATCTAATGACTCCTGCCCAAGGCAGGTGAGAAATTTATTCTGATAAGATCTTTTCTTTATCCTGTAGCCAAAAAAATAAAATGAAATAAAACCAGTGATTTTAAATCTAATCACGATCTAAAACTATGTGGTATTTGTTCTTTAAGACCCTATAAAGCTGGGCTTTGTGCAATAACCATTATAATTATGTTTTCAACTGCTTAATACAAACATTTCCTTCCAGAAAAATTAGTGTAAGTCATCATCAATGTCAACTAAAAATGCATTTCCTGTAACTTTCAAGTTAAATGTTTTAAGGTCAGTTAAAAAAATTATTATTTAGAAATTGTGATACTGCTCCGGTTTCCTAAAACCCATAGCTATATCTTACCTGAAATATCTTTCATGTGACAAAGCAAATAAAAATGTGAAATTACAAGTACAGTATAGGAAGCCAAAAGCCCCAAGATTTACCCAGTTTAGACAGTGACTTTTATGAGCCTGTCAAAAACAAAAACAAAACAAAAACAAAAACAAAAACAAAACCTCCTACTTCCAGTTCCATTGAAAACCACAGACTTTACTTTTCTTGCCTATATTCCATCTGTTGTGTGAAAACTCTCAATAATTTTTAAAGGTGGAGAAAAGAAAGAGAGGTAACTGAATTTATGTTGCAGCACAGTTATATAACACCCAAGATTCTTCTTTGTCAAACAGAAAAACAAAGTGGCAAACGAAGGATATGAAAAAAGCTTAACCAATGAGTTCACTTTTTCACATATGTCAAAAGTCACTCATAATTACCCCTATACCTATCTAGCAGTAATGATGTGTGTAATATGTTAAACTGTTCAAGAAACTTTTGTACATATGGCCCCATTTTAGTAGTAAATCTTTAGGATAAGTGGTAAAACAATTGTTTTACTGATAAAAGGGAGGTTACGAAAATGGAGGCTCTGGGGTGAAGTGAATTCTCCAGGTTGCAAGGTTAACGAGTGTTAAATCAGGAAAAAAAATGTACAGATTTTGACTTTGAGTCCAGTACTCCTTCCTGAAAATCAAGTTAAGCCATAATCAAATAAAGAAGTGCTCCTTAAGCTAAGGCACATAAACAGCAGGGTGCCAGAGGCTATAAAGGCCCAAATTAACTAGGTGTACTTTCCTGGAACAACAATTTTGTTACAAGAATTAGAGAAAAAAATCCATAAGAAAGGAATCCATAAGAAAGAAATATAATGGGGACAAGCATGTTGATCTTAGACATAAATTGAAAAGTCTAAGGAGAAATCACAGTTAATTATAAAAAGCAGAGAGTAATCCTAAATCTTGGCTGCCCCTTAGAACCAATCACTTGGCAAAGTTTTTTTTTTTTTTTTTGGAGATGGAGTCTCGCTCTGTCACCCAGGCTGGAGTGCAGTGGCGCAATCTCGGCTCACTGCAAGCTCCGCATCCCAGGTTCACACCATTCTCCTGCCTCAGCCTCTGGAGTAGCGGGGACTACAGGTGCTGGCCACAACGCCCAGCTAATTTCACTTGGCAAACTTTTAACAAATACCAATCAATACTTACTATGACTCATCCCAGAATAACCAAATCCAACTATGTGGGATTGGGGCTGCATATAATAAATATGTATTCAAAGGCTCCTCAGGAGATTCTGACGTGCAGCCATGGTAGGAACCACTGATGTAATGCTATAAAGGTGGATGAAGAAAATATGGATAAGAGTCTTCCAGATAAACATAAAGCGTAGAGGTATATGAAAGTTAGAGGAATATAAAAGAATAAAAAAATCTATATCATGTTTAAAATGGGTAAAAATGTGAAATATTTCATGGAAGAGTACATTATTGCTTTACACTCCTGAAAGAGGTGCTAGTCTTCCTCTTTGGTAGTGTTTGCTGCAGTGGGGTTTTCTGTCATCATTCACTATCCTCCTGGATACGTTTTTTAGATTCGCATCTGTAATAGAGTTCTTAGCCATGCACAGTTCCTACCAGAAATTAACCCAATGAGCACAACCAGAAAAAGAAAAAAGAGCTTTATTATGGCAGTTGGGATGACAGAAATATCAAACTGAAAGCATTTCCTACATCCTAGGGAGGGCAGAAACAGGTATATTCATAGAAAACAGAATTATCAACAACAAAAAAATACACACATAAGACAAAGAAGTTTTCAGGCAAATTACTTACAAAAGGGGAAAACTCAAATTATCCATCAATGTGTTAGCTTTCTTATGTTAACACAAAAGAAAGATAATTGGGGCTGAGAGGAAGAAATGAAAATATATACAATTCTTGAGAAAAGTACTGAAGACATATTCCACCTGAATGAAGAAGAAAATAAAGGGTTCAATAGGGAAGTCATATTGAGTACACATGGACACAAAGAGGGGAACAATAGAAACTGAGGCTTACTTGAGGGTGGAGGTTAGGAGGAGGGTGAGGGTCAAAAAACTGTCAGGTACTGAGCTCACTATCTGGGCGTAAAAGACTAATGACTAAATCATTTAAACACCAAACCCAAGTGACATAAAATTTACCCACGTAACAAACCTGCACATGTACCCACTAAACCTAAAATAAAAGTTGAAAAAAAAGAATAGGGAAGTTGTGACATAGTGGTAAATGCCAAAACCCAGTCACATATATAATTGTGTCAAAGAAGTTTTGCAAATCAAAGTATTAAATACAAATGTCAAATTCATTGTTTAAAGAGAAGCGATATATATAACTAATAATAATTAACTGTAAAGTCAGTAATAATATGGGTTCAAACTTCATGAATCAGAATAGAAAAATGGATTGGAAAAATTAAAGGATGATAGCAATTGATATACACACCAACAAGTATAGGCAAGGATACAAACTTGCTTTTGTTTGTTAGAATAAACAAAAACTTAACTTTATGAAGACAGCTTTTCAAAGCAGGAGAAGTAGTGGCATTCTCTTAGCAGAAAGCCAAGACTCCAGGCCTTAAAATTCCCTTGAAGACATCCGGCTAATAATGAAACTGCAGAGTTATAGTAAAAATCCCGTTGAGTCTCTCTACACTGGGGTTGGCAAGTATGTTCCATAAAAGGTAAATATTTTAGGTTTTGTGGGCAAAATTGGTTCTTTCACAATTACTAAATTCTTCCATTGTAGCATGAAAACAGCCATAGACAATAATAAATACACATGTTGTGTCCCTATACAACTCTATTTCCATATATGGGCAGTGAATCAGATTTCACCCTAGTTTGATGACGTCTGCACTAGATCAGTAGTTCTCTTCCTTGGATTCATATTAAAATCAATTAATATTGAAGCTCTAAAAAATTGCATGTATCTGGGTCCCATCCCTAGATATTCTGATTTAATTGGTCTGGAGGGCAGTTTGGTCACTGGGATGTTTAAAAACTCAACAGGCGACAATGATGTGCAGCCACAGTTGAAAACCATTGTTCTAAGAACTTGATTTGGGCCCTTAATATATTTGTCTGTGGAAGAGAAAAGAGAAGGGAGGTAGAGATGTCTTTATGTGGTTGTGACATTACCAAATGTATTGTACAAGGCTGCCCTCTGCAATATATAAATCAACTGTCAGGGTACCAAAGCATCTTGCCGTGAAAATGTTTATATCCATCTCTACTATCAGCTTATAAACTAGTACAAATCACACCCAAAACAGCAGATATATTCCTGAAAAAAATACAGCAGGCCAGTTTGAGTCAAAGGTCAGTCGTTTCTATCTCTGGGAGGTTAGGATACCTAATAGGACTAGGTCTCTGGTCCACTTATAGGCCTGGTCTCTTCAATTCCTTATATTGATTAGGAAGTGATAAAAAGGGACTATTACAACTTTGATGTTGATATTTTAAAAATTATAATTTAAAGAACACCTTTGAAAAGATTAAAGCTAATTATAGAATGCATTACTGCCAAAACAACAGAGGGCACTAAAATATTCCATATAGCAAAAGGTAGAAAATAAACGGAAAAGCAGTAAAACAAAAAATTGATGACATAAAATGGATAAAATAAGTAGAAAAATTAAGAAACAACTAATTGATTATATCAGTAAAAACAGTTAAACTTTTTAAGACAAAGATTGGGTCAATAATAAAATCCAATGTTACGCCAATTATAAAACCCATCTAAAAGTATATGCACACACACACACATAGAAAAGTTAAAATGAAAGAACAGGCAACAATGTATCAGGCAAATGTAAAGAAAGGTTGCAGTGGTCCTATCATTAACATCAAAACAAAATTCAAAGCAATAAAGATGAAAAAAGATATAATTAAGAAACATAAATTACTAAGGTTTTTTTTGTTTGTTTTGTTTTCTTTTTGAGACAGAGTCTCACTCTGTTGCCCAGGCTGTGCTGTGGGGTGATCTTGGCTCACTGCAACCTCCGGCTCCCAGGCTCAAGTGATCCTTCAACCGCAGTCTCCCAAGTAGCTGGGACTACAGGTATATGCCACCACGCCCAGCTATTTTTTTTTTTTTTTTTTGTACAGACAGGGTTTCACCATGTTGCCCAAGCTGATCTTGAACTCCTAAGCTCAAGCCATTTGCCCACCTGAGCCTCCCAAAGAACTGGAATTACAGGTGTGAGCCACTGTGCCTGGTCACTAATGAGTTTTGGTGAGTTAAGTAATACTGTATTGTTAGAAATAAAGTAAAAAACTTCCTTCCCCAGTAGAATGGTCGATTATCTACATGACACTTCCACAAAAATACACCTGGGTGGTGCATAACATTAAATCAAGTTTAGCCTAAAGCTGCCTCCTTACATATTTTAAGTTTGACCTAAAGGTTTCTCTGTACATGGTGAAATATAACAAGTAGAGGTGTAAACACACCATAGCCTACACTTGTGACAATTATTGAGTTGTGGACAATCAAATGTAGACAACTGTTCGAACTGGGTTCAAAAAAGGCAAACATTGAGCTGTAATTGATAGATGCAGGAGGCAGAAAAGGGAACCTGCATAGGGTTTTGCCTGGGCATGCCTGCAACAGACTGGGGGTCTGCATGAGCGCTGGGAGAATGGGGTGGAGCCACCAGGAATTCATGCCTCATGCAGCGGGAGGAGTCAGGCCTCTTCAGCTCATGTGTGGTGGCCTGGTAGTCAATCTGTGATGTGGGTGCATGTTGGCAGGACCCCCTCTTTCTTTTCTGAGAGCATTCTTTTTGCCTAATAAATCTGTCCTCCTCACCCTTCCACGTGTCTGTATGCCTAATTTTTCTTGGTTGTGAGACAAGAACCCAGATTTTAGCTGAACTAAGGAGCAAAAAATCTTGCATCATTTTGGTGGTCCATACGGGGACATGAGGAGGGGTGAGTAAAATGTGAACCAAAAAATCTCTTTTCCTTTTGTTTCTGAGCCTTCTTGTCCTTGGACTTCTTCTGAGGGTAGAGGAAACTGTGGTCCCTTCCATCGCTCTCGGGGTTTGGGAATGTCAGCCTTGGTCCAAACCAGCCTTTTCTATAGCATTTTGCTTCTTTTTTTTGGGACCGTAATGGCACCTATCTTTTCTTTTACTATAGCAGTGGTCCACCTCCACCCCAATGGCTGTAGGTGCACATATGGCCATAGCTGCTGCCCTGGCCCCAGGGCAGTCTCAAGGGCCAGAGGCCCTGCACGTCCAGCTGGGCAGCATACCTCGCAACACCTCCATGGAGTCTCCTCATTCCCTGGCCGAGGGGTCTAGCTCAGTACGACAGCAATTGAAAGCTTCTCTCCTGCCGGGCGCGGTGGCTCATTCCTGTAATCTCAGGACTTTGGGAGGCCAAGGTGGGTGGATCACGAGGTCAGGAGATCAAGACCATCTTGGCTAACATGGTGAAACCCTGTCTCTACTAAAAATACAAAAAATTAGCCGGGCGTGGTGGTGGGCGCCTGTAGTCCCAGCTACTCGGGAGGCTGAAGCAGGAGAATGGCGTGAACCAGGGAGGCGGGGCTTGCAATGAGCCGAGATGGCGCCACTGTGCTCCAGCCTGGGCAACAGAGTGAGACTCCGTCTCAAAGGAAAAAAAAAAAAAGGTTCTCTCCCTGTTCGTCACTGCACTCCAGCCTGGGTGACAGAAGGAGACTCCATCTCATAAAAGAAAAAGTTTCTCTCCTGTTGGAGAAATTCATTTGCATAATAAGAGGTTTCTTGCTCAGGTATCTTTTTCTTTCCTCCACCCTGTCAGCAGTGAATACAGCTTTGCATTTAAGTTTTTTTTTGTTTTTCTCCATCCTGTCTCAGTTAACACAGCCCTGCCTTTAAGTTTTTTTTTTTTTCTTTTCTCCACTAGGTCAGGAGTTAACTTTAATGCAAGAGGCTTTTTTTTTTTTTCTCCCCCTTTTACAGGACATTTTACTAGGCCAGGACATCCTTTCCTCTCCCTTGTTGGAGGACTCAATTCCACAGCTTCTCCTTAGCATTTGGCTTATGATAAGGAGTCCATGCAACCCCCGAGACACATTTTTGTCTCAAACTCAATTCCAAGTTTCGGAGCTTGAAGGCTGCTAACAGCAGGGGAGACAGGGTGTATGTGGGTAACACTGGATAATCCCACCCCCTAGGCACCCATGTTTACATGGGTGAAAGCCACTTTGACGCCCATGGTGGCACCCTGTCACAGTTGCTGGGCCTCAGGGATATTCAGAGGAAAGAAAGAGGGATGCCTCACTTTCTCTCCCTCACATATCCACGGTATTCACCAGGAAGAAAATGGAACCAGGAACACCTCGCTCTCCTCTTTCTAGATAAGTAGCCATTCATCTTCATTGTGAACCTCTTTTGAATGCATCCTGAGTCCTGGGGCTCCTTTGAAAAAAATGTCTTCTTTTTCCTGTTTCCTCCTCTGTCCTTTCTTCACAGATGAGTAATTGGGTCCCCCTACAGGACAGTCCTCTTGGATGTATGCTCCAAACTGGGAAAAGTTAATTTCCCAAACCTTAAACTGGTTGGCTTGGGACTGAGCTTGGAGGAAGGGAACCCGGGAGCCTGACATGCAGGCAAAAGAGTAAACTTTTTTTTTTTTTTTTTTACCAGTTGGGCTTCTGGCCACCCTCTGCTGGTGCAAACCAGTAAAGGGAATGGTAAGGATCGCTGTTTATATTTTCTGTAAAGTTTTAATTATGAAAAAGGATTTGTGAGGCTGGTCTTAAGCTATGGCCAAACTGGTGTGCTTTGCATGTCACTCTGCACGGTTCTGTCAGAGAGAGGGGTACCTTAGGATGGGATACAGGCCTAGTACTCCACAGGCCTGTTGTTCAACCCAGGCCAGCAAACCAGTCAGTGGCAAACTTTGCTGCAGGCCTCTATCTTGTTTTGTGTCCTTGGAAGCATGACCTGTAACCATGTGGCAGTGCTTTGTTCTAGCCTCTGCCACTTTACAATGGCAGCCTAGGTTCAGTCCTGGCTTAGGGAATGAGTTCTTTTTGGTTTGATATTTGCATGACCTTTACCATTTGTTGATTCTCTTCCCCTCCACAAATCACCTTGAATTTTCCTTCCAATGAGTCCCTGGGAGGTTACCTTGGTAAAGTTTGAAAGCCAAAATACTGGCCACTTGGCATGGTTAAAGTTGGATAATAAGGGATTTAGATGGATTTTCATAAACAGCGCTGAGCTAAATTAAAAATGGATACCCAAGTCATAGGTATATTTAAAGGCCTTTATATTTTTCTCTTCTTGTATCTTGTTTTTCTAGAAAAAGTTTTTTTCTCAGTTGACTGAATTCTTTTTCTCCATTTTGTCTTGCCACACTTAATACACACATGAGAGGCCCTAAGATAATTTCTTTTTTTTTTTTGAGACGGAGTCTCTCTCTTTCGTCCAGGCTGGAGGGCAGTGGTGTGATCTCAGCTTACTGCAACCTCCACGTCCCAGGTTCAAGCGATGGCCTGTGATTACTTGGGAAAAACAGAAAAGGTGCCACGGATTCCATTTTGGGAGAAGCCTCCGTTTTCCTCATGGAGCCCCAGGAATTAGAGGCGGATGAATCTTTCTCAGAATTTTTGCCTTCCAGCTATACCTGTTTATTAGGCCCTAGAAACTGCATGTTTCCTAGCCCTACTCTTAAAGGGCCCCAATTGGAGGCCAATAGCCCAGTTAGGAGATTGGCAAACAGAAAATCCTATAACTACTGGATCTGCTTCTGTTTGTCTGTGTGGTTATATATGTGTTGTGTGTGATGTCTACAAAAAGAGAGCTCTTATTAATTGGCCTAAAGGAAAATAAGCACCTAGATCAAATATCTTTTAAAGGGAAGATAAAAAGTGTGGTGCCCCTTTTAGTTCATGTGACTTTAGTCTTTGAGAAATGGAAACAGCCTTGGAGATTACTGGTAAAATGCAAATGCCATCAAATTGTAATTTTTTACCTAGGTTTATAGGATTATTTTAAATTAGGTAAGATAAAGCCAAAGGTTTAAACAAGTTGTAGAAGGTTTCTAAAAATTGATCTTGCAAAAGAAATTCTGTGTGTGAACACTGACTAGATTCAAAAGGGTATTATATGGTTTTTCTGTAAATTGAGCATTGAAATAAAAGCACAACAAGGTTTTCCTAAGGCACTAATCTGCTTTTTAGCAAAATTTATAAAGAGTTATAAAAGGTTTATAATGATCTCACCTCATGGTCAAACTAGTTAACATTGGATAGAATTGTCTATAAGATTTCATTAGAAAATTAGGGTTGATATTAATAGCTGAAATGTTGATGAATATCAAACAGAACAAGAGTTAATGGAATGGACTGAACTAATGAAAAACTGAGTAAGCTTTTTAAACTTTTCTTTAAAACATTGCTGATACTTATTTTGTTTTTCAGAGTCAAGGCAACTTATTTTGAGCTATTCATAGCCTTTAATAGAGTGGGGTATACTCCTGTGAACAAAATTTGGAGCATATTTGTTTCTCTCTGCCTGGCTTCTCTAGTATTTGCAAACTGTCAGCATTCTTAACTTATGACAATATGGTTATTTGCATCAGTGCAATAAGAATCCATTTTCTCTTGCAACAGGATGCAATCGGAGAAACTGGTTGTTTTATCAAGGCTTTGACTGGAAGGGTATGCTTCCTTTTAAGGAATCAAGCTCAACTTGCAGATCCAATAAAAACCGCTTGGGAAAACTGTCTATAGTAGATACCCTGTCTACATAGTCCCTGTACAAAGTTCCTAACCTGTGGTGAGTAAAGAATGTCACTTTCTAACAGGTCCAGGAGCCCATGTTCTTGGAACCTCAAGAAGAGAGGAGTTCACCCAACTCATAGTCATTAGAGTGTACAAACCCATGGCAGGGCTTGGCTTTAAAAAAGGAAAAAAAAAAGTCCTATCTGAGATTCCTTGTGGAATAGAGTTCCATCAAATCCAATTTAAAAAGCCCATGTAGAAATAATTATTCTTGCTCTACATTACACAAATAATCAGGCCAAGTATGAGACTAAAGTTATTTTGCAAACAACTCAGTCCTATTATGCTTTGTTTTTAACAAAAATGAGGACTGGAGAGAAATTATGTTTCAAAACTTACACATTTATCATTAAATTCCAGACTGATTAGTTGTTTTTTAAGTTCTTGCCTACATTTTAGGCTTACACTGCTTATTCCTGTGAACCAACCAGCAATCTCTGGCTGCAGCTCAGAAGGAACAAAAGGGATGGGTAATGTAAAAATCTGGTTCAATATTTTAATTCTGAGCAATTATCCTGAAAATCCTTCCAGGTGATGGGAGTAAACAAGGTGCCCATAACCTGGAGGTTTCCTTTTTGGGAAAATAAGACAAAGAGGGCTAACCAAAGCCAAGCCCCATGTACCCAAATCTTAGCAACCCTGACTATAGCCACCAGTTATCTAGGCATGTCAACAGCCTTGGGATTTAAAAACTGTCCTTACCCACCCCTTTTTGTTTCGTTTTGACACGTTTTCTAATAACCAGGTTTGTCTCCTCTTGCCTTCAGGCCATCGAATTCCAAATAGTCATGCAACTGGAGCCTCAAACAACAGCCCCCTTTAACCGGGGAACCTTAGATAGGCCTCTGAGGGAGATCTGATTCTGTCTTCCCAAAACAGTACCCCCTGTCAGCAGTATGCAGTGAAGATCAGTCTTTATCCTTATCCCTATCCTTATCCTAATGGCAGTTATATGTCCTTCTTTAGAAGGGGGAATGATAGAGGCAGGAGGCAGATAAGGGAACCCACACAGGGTCTTGCCTGGGCATGCCTGCAACAGACTGGGGGTCTGCATGCACACTGGGAGAATGGGGAGGAGCCACCAGGAATATGTGCCTTATGCACTAAAAGCAATGGCAACAAAAGCCAACACTGACAAATGGGATCTAATTAAACTAAAGAGCTTCTGCACAGCAAAATAAACTATCATCAGAGTGAACAGGCAACCTACAGAATGGGAGAAAATTTTTGCAATCTGTCCATCTGACAAAGGACAAATATCCAGAATCTACAAGGAACTTAAACAAATTTACAAGAAAAAAACAAACAACCCAATCAAAAAGTGGGTGAAGGATATGAACAGACACTTCTCAAAAGAAGGCATTTATGCGGCCAACAAACATATGAAAAAAAGCTCATCATCACTGGTCATTAGAGAAATGCAAATCAAAAACACAATGAGATACCATCTCATGCCAGTTAGAATGGTGATCATTAAAAAGTCAGGAATCAACAGTTGCTGGAGAGGATGTGGAGAAATAGGAATGCTTTTACACTGTTGGTGGGAGTGTAAATTAGTTCAACCATGGTGGAAGACAATGTGGCAATTCCTCAAGGATCTAGAACCAGAAATACCATTTGACCTAGCAATCCCATTACCAGGTATACACCCAAAGGATTATAAATCATTCTACTATAAAGACACATGCACATGTATGTTTATTGAAGCACTATTCACAGTAACAAAGACTTGGAATCAATCCAAATGTCCATCAAAGATAGACTGGATAAAGAAAATGTGGCACATATACAGCATGGAGTACTATGCAGCCATAAAAAAGGATGAGTTCATGGCCTTTGCAGGGACATGTATGAAGCTGGAAACCATCATTCTCAGCAAACTCACACAGCGACAGAAAATCAAATACCACATGTTCACTCGTAAGTGGGAGTTGAACAATGAGAACACTTGGATACAGGGAGGGGAACATCACACACCAGGCCCTGCTTGGGGGTGGGGGGCTAGGGGAGGGATAGCATTCGGAGAAATATCTAATGTAGATGATGGGTTGATGGGTGCAGCAAACCACCATGGTACATGTATACCTATTTAATAAACCTGCATGTTCTGCACATGTATCCCAGAACTTAAAGTATAATTTAAAAAAAATGATGAGCTCATATATGTATGTGTGTATGTGTGTGTGTGTGTATATATATATACACACACACAGTGGGAGAAGGACAGAACCAGGAAATCACATACCTAAATGTAAGAGCTAAAAGTATAAAACTCTTAGAAGAAAACATAGGAGTAAATCTTATGACATCAAGTTAGGCAGTGACTTCTTAGAAATGACATCAAAAGAACATGTAATCAAAACAAAAAATGATAAATTGGACTATGTCAAAACTAAAAATGTTTATGCTTCAAAGGACACCACCCAGAAGTAAAGAGAAAACCCACAAAATGAGAGAAAATATTTAAAATCACACATTTGATAAGAGACTTAGAATATATATTAAAGAAAACCTACAATGCACTAAAGACAAATAACTCAATGAAAATATAGGCAAAGGATTTTACTCGACATTTCTCTAAAGAAGATATACAAAGGGCCAATAAATGCATGAGAAGATGGTCAACATCATTAGCCATTGGAGAAATGCAAAATAAAACCACAATGAGATACAACTTTACATTCACCAGGATAGCTATAAGAAAGACAGACAATAATTAACTGTCGGCTAGGATGTGAAAACCTGGAACGCTCATTCATTGCTAGTGGGAATCTAAAGTGGTACAGCCACTTTAGAAACCAGTTTGGTGGTTGCTCAAAATGTTAAACATAGAATTATCATATGACACAGAAATTCCACTCCTAGGTATATACCCAAGAGAAATGAATACATAGGTCCAAAGAAAAACTTGTACATAAATGTTCATAGAAGCATTATTCATAATAAACAAAATATGGAAATGACTCAAATGTCCATGGACTGATGAATGGCTAAATAAAACCTGGTATATCTTTGTAACAGAATATTATATGGCAACAAAAAGAACTCAATTATATATGCTATAATTTGGATGATTCTTGAAAACATTATTCTACGTGAAAGAAGCCAGTCACAGTGACCACATATTGTAGGATTCCAATTTTATGAAATATCCAGAATAGGCAAATCTATAAAGATATGAAGACACAAAGTCCTCATGGTGCTTAAAACTGGGCGCAGTGGGGCAGGGGTTGGAGGTAACTTGAGAATGATTACTAATGAGCATGGGATTCCTTTTTGGGGAACACAAATTCTAAAACTAGACTGTGGTGATGATTGCACAACCTGTGAATACACTAAAAAAATTGAATTGTACATTTTAAGTGGATGACGTGCATAGTGTATTAATTACATTTCCATAAAACTTAAAACATAAGGAATGTATAGTCATAGTAGCTATATGCTCAGACAATACAGATAAAAAGATCTCTTAAAAATGAGAGGGGAAATTCATAAAAGCACATACAAAAAATTCTTTTTAACTGTTCTCAGAAATTATATCATCAGTAGTGGCATTAGCATTGTTATTCTGAAATTGTCTCATATATTGTTAACATTTTAATATAATATCTGTATCTATTGGTATGCTGAGTCCCAACAAGAGTTCCCTGGAGCAGAACACATTATTATTTTTATTACTTACAAAGAATAAGTAAATAATACTGTTCTGACTTCTCTGCCCCAGCTCTTACTCCAGGAGCAAGGTGATGAGAAAGAGATATAATCTTGCAAGTAATTTCATCTACCATAGGCAAGGGGTCTGGAAAAATAAATCCGAGTACTGATTAGGAAAAAAAGAGGCAGCTGTTGCCCCTTCCCTTCTGAGAGTTTCCTTGGAAAAGTAAAGGGAAGGATATGTGCTTTCACACTTTGGAATGTAAATAAATCTTCCTGAGGGGAAAAACTAGTGTCTCCAGCTTTACTACCCAAGAAATGTCTCCAAGGTCCTGGTCTCAACCCTTCCTTTGAAATGTAAACAGATACCTCTAGAAAGATAAGTCTCTCTGGAGTTTTCACTTATCTGTTCAGTCATAAATCAAGTTCTAAAGCTCGTCTTTTAGCCTAGGTCTCAAGTTTCTGTAAAATTTGCTCAGAAAGTCCTAACTGTGCAGAAACATAAGAATATGTTCTCTACAGCCCCACATACAATGTGATATTTATTTTATAGTGTAATACAAAATAAATATGAAGTTGAGTTAAACCAAGATATTAGCTTGTCAAATCAGACTCAAACAAATTGGACACCTTACCCAGTTTCAACCTTTTCTGATGATTTCAAGAAGAGAAGTAATCAGGCAGCCTAACAAATAAGGTAGAGTTCCAAGACCATCAGAACAGCTCTCCAGGTCCTTCACTGCTATACTCTGGCCCAGATTAGCACATGAGGTCAACTAGAATCACAGTACCATTCTCTGTTTCTTCCCAACAAAAACAACTTTTTTTAATGCACATTCATAGTCACAGTGACTAGGTTAGTGACTAGAGATTATTGTTCAATAAATTCGGGATTCCATTTGGCTTGAGGATATAATTATATACAGCATAGTATAGGTTTTAAAAGTTATTGGCTTCCAGAAGTCATTATGCAACAAGCTCCCTTCAGGATAACATAATATCATTCCTTTATCCTTCCAATTCTAATCAGTGTAGCATGAGAAAGACAAATTCCCTCTTTATCTGTGATACTTGGGCCATTGGAGAACAAATATAAAGGCCACACTGTTCAGCAATGTCCCATAATTTAGGCTAACCATAGTGTTCCCATAAGTGGGCATCCTTAGCTTGGCTACTAGAACTGCTGGTCATTGATCTTTAAAAACAACAACTTCCATAGTAATTGGAATATTCAAGAGTCTTTCTTCATTAGCTTGGCTACTAGAACTGCTGGCAATGGAACTTTAAAAACAATAACTTCCATAGCAATTGGAATATTTAAAAGTCTTTCCTGCATAAGAGTATAAGCCCTCTTCTTGTACTGTTGACCAACATTATGTTCCATTAAATACTCTATTAGTCCAGTCATTTTAAGCTTTCTTGTCCCTCTAGGGCCATTTCCAGATGCAGCCATTCTCCTGGAAGAGAGCTCCCTCTAGTGTCTCTATTTGGATTAGCAAATCCTTTTCATCACGAGCTTTCAGGAACATTATTTTGGTCTAATTTGGTATATTAGTAATGGTCCTCAAGACCATTACTAAAAATGCCTTCAGAACATCAAGACAGCAGAGACAATACTCATCAAGCAACAACATGGGTTATTACTGTGGTACATTAGTAAAATTTGTACAATTTAGAAAAATAGTTTGCACACACACAAAGAAGTCCCATGAGATTGTCATTTGGTATATTATGTATCAAATACAGCTCTCTCTGGGTGTGTCATAGGCTCTTCACAAACATACTCTGCATAACTCCAGAGAGGAGTTGTTAGTAATACTTATTCATTACATTACATCCAAATCCATCTCCCTCAAGGTGGTCTTCCAGTTCCCTTAAATGAATTCCATTCACATTCACATATTCTATATTAGAAGGAAATCAAGCTATAACAGGCAGTAGAAATCTGCTCTCCATTATACCTAGGTGGATGTCTTAGCAACATATTGTCTTGATTTATGTCCACAAGGAGTGCAAAAGCCCTACTGTTCTGAATCCTCCACCTATGTACTTTAATTAGTAATAGTCAAATCATCATCATCAAAAAAAAAAAAAAGAGATCTGAATGGTAAATAGTTGACCCTTGAACATCATGAATATGAACTGCCTGGATCCGCTTATATATGGATTTTTTTTTCAATAAGTATATTTGGAGAGATGTGTGACAATTTGAAAAAACTCAACATATGAACCATGTAGCCTAGAAATACTGAAAAAATTAAGAGAAAGGTATGTCATGAATGCATGAAATACATGTAGATGTTAATGTATTTTATCATTTACTACCATAAAATATATACAAATCTATTATAAAAGGTTAAAATTTATCAAAACACGCACATATCATTCACAGGTGAGAGAAAGGTAAAGATGTAGCATTAAATTATAACTGCATAAAATTCACTATTATTATCTATTGTTACTACTGTATTAATTTTGTAGCCAACTTACGTTGCCATTGCGGTGAGCTCAAGTGTTGCTAGTGTCTGCTTAAAATACTATGTGATGCTAATCATCTTCCCATGAGCAGAGCAGTTTCTGTCTCCAGTAAATTGTGTATCACAGTAAAAAGTGATCTCTAGTGGTTCTTGCATATATTTCATTGTGTTTAGTGTAAATACTGTAAACCTCCAGTAACACCATGGGACCCATACGAACTGCCACTAGTGATGCTGGATGTGTTCTCAAGATGCAGAGAAAAGTCATGACATTATAAGAAAAAGTTGATGTTCTGTAGATTGAGATCTGCAGCTGTGGTTGCCTGCAATTTCAGACAATGATTCATTTTGTAAACAGATGACATAAATTTACAGTATTGATAAATACAGTACAGTACTATAAGTGTATTTTCTCTTTTTTTTTTTTTTTCCTTTTTTTTTTTTTTTTTCTGAGACAGGGTCTTGCTCTTCACCCAGGTTGGAGTGCAGAGGTGCAAAGACAGCTCAAGTGATTTTCCTGCCTCAGCCTCCCAAGTAGCTGGGATTACAGGCACACACCACCATCCCCAGCTAATTTTTAAACTTTTTATAGGCATAGGTCTCCCTATGTTGCCCAGGCTGGTCTCACTCCTGATTCAAGCGATCCTTTCATCTTGGGCTCCTAAAGTCCTGGGAATACAGGCATGAGCCACTGTGCCTGGCCTCTCTTCCTTATAATTGTCTTAGTAACATTTTCTTTTCTCCAGCTTATTTTATTGTAAGAATACAGTATGTAATACATACAACATGCAAAATGTGTTAATGGACTGTTATGTTTTTGGTAAGGCTTCTGGTCAACAGCAGGCTATTAGTAGTTAAATTTTTGGGGTGTCAAAAGTTTTAAGTGGCTTTTTAACTGTGCAGGGGGTTGGTGCTCCTAACCACCTTGTTGTTCAAGGGACAACTGGATAGCCTATAAACCAAGAAATGAGTGGTAACTGTAGTGAACTGCTCCTACATTGAGTCATCAAGGAGCACTCTGCCATTTTATTCCTCTAGATTACATAGGTGGAATCTTTTTTTTTTTTTTTTCTGAGACGGAGTCTTGCTCTGTCGCCCAGGCTGGAGTGCAGTGGCATGATCTCGGCTCACTGCAACCTCCGCCTTCTGGGTTCACGCCATTCTCCTGCCTCAGGCTCCTGAGTAGCTGGGACTACAGGCGCCCGCCACCACGCATGGCTAATTTTTTTGTATTTTCAGTAGAGATGGGGTTTCACTGTGTTAGCCAGGATGGTCTCGATCTCCGGACCTCGTGATCCACCCGCCTCGGCCTCCCAAAGTGCTGGGATTACAGGCCATAGGTGGCATCTTTAAGTAGAGCTATACATCACCAATTTCCCTTCTCTCCAGAAAACACATCCAGAGTGTTCTCTCAACATCAGTTAGGTTAGCATCAAATTTGAGAGCGATATCCAAGACAACAACTCAACTTCAGCAAGAATAGAGTAGCTTGGTATTTACCAAGGAGAGATACCAAATACCTTATTATTTTCTAGCTCTGAGGCTCTGCCATGGAAGGTCACATGGTTACATCTCTCCACAGAACTTGAATTCATTTATAATGCCTTTACATCTCTTATACGTCCCCCCCTCCCCCGCCATTTCCATCTATTACCTGTTTTCACCCACATCCTTTTCCCCATGATTGGGCTAACTGGCTCAACGGTTGTATTATAAACCCACAGGGACAGTAAAACAGCAGCCTTGTTAGCACTTCTCCTTGGCAGATATTACAGGATTTGACAGATAAGAATCACAAGACACTTGGCTTGTGTTTATGGATAGGCCTTAATGTGCCTACACAGAGTGAAGTTATCCATACCCCTAAAGGCCTTTAAGAATATGCACTGTCAAATGTAATGGTATTGATATTGTGTTTTGTGCATTGACAACACTTTCCTTTGGTATGTGCAACTTTAAACTCGGGCCCAGGACCACTGGATCAGGCAAAACTAACAACAACAACAAAAAAATCTATGAAATGGGAAAGGTATATAGTTGTGTACTTTCCTCCTCCCCCATCACCTCATTCCTATATCGCAATCCTAGAAACCTTATAAGTAGAGTCCTAGCATTATTTCCTTTCATAGTCAATGTTACTACACCATCATTTAACTGAATAAACTAACCCTTAAACCAGTATAGTTTTTCTAGTGATCAATTTAGTTACTTTGCAAACAAATATATCTTTCAAGAAACAGGAGGTTTTCCAGTAATAGGTAAAAGTGGTCTCACATTTTTCCTTTATCATTTCTCTCTCTTTTTTTTAGCAACTAGATATATCCTGCTAAAAGCAGTCCAAAGATACTCTTCACCTCTAGTAAACACCATTAGTGATTTTTTGTTTCTTTGTGTGTTTTTTGCCATGAGGTCTGTAATTATATGTTTATAGAAAGATTATAGAAGTTCTTTCTTCTTTCTTTCCAGGAAGCCTACCCCAGTTACTGGAAAGAATGGATAATAGATCTGCTATTTGGTCTTTTTGTTCCCCAAAATTATGGGATTTTCTAATAAATAATATCTATTGTGACCTTGATAATCAAGATTCACTGTGGAAGAAAGAGGGCAGCGATGGAATACAGAATTATGATAATCCTTATGTTGTCTTGAATTTGACTGTGAAATATCATGAACTCATGAGTCATTAGATATACACATACAAACATATGTCATTTCACATTCAAAGAAATCAGGGCTTCCTGAAAAAAAAGGATGTTCTAAGTCTGGGACAGAAAATGTGTAAGATGACCACTTCGTGGCAGCACCGTTTATCACAGTGCCAAACTGGATACTACCTATATGTCATCAATAATAGAATGGACAATTAAATTGTGGTGTTAAATTAAATTACAGTCTCCCACAAGGGAACACTATACTACAATAAAAATAAACACACTATTGCTTCATTCAATAATATGGATGAGTCCCTTAAAACATTATAATGAAACAAAGAAGCCAGAAATTTTATGAGTTCATTGATGCCTACAAGACATAAAGGTTATGTAACATAATTATCAAAAATATATTTGTATGCATTCATGTAGAACTGACCTTTCTCTATTATAAGACCATTTCATAGAAAAATGGTCTACAAAATTTTACTGATCCCTCTCCCCCACAGAAAGGTCTTATTGTCTCATTTTTTTTTTTTTTTTTTGCTTAAATCCAAAAAAAGTCCTTTTTTTTTTGGCTTAAATCCATTTAAAATTGTTCTGACAACTTTAAATGGGAGGAAAAAGGCTTAGCAACCTATATTGCATCATTTATATGTTTCTATGTCTTCAGAAGCACTGTGCCATTTAATAAACCTTTCTTTAATATTATTCTAAAGAATAACTTTCATCTTTGCACACCTATAGGCAGTCAGTAGAAACCATGTGCTGTAAATGTTAAAATCAGATCTATATTTTCGTTACTGAGATACCAAAGACAAATCAGCTCAGTTTTTACATTTTACGCAAAGGCTTGATAAAGCTAATTCCCCATCTCTAATCCCTACAGAGAGGCACAGATAGAAATGAAAGAACACACAATATCGGTCATATACTATTAAAAGATGGCAATAAGGTCAAATTCTTTGACTATCTTTTCAATAAGCGAGGTCTCTCTGGGTCCTAATCCAGTCTTTTATCTATCTGGCAGTAAAAGGAATAGTATGTGTACCTTTCAGTGAGATGTCACGTGAACTTCATTATGGAACTATGTAATCTTAGAAAATTCAAAGAGAGTGAAAGACAAAGAAAAAGCAAGAGGGAATACTCTGTACAGAGTCACATAGAAATTCATATGACAAATATATTTATAATGAGGACGTTAATCATGAGAGCTGCTCAGCAACCTTTTCTCAGAAATAAAAACATAATACCACTCAATTTTTCTCATTTTAACAGCTAAGGAGATCAACTACAGATTCACTAAACAAAGCCTTCAACTGAAGACAACACCTCAACTTCAGAAAGAATAGAGTAGCTTGGTATTTACCATGGAGAAACATTATGGGGTCTGTACTATTTCTCTTAATTTTATTTAAAAACTGAATGTATCTGTAAAATCTTCTACAGCTCGAGACCTCGTTATTTCAGAGATCCGCAAGGTAAACACTCTCAAATGAGATGATTTAGGCTTTGGGAACTCTCAGGCTTCAGGGCATTTTCTATAACAGGTTCACGAAATGAACGGACTGGGCTCAAACCCTATGGTTTCTCAAAAAAGAATATAATTATAGAAATTCCAAATAAATTAAATGTGTTCATATGTAATGTCCATACTTGAATCAGATTACCACCTGCCTGCTGTGTCTATGCTAACTAATCAGATAACATTTTCTCAAACATGATTTTCTCACCATTCCCAACAAAAACCAGTACCCTATTTATTTTTTATAACAAAAACAAAATCATCATTCTATTTTAGCATTATTCAAAATGTTAAAAAATACAAGGAAAATATGTTTTGTGTCAAATACATATTGTAAGAAGCTTCCAAAAAACCTCAAAACAAAACAAAAATAACCCTTGTATTTCCTGTTTCCTACAAGCCTAAATTCCAAACCCTAAAAAAAAAAGAACTTAAATTGAAGGACTATAATACAATATCAGTTTTAGAACCTGTTATATGTTTAAAAAAAAAAAAGCCTTACTAGTAATCACTTCGGCAAATGGTCAAAAGACCATTTTAAAACTTCCCTTTCTTTATGCAAGGAAGGTGCTTACTCAATTTCTTCAGCTGTGACTCCACATTTTTATGTTCTAAATCAGTTTTCTTTGTTCATTTTAACTACTTATTAGTGAACTGAGATCATCTATGTGGCAACAAACAGCTCCCTTGATAGTTTGGCTGCATACCCAAAGCTGCTACTTTGATGATCATTGCTTGAATGTTAGACGATATCATCTCTCTGAGCAAATCTTCCTGGTTTCTCTGCCAAAGGTAAGCTAAAGGCTGGAGATTAAGCCTTTTACACCTACAAAAGAAAAAGAAAAAGAAAGTAAGATGATATCTTAATGTTTTATACTTGGATCCACAGCAATTACTTTGATTTGAAACATAATGCTTCGTTCAAGGATTTTAGCATTGAAAATGCTTTTAAAAACATATTTTGCATAATCAAGTTTATATATACAACATAAACATATTTAATTTCCACGGGTTATGCATAAACTGATAAAAATGAAATTTCCAGGCACACTAGAAATATTAATTTTAGTAAGACTCTTAGTTTAGAAATCTATGTAAAAGAGTTTACAAATGTCAGTATACTTTCATTTTTAAAACTTTCATGGGTATCAAAATTTTGAAGCATATGTAAAGTGGGCAAATAATTTATCCTAATAAAATAGCCACATACTGATTAAATTAACAATAGCTACAGTTATGTGAACTATTCCTATCTACTAACTTTGAATTTTTTTTTTAAGAATTTGAATAAAAAGAAAATAGTAAGAACAAAAAGTACAATGCTGCAGGCACTGTACTAGATATTTTCCATTATTGGTAAAGTAGAAAAAATATAGGTTTTAGAGTGAAGACACATCTGAATTTAAAACCTCATTTTGTACTCTAGCTGCATGGCTTTTGAAGTCAAGTAAAATCTAAGTCCTTGTGCTTAGTTTCCTAGTTCATAAATAGGGGCAAAAATAGTTCCTTTCAAAGTTCTTAAGAGGATTAAAAAATGTGAAATGAAATCATCCTTTCCTTTTCTTTGCATTCCACATCCAATCTACCACAATGCAGAATGTGACCATTCCTCACTAATACCACTGCTAACAGCTTGGTTTCAGCCACCATTCTCTCTCATGTCAACATCCTAATTTCCTTCCCTGCTTCCACCCTCAACCTTTTAAAATCCATTTTCAACACAGTAGCCAATGTGATCCTTTTAAGACATAAAATAGGACGGGCGCGGTGACTCACGACTGTAATCCCAGCACTTTGGGAGGCCGAGACGGGTGGATCACGAGGTCAGGAAATCGAGACCATCCTGGCTAACATGGTGAAACCCCGTCTCTACTAAAAATACAAAAAATTAGCCGGGCATGGTGGCGGGCGCCTGTAGTCCCAGCTACTCGGGAGGCTGAGGCAGGAGAATGGCGTGAACCCGGGAGGCGGAGCTTGCCGTGAGCCGAGATCGCGCCACTGCACTCCAGCCTGGGCGACAGAGCGAGACTCTGTCTCAGAAAAAAAAAAAAAAGACATAAAATAGATCATAGGATTCCTCTGCTCAAAACCCTCCAGTGGCTCCCCATCACTCCATGGATCTCACCCTGTTTAGTTCCTGCACTTTATTTCCTACTACTTATTTTCTTCTCACTCCATCCTCCCACTGCTGCCTGCTCATTCTTGCCTATTACACTAGTTTCATGCCTTTGCTTAAATGTCACTTTCTCAGAGAGGACTATAATTGTTTAACGAATTAAAGGTAATATAGATAATGTAGTACAATGCCTGGATAAAATAGGTATTCAATAAATGATAGTCAAAGCCAAGTGACTTGCCCAAATCATACACTAACTGGCTGAGATCAGATTTCAAACCAAGAATATAGCTCTAAAACCCAGTGTCTATAAGGTTTGTAAGTAAAACCCATCGTCCTTAGCATCTGTAAGGCTTCTTGGCCGACTACTCTGGCCTATATTGATCTCTCTCTCTCTCTCTCAGAGATCCCAATACTTATTAAATGTACCATGTTTGGTCATTTACTCATACATGGCCTTAAAAATATCACTATTTTTTTTCATTTACATATACCCTGACTTTCAAAAAACCAAAACCTTCCTCATTGCAGAGATTGTTGCATGTAATTTTCCCTTTTAAAATGTCTCAGAACATCTAAAGCAATGCTGAAGCAGTTAATAAATACAAAAATAATAAAATGTTAACTACCCATGTAATACAAACATAATTTCAGAATGTAAAGTGTTTAATAGATGTCACAAGTTCAAATTCAGCAGTGATTTACAGAGTAAGTTTATTTGAGCCATGATATTTTGAACTGTTAAAGAACTTAAATAGGCTAAAAAATTTTACTTAAGTCTATAGTCAAGAGATTTTGAGGAATTTCAAAGCAACAACCACAAATTTTACGATAAGGACAGGAAGAAAAAACTTTCTGTCCATAAAAAAATAAATTTTAGTTTAAAAAGGTAGAGAGGCTGTTTTGATTAGTAGGCATTAAACATTGGGTGAGAGGACAGCAAGAACTAGTAATAATACAATATAACACAAACTAAAATTTGGGCATAGGCTAATTCAAAATTAAGTTTGTGGACCAATGGACTCCCAGTAACATTACTTCTGAAGTTTCAAGGATAAAATAATTGCAGATATGCTTTATAATATAAAGTCTGTTCATCTGTTCAACCGTGTGTTGAAGTGTACCAGAGATTGTGTTTTGAGAAAGTCTCTACCCATCGGCATGACATGTGCCCTTCTTCCATATATATACACACATATATGTAATGGGCAGCCTCCTAATCAGGAGCACATTTTTATTTGGCTTTTTAACTTTCATAAATAGATGTCATCCCTATTTCCAGTTTGGCTACCCATTAAAGCCTGTGGGTTTGAACTTATTAAAAAACACTAATTTTTAAACTAAATAATTCTCAGAGAATATGATCTAAAATTTGATGACAATACTATTATTTCTAATGTCTGGCTTAAAGGATATGCAATTCATCTCCATCTGTAGATCAGTTGTTCTCAACGGTAGATCTACATCCAGGTAGAATGTAAGGAAAAGTTTCTCAAAATACACATGACCTCCTTCCTCACTCCACCATCATCATCCATCGTCCAGAGATTCTGATACACCTCTAAAATGTAAGATCATATTTCTCTTCACTTAACTGTGCTTTACCTTGTTTTCCCTTCATTCACTCTTAAAATTCTGTATTTTTTTTAACTGCCCTAAATCCACCATGGAATTAGAGAGAAAATAAATAAAATAAAAATGAAACTTAAGTTTTCAAATCTATTAATATGTAAGTTTTAAATGAGATAGTAGATAGGAATGTTTCTTTATCAAGAATATAAAAATATTATATAAATACAGCCATTATCTTATTCTATTTATCCTTTTGACTAGCAAAATCACTTAT
This sequence comes from Pongo pygmaeus, assembly GCF_028885625.2. Classification (NCBI taxonomy): domain Eukaryota; kingdom Metazoa; phylum Chordata; class Mammalia; order Primates; family Hominidae; genus Pongo; species Pongo pygmaeus. The sequence goes on from NC_072389.2 coordinate 40,565,284, forward strand.
TTGTAGGTCAAATTGTGCTTAAGAAAAATAATGGAGTCCAATTTTTTTTTTGTTAATATAATTATGCCCAGAATCTCTATACAATATTATATTTATCTAGATAAATTAAAAATGAAAAGTAAATTCATTCAGGTGATGTCTTGCCAGGCCAACATTAAATAACCAATATTATTATTTAACCTCATGATTTTTGAATAGATCAATAGAATTGACCGTTTTGGTATGTGCAGCTACAGACTAAATACTTCACTAGTGCTCCCTCCCTTAGAGGAGTAGAGAGGGGCTAGGACGAGGGGAGGAACATTCTAAAAATTCCCTGAAAGTTGAATGGCTTTATATGTAAGTATTTCAATCATATAAATATTTTTGGACAAGAACTGAATTATATGAACCAAAGAGGAGATGACTCCTTAGTAAACATTTTTTCTTTAAAGTATTACTGTATTCCTTTTATTATCTCTTGATTTTTATTACAAATGATGAGTTAAAAGAGATTAACAGGATATACTAAATCAAAAAACAAAAAAATGAAGAGAATACTTCTCACTAAAAAATCTGTCTCAATTCTATCCTAGATTATTTTTCCTTACACTAAATAAATTAAGTTTCCTCAAGTGAGATATAAGGATAGAAAAAAGGAAAAGCATGACTTTTGTTACTTAGGTAAATACATACATTTAGTTCCATGGAGCACGTAGACTACCATACCTATTTATAATTTGAATACGATTATTGATTTTTCATTTATTCACATTCTTAAAATACATACACTTTTAAAACTAACAAATTAATCTTTTCTTACACATTTTCCACTCGAATACGCTGATAGTCAGAAAGTATAGCACCTACTGATATCCCCTCTACTTCTTCTTTTTCCTGAAAATAAAGAAAAAAACCATAACTTTAAAAATAAAGTAACAAATGGCTCCACATCATGCTCTGAAAATTATAAATGAACTGTGTCTCATCTAGAAAACTATCTCAAACCAGAGTAATTTACTGAAAATATAATCGACATTCAGAAAAAATTTGCATATATTTAAATCATTCTCTCAGCTGTGAGAAAAATAATTATGGTTTTACTTAAAATTTAAATAACTAGAGATCCCTTTCCATGGAGAAAGCAAAGACTTAGGCAGCACTTCCAAAATGTTTCACACTTAACGTATTTTTAAAGACTCACTGATGTTCGATGGAAACTTTTGAGAAATTTCTATTTAAGGACAATATTTTCCCAGATTGAGTAACTTCTTTTAAAAATTAAGCAATGGCATAAATAGATAAGGGAGCACAATAATTTTTCTGTAAGTCTTAGAAAAAAAATGATTGAAATAGGAGTATCCAGAAAGCAGAGATGGTAGAGGCATTGCCTGGATAACAGTATAGCACTGTAGATAAAGAATTCTGTCATGGGAAGGAAGCAATGAATTATTATCAACATAGTTGCAACTGAGAACATCCAGCAGTATATGCAGCATGGTCCCACAGGAATGACGACTATCCTGTCTAGCATACTCATTAATGAGCTGGAGGAGAATGTAAATTCAAGTATGATCAAGTTTACAGATGATACAAAGCTAGAATGGATTAAAAAGAAAACAAGATCAATCAAGTACATGGATGGATTACGGACAACTTGGGGATTTGAAAGGACAGGTCCAAGATGAGATTTAATGTAAAGAAGTATAAGATAATACACTTAGGGAAGAATAATATACAATATGGGTGTAAACTAGGGAACTGTTATCTAGAAAACAGATATGAAGAAAGTGACTAGGGGGTGATTACTAATAACAAACTGAATAGAAATTCTCTGAATAGGTGTAAAAGAAAATCCATCCTAGCCTATGGATGTACAAAAGAAACTACTTCAGAGAGATCACTTCATCATGAATACTCTGGTCTTACCAAACTTGGACAACTAGAAAGAAAAACAAAAGTGTTTCACATAAAACAAAAGTTAATATTTCAAGTCATGCTGAAATAACCCTGTGTACCTAAAAGGATGCCATAATAAATAAACAAAAATGCCAAAAAGGAATTTTTCATGTCTTTAAAGTCAATTTAAAATTTGCCCTCCAAAATGATAGAGAAATACCTGCCCAAATCACCCAAAAATAAAACAATTATTTTTATCAGATAAGGTTTCAGGAAAAGAGCTATTTCCTTTACTTTCCTATTTCAGCAACTTTGTGAGAACATTTGCTTATAACCTTTCCCTAACCTTCCTAGCCATTTTTGTTTTCATAAAAGTCATTGTATTCATTAGAAAAAGTCATGACATAGAGTTCCTTATTAAACGTAAATACAGTATAGATCAGAGTTGTTGACTAATGTTATCAAAATTTTAGTTATATTCCTATACCATATAGATGTTTATCTGAAGTTCTGCTATAAAAATAATGAAGTACTAAATATTATAGATGCATAGGAGTGTGTGTATTTCTCTAGAGATCATGGAAACAAAGACAAAAGCCACTGGTGTTTTCTTCTTTAACTAAGTCAAATTACTATATATATATATATATACACACACACACACACACACACACACACACACATATATATGTATACATATATACATGTATATATATACAAATATATATATTGGTATATATATGTATACATATATATATACAAATATATATATTGGTATATATATGTATACATGTATATATACCAATATATATATATTTGTTTTTGAGATGGAGTCTTGCTCTGCCACCAGGCTGGAGTGCAGTGGCACGATCTCAGCTCACTGCAACCTCTGCCTCCTGGGTTCCAGCGACTGTTCTGCCTCAGCCTTCTCACTAGCTGGGACTACAGGTGCATGCCACCACGCCCGGCTAAGTTTTGTATTTTTAGTAGAGACGGGGTTTCACCATATTGGTCAGGCTGGTCTCGAACTCCTGACCTGGTGATCCACCCACCTCGGCCTCCCAAAGTGCTGGGATTACAGGCGTGAGCCACTGAGTCTGGCTGTCAAATTACTATTAAAATAATCATTGGAATTTATTAGTCATTTGTCATTCACTAGTGTGCTATGATTTTTATTTAATGCTCATCACAACCCTAAAACAATTTCTTCTTTGTATACATGCATTCTCTGGAATTCTCTTCTACTCCCATCTATTTCATTTTATTTCATGTATTTTTAATTTTTATTTATTTATTTATTTAGAGACAGAATCTCACTCCCTCTGCTGCCCAGGCTGGAGTGCAATGGGGCGATCTCGGCTCCAGGGTTCAAGCGGTTCTTCTGCCTCAGCCTCCAGAGTAACTGGGACTACAGACGTGTACCACCATGCCTAGCTATTTTTTTCTATTTTTAGTAGAGATGGGGTTTCACTGTGTTGCCCAGGCTGGTCTCAAACTCCTGGACGCGACTGATCCGCCCGCCTTGGCCTCCCAAAGTGCTGGGATGACAAGCTTGAGCCATCGTGCCTGGCCCCATTTATTTTATTTTTTATTTGATAACACTTAACTAATCAGCACTAAGTAAACTCTGACTATTCTTCAACACTGAGCCTATATATAGATCGTTAGTTGTATTTGTTCAATAATTTTTTTTTTGAGGCCTCCTGGGTTCAAGTGATTCTTGTGCCTCAGCCTCCTGAGGAGCTGGGATTACAGGCATGCATTGTGTCAGCAAGCCCAGCTAATTTCTGTATTTTAGTAGAGACAAGATTTTGCCATGTTGGCCAGGCTGGTCTTGAACTCCTGACCTTAAGTGATCTGCCTGCCTTGGCCTCCCAAATTGCTGGGATTACAGGTGTGAGCCACCACACCTGGCCCAATAACTGTAATTACTACTGCCTGGTAGAAATCCAGCCCTATTACTTACTAGCTCTGCGATTTTGAATGTTACTGAATTTCTCTGTGTGTTTCCTCATCTATAAAGTGAGGATAAAAAATATCAATTCCTATTTCCCAAGGTTATTGTGGAGATTGAATAAAATAATTCAGGTAAATAACACAGTATCCAGCACCTGGTAAGCATTCAGCAAATATTTTCTTCTTTATTATGATCTTTACTATTCCTACTACTTCTATAACTACCTGTGTTACTACTTCTACTATTACTACTACTGACTACTACTACAGTCATCTCTCATTATCAGTGGGGGATTGTTTCCAGAAATCCCCCTCAAATCAAAATCCACAGATTCTCAAGTCCATTAATATAAGATAGTATAGTATTTGCATATAACCAATGCATATCCTTGCATAAACTTTAGTCTCCAGATTATTTATAATACCCAAATACAAGGTAAATGCTATGTAAATAGTTGTCATACTGTATTTTTAAAATTTGTATTTTTATTGTTGTACTCTTATTTTTTATTGGTTCTTCCTCATAATATTTTTTATCTACCGTTGGTTGAATCCGTGGATGTGAATCCGTGGATACAGAGGGCTGACCATACTGCTACTACTGGATAAAAACCTAACTCTTTCATTTTGATGGACAAAGCCCTTCACTCATGGGTTTTAACACTCTTTCTCGTTATGACTTCTCAAGACTAGCCTACTAACCCTTGACACGCAACTCTAGGTAGAGTTGCAACATGGTTTTCCAGCACAGTGAGACCTGAATAATCCAGGGATAAGAATGACTTCTGCTGATTCCTTAATCATTTTGAACACAACTACAAACTTCAAATAAAGGGCAAAATAGATATTTAAAAGATAAACATCTATCACATAGTCAATCTACGCCTTAGAAAAGACATAGCTAGGTTCAGGTCCTGATCCCTGACCCATATCATTTGGGAGAAAAAGTCAGTAAATAAACAATAGCAATGGAAGTGTCAGCAGAGAAAAAAAGAGAATGGCTACTACCATAAAAGATATACTGAGACAGCATAAAGACAGCCAAATGAATCACCTTGTGTTATAGTTCAAATAAACAGGAAATTAGTTCAAATGCTACAGGAAATTAGTAATATAGACTCTGGGACACTATCCCTACAAATTTTTTGAACCAACTCAACTGAGGTATAATCATGTACAATCAACCGCATACAGTTAAAATACATAATTCAATCATTTTGGATTGAAACCAGTGAAACTGGTACCATAATCAAGATAGACATCATTTCAGTTATTCCTAAAACAGTTCCTTGTGCCCTTTGCAGCCCAAGTCTCCCTTCAACCCTGGAGAGAGATAAGGAGAGAACCTAAAGAATGGGACCAATGTTTCTACCTTAAATGACTATTAACTGAGAAAGAAAATATATACATGTTTTAAAAGAAAATACTCTGTTTATTTAGTTTTGCATATGTTGTATTCAATTTGTTTGCTAGGTATCTTTGTGTGGCTCATACTGTCACAATAAAATACCACGTAGACTGGGTTGCTTAAACAACAGAAATTTATTTTCTCACAGTTATGGAGGCCAGAAGTCTTAAGCTCAAGATGCCAGCATGAATTCTCTGGGACTCTCTTAAGGCCTCTCTTCCTGCCGTGTAGATGGTCCTCATCTTGCTGTGTCTTCACATGGTTCCAGGGGTGGCAGGGAGAAAGTGCAAACTCCTTTCTGGCGTCTTTTCTTACAAGGATACTAATTCCATCATGAGGGCCTCACTTTCATAACCTCATCTAAACCTAATTATCTCCCAAAGGGAGATCCAAATACCATCCAAATACATCTCCAAATACCATCACATGTGAGGTTAGGGCTTCAATATATGAATTTGGGTTGGGGGATATAATTAGTTTATCGCACTATCCAAATAGATAAGACTATTAGGTACACTGAATACAACTCCGGTGCTCAAGAGAGTACAGGAGTATATGTGGGTGTTGTCAGTATATACTTGAAGCCACGGCAGCAAACAAGAACCTCAAGAAATAGGATATAGGGTGAGAAGAGGGCTGAGTGGAAGACCCCGGGGGTACACCAACATGCAAGCAGAGGTAAGAAAAGGAAAACCCAGTGAAGACGTTGGAAAAGAGTGGTCATAATGACAGAAGATATAATCAGGATAAAGTAACTGTGTGCACAAATATACAGAAAATTTTGATGAAAAGGCAAGGACAAAGTAACAATATTACAAAGTACCCAGTATGCACTAAGATTTATGTTAGGTACTTTGTATATCTTATTTCAGTTATTCCTCATAACAATCCAAAATACTATTAAACTGATTTTATATGTGAAAAAACCAAGGTGATTAACCCATTCAAGTTAACAAAGCTGGTATATAAAACACCAAGCCTTTAATTTAAGGACTGTCTACCAACCACAGCTGTGCTCTTTCTTACTGACATAGTACCATATGCTATAGAAACTTCAACAAAACCATTGTATTTTACCATTAGGGGGTTGATTATGACCATTTACGAGAAATCTGCAGTCATGATTAACAGAAAAAAAAATAAACATTTGAAGGAAAGACACATACACTGCCAGTTCCTCAAAGAATGAATTTCAGATCCTCAGAGGAAAAAAAAGTATAATTAATCAGTGAATGAATATCTATTACTAAATTTAATAGAATTTGGAGATTTTAATTCATATTAAATTACATTCTTGTCATCAAGATAACCAAAAGCTAATCAAGTAGTAGAGACCAAAGGGGAAGAAAATAGAAATTAAAGATAATAATGCTAGTAACTGAGAAGTTAGAGACAAAGACTGGACCCTAAATAGGCTGGCATACTGCTAAACCACGGGGGCTCTCCAACACAAGTGAAACTATTCAGCTTAGGCCATTATCACTATAAGTGATGATATATAAGTTCAACTCAGGAAATAAAGTCAGCAATAGCATCAATGAGTATTAGAAACAGCCGTGCATAATGTCATTAAACATTTATATTAGTTACTGCTCTCAACAACGCTCTGAGGTAGATTATCATTATCTTCCTCACTTTGTAAATATGGACATTAACAGATTCTTACAAAGTCAACTATGACCAAATTAGACAAGCAGCCATCACAGGCCCATTTGTTGCTTGGAATACTTTTCCTCCCCAATCTTTGTCAATATGAATCACACCTGCAGGATTGCAGGGAATCTAGTCCAGGCAGCCGTCTGACCTATGTCGACAATTTTAACAATAGAGAGGGTACTTCCTAAAGCAAACAGATACTCACAAACTGGTAAAAAAAAAAAAAAAAAAAAAAAAAAAAAAAATAGGTTCATTACTAGAACTATTTCCACACCTATCTGTAGGCAAAAGAACAGTTATACCAAGAATTTATTCAGAAAGAGCAAATAAATACATCAATACAATGTTTAAGAATCCAAGAGCTGAATCTAGGTGATCAACCATGGTTCTCAGAATATTTATTTATTTATTTATTTATTTATTTATTTGAGATGGAGTCTCGCTCTGTCGCCCAAGCTGGAATGCAGTGGTGCGATCTTGGCTCACTGCAACCTCCGCCTGCCGGGTTCAGGCAATTCTCCTGCCTCAGCCTTCGAACAGCTGGGACTACAGGCGCATGCCACCATACCCGCTAATTTTTTTGTACTTTCAGTAGAGATGGGGTTTCACCATGCTGGCCCCAAACTCCAGACCTCATGATCCTCCTGCTTCGGCCTCCCAAAGTGCTGGGATTACAGGCATGAGCTACCGTGCCCAGCCAGAATACATTTTTGTTAACGTACAAAGAAAAGCCACAGCAATCTTCAGGTTCCTCCGCTGAGGCTGGGAAGCACTATGTAGTAAACAGCTGATTTTTGCAACTGGGAGTGCATGGGAGTATGCATGCACATGCACATGCACATACACATACACGCTGTACATGTATCAGTCAAGTGCAGCCTTTGGTCTTTTAAATAAAATGAAAGAAATTCTTAGTTGTAGACAGTGCACCTGTGAGCAAACACCTCTACGCAAATAAACTAGAAAATCTAGAAGAAATGGATAAATTCCTCGATACATACACTCTCCCAAGACTAAACCAGGAAGAAGTTGAATCTCTGAATAGACCAATAACAGGAGCTGAAATTGTGGCAATAATCAATAGCTTACCAACCAAAAAGAGTCCAGGACCAGATGGATTCACAGCCGAATTCTACCAGAGGTACAAGGAGGAGCTGGTACCATTCCTTCTGAAACTATTCCAATCAATAGAAAAAGAGGGAATCCTCCCTAACTCATTTTATGAGGCCAGCATCATCCTGATACCAAAGCCGGGCAGAGACACAAACAAAAAAGAGAATTTTAGACCAATATTCTTGATGAACATTGATGCAAAAATCCTCAATAAAATACTGGCAAACCAAATCCAGCAGCACATCAAAAAGCTTATCCACCATGATCAAGTGGGCTTCATCCCTGGGATGCAAGGCTGTTTCAATATATGCAAATCAATAAATGTAATCCAGTATATAAACAGAACCAAAGACAAAAACCACATGATTATCTCAATAGATGCAGAAAAGGCCTTTGACAAAATTCAACAACCCTTCATGCTAAAAACTCTCAATAAATTAGGCATTGATGGGACGTATCTCAAAATAATAAGAGCTATCTATGACAAACCCACAGCCAATATCATACTGAATGGGCAAATATGGAAGCATTCCCTTTGAAAACTGGCATAAGACAGGGATGCCCTCTCTCACCACTTCTATTCAACATAGTGTTGGAAGTTCTGGCCAGGGCAATTAGGCAGGAGAAGGAAATCAAGGGTATTCAATTAGGAAAAGAGGAAGTCAAATTGTCCCTGTTTGCAGATGACATGATTGTGTATCTAGAAAACCCCACTGTCTCAGCCCAAAATCTCCTTAAGCTGATAAGCAATTTCAGCAAAGTCTCAGGATACAAAATCAATGTACAAAAATCACAAGCATTCTTATACATCAATAACAGACAAACAGAGAGCCAAATCATGAGTGAACTCCCATTCACAACTGCTTCAAAGAGAATAAAATACCTAGGAATCCAACTTACAAGGGATGTGAAGGACCTCTTCAAAGAGAACTACAAACCACTGCTCAAGGAAATAAAAGAGGACACAAACAAATGGAAGAACATTCCATGCTCATGGGTAGGAAGAATCAATATCATGAAAATGGCCATCCTTCCCAAGGTAATTTACAGATTCAATGCCATCCCCATCAAGGTACCAATGACTTTCTTCACAGAATTGGAAAAAACTACTTTAAAGTTCATATGGAACCAAAAAAGAGCCCGCATCGCCAAGTCAATCCTAAGCCAAAAGAACAAAGCTGGAGGCATCACACTACCTGACTTCATACTATACTACAAGGCTACAGTAACCAAAACAGCATGGTACTGGTACCAAAACAGAGATATAGATCAATGGAACAGAACAGAGCCGTCAGAAATAATGCCACCTATCTACAACTATCTGATCTTTGACAAACCTGAGAAGAACAAGAAATGGGGAAAGGATTCCCTATTTAATAAATGGTGCTGGGAAAACTGGCTAGACATATGTAGAAAGCTGAAACTGGATCCCTTCCTTACACCTTATACAAAAATCAATTCAAGATGGATTCAAGACTTAAATGTTAGACCTAAAACCATAAAAACCCTAGAAGAAAACCTAGGCATTACCATTCAGGACATAGGCATGGGCAAGGACTTCATGTCTAAAACACCAAAAGCAATGGCCACAAAAGCCAAAATTGACAAATGGGATCTAATTAAACTCAAGAGCTTCTGCACAGCAAAAGAAACTACCATCAGAGTGAACAGGCAACCTACAAAATGGGAGAAAATTTTCGCAACCTCCTCATCTGACAAAGGGCTAATATCCACAATCTACAATGAACTCCAACAAATTTACAAGAAAAAAACAAACAACCCCATCAAAAAGTGGGCGAAGGACATGAACAGACACTTCTCAAAAGAAGACATTTATGCAGCCAAAAAACACATGAAAAAATGCTCACCATCACTGGCCATCAGAGAAATGCAAATCAAAACCACAATGAGATACCATCTCACACCAGTTAGAATGGCAATCATTAAAAAGTCAGGAAACAACAGGTGCTGGAAAGGATGTGGAGAAATAGGAACACTTTTACACTGTTGGTGGGACTGTAAACTAGTTCAACCATTGTGGAAGTCAGTGTGGCGATTCCTCAGGGATCTAGAACTAGAAATACCATTTGACCCAGCCATCCCATTACTGGGTATATACCCAAAGGACTATAAATCATGCTGCTATAAAGACACATGCACACGTATGTTTATTGCGGCATTATTCACAATAGCAAAGACTTGGAACCAACCCAAATGTCCAACAATGATAGACTGGATTAAGAAAATGTGGCACATATACACCATGGAATACTATGCAGCCATAAAAAATGATGAGTTCATGTCCTTTGTAGGGACATGGATGAAATTGGAAATCATCATTCTCAGTAAACTATTGCAAGAACAAAAAACCAAACACCGCATATTCTCACTCATAGGTGGGAATTGAACAATGAGAACACATGGACACAGGAAGGGGAACATCACACTTCGGGGACTGTTGTGGGGTGGGGGGAGAGGGGAGGGATAGCATTGGGAGATATACCTAATGCTAGATGACGAGTTAGTGGGTGCAGCGCACCAGCATGGCACATGTATACATATGTAACTTACCTGCACATTGCGCACATGTACCATAAAACCTAAAGTATAATAATAATAATAATTAAAAAAAATTTTTTAAGAGAATAAATACAAATAACTAATTTCAACCTCTTAAAAAAAGAAAATATAAGCTAAAATTAGATACTTTTTGTCAAACAGATATATACGAGTATGTGTGTGTGTATGTGTGTGTGTGTATAAAATTTGATTAATACTCAGATTAAAAGTTGATGAGTGCATGGGGAATTGCATAATCTCATATGCCACCAATGGGGCTGTTATTAGTGCATCCTTTCTGAAAAATAATTTTGTAGTATGTATCATGAACCTTCATGATGTTTATTCTCATAGTCCCAGAAATTTCAAATTTATATCCAGAAATGCAGTCTATAAGAATAGTTGTAAATGTGCATAAGTGTATATATAAAAATATTTATCATATTCATATTCTACATGTAAGTGAAACAAAAATTAGAAAACCCTAAAATCCTAAACAAAAGGATGGTTCAATGAACTGTGGTACATTTGGAAGAGGAAAAACAAAGCAGTCATTACAAGACATATTTTCAAAGGACATGTAATACAAGGAACTACTAATGATATAAGGCTAAGCGAAGCAAATATTCATAAAGTACATACTAAAATACGTATTTTTTGAAATAGCCCTAAGTGTAGAAAGAGGACCAGAAATAGACCAAAGTGTAATAATTCTTATTTTTGAGTAGTATTTCATTTTTGCTATTTTATTTCCAACTTTATATTTGAAGTATTTTTACAACCCATGTATTACTTTCTTAATTAGAGGGAAATGATATTAAAAATATACCTATGGATATATATATACATTCATCTCTTATCCCATGTGCTGGTAAGCTGTCAGACACAATCATTCATATATTTATCAAACAGTAATTTTAAAAGTCCCACTTTGTGACAGGTCCTATACTAGGAAAGTTAAAACACATTAGAAAACAGCACAGTTGATGTTCTTAAAAAATTAAAATCTAGTGATAAGAAATGCAGAGAATGGACACATAAAGAAATAAGTCAAATGGCTGGGCGTGGTGGCTCACACATGTAATTTCAGCACTTTGGGAGGCTAAGGCAGGCGGATCACAAGGTCAGGAGCTCGAGACCATCCTGGCCAACATAGTGAAACCCCATCTCCACTAAAAATACAAAAATTATCTGGGCATGGTGGCATGTGCCTGTAATCCCAGCTACTTGGGAGGCTGAGGCAGGAGAATCGCTTGAACCAAGGAGTCGGAGGTTGCAGTGAGCCGAGATTGTGCTATGGTACTCCAGCCTGGCAATACAGCAAGACTCCGTCTCAAAAAAAAAAAAAAAAAGATAAGGCAAATATGTGGCATAAGTCTATATACATTATAACAGACCACAAGGGAGACAATTCTTGCCTATAGGATAACATTAGGAAATACTTCTTTTAAAAACATTATACTCCAGATACTAAACAGTCAGAAATGTTGATTCTTTGTCCTTCTAGATGATAAGAAAATAGATTCATAACAGATAACAGTTCCTACTGATGTCTTCCGACATCTTCCCTAACATAGCATTTATGTATAAAATCTGACAAATATTTTTTTCAAAGAAACAAATCTGGTTCTAAAAAGAAATGTAAATAATTTACCTGCCAACAAATCCTCACAATCCTGTTGGTCTCCATTTGGTAGCTGACTGTGTGCTTGAATCTTCTATTAAACAACCCATCAATAAGGGCCTAATATGTCATAGTCCTATTCTAATCACTAAAACGTAGACCTGTCTGTAAGAGTTTATAACCTAGTCCTAAAGATTTGTTAATGACTACTCTCAAAACCAGTGCACTAAAGTGTCAAGAACATACACACATGAGGATGGAAATGGACTTCTACTATAAAATGTACCCAATGTTGTGTTATTCATATGCAAATTTCTACCATATTACATACAGCTAAAAGGCAACCAATACAGAGTTTGAGATGTGGAAGACATTCAGCCATATGGTCACAGTGGTGATCACAAGTTTAGCAGAAGGGATTAAAGGTAGAAATCTAGACACAAATTAGACTGCTGACTCAATATCCACTTGTCTCAATACTAAAATGTTGGCTCACAGAGCCAACAAGGTAAATTGAAAACCAGCAGTCCTTTCTTATAAATGAAAACTCGGCCTACTTATTACAACGATAAGAAGATATGCAGCTTGCATTTATCGGGGATATAATTTTCTTTGAAAAATGCCTCAGTTACCAGTTTTATTCTGTTAATGAGTTCCTGCCTGTTGAGAAAAAAAATGATCTTCTGAATTCAAAGTGTTTTTCATCTGAAAGGCATTCAAACATTTTTAATATGAACCATTCATTAAAGAAGCACACTTGCATTATAGATCTGAGTGGCAATATTTGGACTTCTGGTAACACGACATTATTAAATAAACATTTGTGAATGCCAATGACGTTCTAGGGCCTGGATAACTAAGTGAGAAATTTATATGGCAAGTATAGCATTAGATGCTTTTTCCTTAAACTTCAAATTTTCACTTTGGTAGAATTATACAAGTCTAAGCTAATAAAAATAACCAAAGAAATGAATATTATCTTAAATAAAGTGATTCTGAAAGTGACACTTAGAATTCCAAGTAATATATTCAGGAATCTAATTAAAATATTGCTGGACTAGTTAAAAAAGCTTTTGTTTTTTCTCAAAATCATCAATATAAAAAAATTTCTAAAATGGAAAATGATCACCATCTGGAGCTCCCCCATTAAACAGTGAGCTCATGACAGAATATTAGGTCACTAATTTGTAGTATTATTATCTCTCATCATGGGCTTTCATTAAATAGGGGAAAAAGTTGTTAAGGCTGAAAATAAAATGACAAAGAAATTGCAGAAGAGCATAATAATTTGTCAGTTATATCCATTTAAAACAATGTATTATTTTACTTCTAAGTCTCCATCTTAGTTGCAACAGTATGAAGTCATCCCAGATCAAATTCAACATACATGTGAAACTAAATGGAAGTCTAACACTACAGTTGTTTATTTTCCTTGAGTTTCTGAAGCAATCTTTTTGCTAAAAAGATAAGGTGGGTCTAGGCATGGTGGCTCACACCTTTACACCCAGCTACTCTGGAGGCTGTGGTGGTAGGACTGCCTGAGCCTGGGAAACTGAGGCTGTGCAGTGATCCTGCCACTGGACCTCCAACCTGGGCAACAGAACAAGGTTCTGTCCCAAAAAAATAAAAATTAATTAAAAATAATTAAATAAATAAAAGATAAGGTGATATTTTGAGGACTTCTGTGAAATGCCTAAACAACAGCAAGCAACAAAAATAAATAAGGAAAAAAGTATATGGTTCAATCCTTTATTCTCCTAATTGCTTATTGGGAGAATAAAGTAACATGTTCAAGAAGTATTCATTTCTAAGCACCTCAGTTTGGTAGTGTTTAACCTGTTCAGAAGCTGCTTTCTGAACTCATTCTCTAAGCTGTCCTTTGATTAGTTTGAGATAACTAAAATGAAACTTACATAAACAGGAGTATTTTATACTAAAATCTACACTTAAACCACTACTACCAAGAAAAAAATCGTTTATGTAAAATTTCATTTGCTGTAATAGGACCATATTGAAATGTATACAGTTGTAAGATATTTAACAATGGGCATACATTCTAAGGAATAAGTCATTATGCAGTTTCATCATATGAACATCATAGAGTGTATTTATATAAAGTAGATGGTAATAGCCTACTACACACCTCAGCTATATGGTATAGCCTATTGCTCCTAGGCTATAAACCTGTACAGCATATTACTATACTGAATACTGTAGGGAATTGTAACAATGGTAAATATTTGGGTATCTAAACATATCTAACCATAGAAAAAGTACAGTAAAAATACAATTAAAAAGATACAAATGATACACCTTTAAAGTGCACTTAGCATGGTTGGAGCTTACAGGACTGGAAGTTGTTTTGGGTGAATCAGTGAGTGAATGTTGAGTGAATACGAAGGCCTAGGACATTATGTACACTACTGTAGACTATAAACATGGTATGCTTTGGCTGTACTAAATTTATAAAAAAAACTTCCTTAAATAATAAATTAAACTTAGTTTACTGTAACTTTTTTACTTTATTACTAATTAACTTTTTAATCTGTTTTTTACTCTTTGTAATAACACTTGGATTAAAACATAAATAAATTGTACAAAATATTTTCTTTATGTCCTTATTCCGTAAACTTTTTTCTATGTTTAAAACATTTTATTTTTTACTCTTTAAGCTTTTTTGTTAAAAACTAAGACCCAAGACTGGATGTGGTGGCTCACGCCTGTAATCCCAGCACTTTGGGAGGCCAAGGCAGGCAGATCACTTGAGGTCAGGAGTTTGAGACCAGCCTGGCCAACATGGTGAAACCCCCATCTCTACTAAAAATACAAAAATTAGCTGGGCATGGTGGTGCGTGCCTGTAATCCCAGCTACTCTGGATGCTGAGGCAGGAGAATCGCTTGAACCTGGGAGGCGGAGGTTGCAGTGAGCTGGGATCACACCACTGCACTCCAGCCTGGGCGACAGGGTGAGACTCCATTTCAAACGAACAAAGAAACAAAACAAACAAAAAAAACTAAGACACAAGCACATGCATTAGCCTAACAGAGTCAAGGTTATCAGTAACATTGTCTTCCTCCTCTACATATCATCCCACCGGAAGGTCTCCAGGAGTAATGACTGGCATGGAGCTGTCATTCCTATAATAAGAAGGCCTTCTTGAAATAGAGACACAAAAAACCCTTCAAAAAATCAATGAATCCAGGAGCTGGTTTTTTGAAAGGATCAACAAAATTGATAGACCGCTAGCAAGATTAATAAAGAAAAAAAGAGAGAAGAATCAAATAGATGCAATAAAAAATGATAAAGGGGATATCACCACCGATCCCACAGAAATACAAACTACCATCAGAGAATATTACAAACACCTCTATGCAAATAAACTAGAAAATCTAGAAGAAATGGATAAATTCCTCAACACTTACACCCTCCCAAGACTAAACCAGGAAGAAGTTGAATCTCTGAATAGACCAATAACAGGAGCTGAAATTGTGGCAATAATCAATAGCTTACCAACCAAAAAAAGTCCAGGACCAGATGGGTTCACAGCCGAATTCTACCAGAGGTACAAGGAGGAGCTGGTACCATTCCTTCTGAAACTATTCCAATCAATAGAAAAAGAGGGAATCCTCCCTAACTCATTTTATGAGGCCAGCATCATCCTGATACCAAAGCCTGGCAGAGACACAACAAAAAAAGAGAATTTTAGACCAATATCCTTGATGAACATTGATGCAAAAATCCTCAATAAGATACTGGCAAACAGAATCCAGCAGCACATCAAAAAGCTTATCCACCATGATCAAGTGGGCTTCATCCCTGGGATGCAAGGCTGGTTCAATATACGCAAATCAATAAATGTAATCCAGCATATAAACAGAACCAAAGACAAAAACCACATGATTATCTCAATAGATGCAGAAAAGGCCTTTGACAAAATTCAACAACCCTTCATGCTAAAAACTCTCAATAAATTAGGAATTGATGGGACGTATCTCAAAATAATAAGAGCTATTTATGACAAACCCACAGCCAATATCGTACTGAATGGGCAAAAACTGGAAGCATTCCCTTTGAAAACTGGCACAAGACAGGGATGCCCTCTCTCACCACTTCTATTCAACATAGTGTTGGAAGTTCTGGCCAGGGCAATTAGGCAGGAGAAGGAAATAAAGGGTATTCAATTAGGAAAAGAGGAAGTCAAATTGTCCTTGTTTGCAGATGACATGATAGTATATCTAGAAAACCCCATTGTCTCAGCCCAAAATCTCCTTAAGCTGATAAGCAACTTCAGCAAAGTCTCAGGATACAAAATCAATGTGCAAAAATCACAAGCATTCTTATACATCAATAACAGACAAACAGAGAGCCAAATCATGAGTGAACTCCCATTCACAATTGCTTCAAAGAGAATAAAATACCTAGGAATCCAACTTACAAGGGATGTGAAAGACCTCTTCAAGGAGAACTACAAACCACTGCTCAAGGAAATAAAAGAGGATACAAACAAATGGAAGAACATTCCATGCTCATGGGTAGGAAGAATCAATATCATGAAAATGGCCATCCTTCCCAAGGTAATTTACAGATTCAATGCCATCCCCATCAAGGTACCAATGACTTTCTTCACAGAATTGGAAAAAACTACTTTAAAGTTCATATGGAACCAAAAAAGAGCCCGCATCGCCAAGTCAATCCTAAGCCAAAAGAACAAAGCTGGAGGCATCACACTACCTGACTTCAAACTATACTACAAGGCTACAGTAACCAAAACAGCATGGTACTGGTACCAAAACAGAGATATAGATCAATGGAACAGAACAGAGCCGTCAGAAATAATGCCACATATCTACAAGTATCTGATCTTTGACAAACCTGACAAAAACAAGAAATGGGGAAAGGATTCCCTATTTAATAAATGGTGCTGGGAAAACTGGCTAGACATATGTAGAAAGCTGAAACTGGATCCCTTCCTTACACCTTATACAAAAATCAATTCAAGATGGATTCAAGACTTAAATGTTAGACCTAAAACCATAAAAACCCTAGAAGAAAACCTAGGCATTACCATTCAGGACATAGGCATGGGCAAGGACTTCATGTCTAAAACACCAAAAGCAATGGCAACAAAAGCCAAAATTGACAAATGGGATCTAATTAAACTAAAGAGCTTCTGCACAGCAAAGGAAACTACCATCAGAGTGAACAGGCAACCTACAAAATGGGAGAACATTTTCGCAACCAACTCATCTGACAAAGGGCTAATATCCAGAATCTACAATGAACTCCAACAAATTTACAAGAAAAAAACAAACAACCCCATCAAAAAGTGGGCGAAGGACATGAACAGACACTTCTCAAAAGAAGACATTTATGCAGCCAAAAAACACATGAAAAAATGCTCACCATCACTGGCCATCAGAGAAATGCAAATCAAAACCACAATGAGATACCATCTCACACCAGTTAGAATGGCAATCATTAAAAAGTCAGGAAACAACAGCTGCTGGAGAGGATGTGGAGAAATAGGAACACTTTTACACTGTTGGTGGGACTGTAAACTAGTTCAACCCTTGTGGAAGTCAGTGTGGCGATTCCTCAGGGATCTAGAACTAGAAATTCCATTCGACCCAGCCATCCCATTACTGGGTATATACCCAAAGGACTATAAATCATGCTGCTAAAAAGACACATGCACACGTATGTTTATTGCCGCATTATTCACAATAGCAAAGACTTGGAACCAACCCAAATGTCCAACAATGATAGACTGGATTAAGAAAATGTGGCACATATACACCATGGAATACTATGCAGCCATAAAAAATGATGAGTTCACGTCCCTTGTAGGGACATGGATGAAACTGGAAATCATCATTCTCAGTAAACTATCGCAAGAACAAAAAACCAAACACCGCATAGTCTCACTCATAGGTGGGAATTGAACAATGAGAACACATGGACACAGGAAGGGGAACATCACACTTCGGGGACTGTTGTGGGGTGGGGGGAGGGGGGAGGGATAGCATTGGGAGATATACCTAATGCTAGATGACAAGTTGGTGGGTGCAGCGCACCAGCATGGCACATGTATACATATGTAACTTACCTGCACATTGCGCACATGTACCATAAAACCTAAAGTATAATAATGATAATAATAATAATAATAATAAAAGAAAAAAAAAAAAAAAAATAAGAAGGCCTTCTTGCGGAATACCTCGGAGGGACTGGCCTGAGGCTGTTTTACACTTAATCTTTTTTTATAAGTAGGAGTACACTCAAAAATAACAATAAACAGTCAATGTAGCGGATTTGTTTACACCAGTATCACCACAAACACATGAGTAAAATCTTGTGCTATGACATTAAGATGGCTGTGATGTCAATAGGAGATTGGAATTTTTCAGTTCCATTATAATCTTACAGAAACAACACTGTATATGTGGTCCTTTGTTAACCAAAACATTGTTAAGTGGCACAGGCTGTCTAAATAAATATCAAATAAATTTCATAGTTCATAAAACTGAATTTCTTGAAGAATATTTCATTGGATACAAGTAAGGCTATTTCTCAAATTTCAATCTGCTTTAACATTCACTCACCCAAACTGAATTTACCAAGAAACTATCTGCAAAGCATTGTGCTTATCTCTTTACGCTATGCATTATCTCATTTTATCATCCTAATGATCCTTCAAGAGAGCTTTTATTAATTTCATTTTACAGAAGAGAAAGAGGTCAAGAATAGCTGCATAACTTGCCCCAGATTTCTCAATAATAAATGAGATGTAGAATTAAACACCAGGTGAATATCTGTGCAGGGAACAATCACTGAGCTGTCTGTCCACTCCAAGTGAGTCACAGACCGTCCCAGCCTCTGCCTCATAGTGTGTCTTCCATGTTCTTAAGCTAACTGTCTTGCCTGCTCAAAACCCTCTAAGTCATATCTCACTCAAAATAAGACAGATACCCCATTATCTCTCTATCCTCATCTACCATTCTCCCTTTCATGGTAGGAGCAAGGGAAATCTCTGGGGTGGGGGTCAAGACTAAGGAGCTAAACTTGAACATAGTCAAAAACAAAGAGACTTAAGGGACCAAATCTGTAACCCCAACGGACAG
This sequence comes from Pongo pygmaeus, assembly GCF_028885625.2. Taxonomy (NCBI): domain Eukaryota; kingdom Metazoa; phylum Chordata; class Mammalia; order Primates; family Hominidae; genus Pongo; species Pongo pygmaeus. The sequence continues at coordinate 40,584,600 of NC_072389.2, forward strand.
GATTATCAGAGGTTATGGGGCATGTAACAGAAAAAGCAAGAGGGGGGAAAAAACCTGGTAAGAATGATGGAAAGGTTAAGGGTGGTGAAAAGGGGACAGTTAGCAGAAGATGAGACTAAAAGGCCAGGGAGAGGCTGGGCACGGTGGCTCATGCCAGTAATCCCAGCACTTTGGGAGGCTGAGGCAGGTGGATCAACAGGTGTTAGGAGTTCAAGACAAACCTGGCCAACATGGTGAAACCCTGTCTCTACTAATAAACTACAAAAATTAGCTGGGCATGATGGCAGGTGCCTGTAATCCCAGTTACTTGGGAGGCAGAGTCAGGAGAATTGCTTGAACCCGGGAGGCAGAGGTTGCAGTGAGCCAAGACCCCACACCACTGCACTCCAGCCTGGGCAACAAGAACAAAACTGCTTCAAAACAACAACAACAACAACAACAGGCCAGGTAGAAACCACAGCATGAACAGCATTATGTACCATACCTTGTAGGCCATGGTAAAGAATTTAGATTACATTCTGACAAGGAAGGAAAGGAAGATTTACTGAGACAAGCATGATAACATAAATATTGGATTTACTTTTCTTATTGGTAAAATATATATAACATAATATTTACGATTTTAACCATTTTTAAGTGTAAAGTTCAGTGGCATTAAGTATACTGACATTGTTGTATAGCTGAACTCACATTTTTAAAAGGTTGTATAGGAGTAGTGATCAGAAAAGTTAAAAGTTAAAAGCAAGTTAAAGTTAAAAGCAAGGAACCCTAAGGAAATCTAAGTAAGAAATGATAAAGGTCTAAATTAAGGCAGTAGTTATGACAAGAAGAGGGCAGATTCATAAGTTTATAAGGAATGAGTAATAGATTCTGGTGGTATATGGCCGAGAAAGGAACCCAGAATGCTCCCAAGTGTTTGGCTTGGTCACTTGATAGAGAGCAATCACACTGACTGATAGGAAATGCACAGATATGGGGAAGATGTTGAGTGCCAATTGGACACTGAGTCTTATGTGCCTTTAGGTCATTCAATGCAAGGTATCCAGTAGACAGTTGGTCATGGAGTTCAAAAAACAGGTATAATCAGGTAACATAAATGTGTATACCAGTGGAAGCTGAAGCCATGTGAAGAGACATGATAAAACAGTGAAAACATATAAACTGAAAGAAGAGGGTGAAGAATGAAGCCCCGAGAACATACATTTACAAAATGGGCAGGGAAAGAAGAGTCTTAAAAGAAAACTAGGCCAGGTATAAAACTAGGCTCACGCCTATAATCACAGCACTTTGGGAGGCTGAGGAGGGCAGATCACCTGTCAGGAGTTTGAGACCAGCCTGGCCAACATGGCGAAACCCTGTCTCTACTAAAAATACAAAAATTAGCTGGGCATGGTGGTGTGCGCCTGTAATCCCAGCTACTCAGGAGGCTGAGGCAGGAGAATTGCTTGAACCTGGGAGGCAGAGGTTGCAGTGAGCCAAGATCGCACCACTACACTTCCAGCCTGGGTGAGAGAGCAAGACTGTGTCTCAAAAAAGACTAAATAAGTAAATAAACAACAAACAAATAAATAAAAACTAAGAACAGAGGGATAGACAGAAAAGCCAAAAGAAAGGGCTATCACAGACGCTAAGGTTAAAGAGGTTTTAAAGGGCAGAGTCTATAGTGCCAAGTATCACAAAGAGGTCGAGGAATGAAAAAAATGGGGATTTAAAAAAAATAAAGTTCACTGGATTTGGCTATTACTGACCTTGACAAGAGAAGTTTTAATAAATTGATGTTGACGGGAACTGAACTGAAACAGGATAAGAAAAGGGGAGATGAGAAAGAAAATAAATATTTCAAAAAGACTTGTGAAGAGATGGTGCAATTGCTAGAAAAGAACGTGGGATCAAGGAGAAAGGTAACACGTTTGGTCCTAAGTCAAAAATAAGTAGCGTGACTTACACAGGTTCACAAAACACGTTGGCAGCACCACTATGGACAGAATTTGATAGGCCATTTCCCAATCCAGTCTTACTTCTGCTAACAAACAGAAACATTATCCACTTCAAGAATAACAAAGCCATGAGAAAATGTATCCGGCTTCATAGTCTTTAAAAGTACGGAGTGAACTTAGAACAAAACAAAACAAAAACTCCTATCTTTAATTATACATACTAACTGTACTTTTTAAAGAAAAACTTTTTAAAAACTGTATAACTTGTCTTCAAAAACACCTCCAAAATTAAATGTATCTTAATTACTACAGGAGATGTAATTTGTGGTCACAAGAATACATAACTTAAAGTGAATTATTAGAAAAAAAAAGAGAGAAATAGAAGACCTGAGTTAAAAAGCTCAGCTTTACAACATACACATTAACAAAATCTTGTACAAATTTCTTAACTCTCATCAACTCAGTTCCCTCATAAAATACAGATAATATCTAGTTCATAGGGTTGTGTGAGGCAACTAATGTAACATGTGAAGGTGCTCAATCATAAAGAGCAATACAAATACTACTTATTTCTCCCTTACCCTTCTGTGCTTACTCATTTCTCTATTTCTGCCACTAGCATCACCCAGGCTTAAGATGTACAGGTAACATAAGACTCTCTCCACTCTCTCTGGGTGCTTATCTGATGCCAGAGAGATGTTGGAACTACAGATTCCCCAAATCCTGTCACAAAGTACTAAAAATCAAGCATTTTCACTGCAGTGCTCCTAAATCAGATCCTCTCAGCTCTCCCTAGAATAATGTCAACGAAGCCATCACTGCTTTCTCCACTTCTAATTACTTCTCCCTCCAATTGATACAACTATTAGATATATCTTCTTAAAATCAATCCCTCCACACCTCCCTACCTACCAAATAAATTTTTCTCTCTAATCTACCTTTATTTTCATTAAATCCTTTTCATTACCATCTACTATTTGGCTGAACACACTAATTTCTTACTTTGTTCTTACTCTTCGTTCAACCCTTTGTTCTTACTCTTCTCTCCATTTGGAATTTTCTATCCAACCTCTGCAACCAATTTCCACCTACTGTAATCCTACTCATTCTTCACAACCTATGAAACCATATTTGATCTTACTGATCGGAAGTAAGCTCTCTCTCATTTAAATCCTTTATATCTCTTACTCTGTACATTTCTTGATATACTTTACACATGTTATTTTCTATACATGTTCTAAGTTCTATTAGATTCTGTTAGCATCCACATAGTGTGCAGTATAATGCCTTATCTTCAATCAAAAAAAGTGCATGAGAAGAATCCAGTCATTTGTGTGGGCCCTACAATAATAAATGTAAAGCACGACCATTTATTTTAATTTATCATTTTGTGAAAATAATGTTGTGCTTTAGCTGTGTTGTGCTACAATCATGCCCGTGAACAGCCACTGCACTCCAGCCTGGGCAACATAGCGAGTCCTTATCTCTAAAAAATAGATAAAAAAAAAAAAAAAAAAAAGTTGAACTTATAAGATTAGGACTTCAATGACTATACCAATCAGGGTCCAACAGAAAAATAAAATACTCTAAATATTTTCTTAAAGGACAGGGAATTGATTACACAGGTGAAAGAACTGAGAAACCAAAGAGAGACAGTGAAGGAACACATGGATTAACAATAGCAGAAGCAGTTACTATCCTTTGCCTGCTGGGACAAAGAGTTTACTAGAACCCAGGAACCAGGTACCCTTGTAGAAGGAAGCTCAGTGGACCTGTCCAATAGGAGCTGGAGAAAGTGGCAAGTCAGCAACAGCAATGACTCTACCCAGGCAGAGAGAGAGGGAAGAACCAGTTTTCCCCTCCTTGTGCCCTCCAATCTCCCCAGTACCTCCAACTGGCCAAATCCATAGCCAGCTAATGACAGTACAGACATGTAAGCTGACTAAGCCCTCCTGGACATCAAACAGTACCTGCAAGGGGCTATCAATGAGTATGAAGGCAAGAAGGTGGCAAAAAGGCCCAAGATGAGCATAAAAACTTTAGCAGTATGTAATCACTTAAGGAAAATTGAAAGATAAAATAAAATAGACAAAATTAGCCAAGGTAAAATGTCTAAAAATCAGCAAGAGACAAATCCCAACAGACTATTTTCTTTTCATTCAGCAAATTATCCAACAAATATTTGAGTTCCTATATGCTTTGCATTCCAGATAGAGCAAAACATAGGAGACATCATCCCTACCTTCATGGAGCTTAACATCTAGCAAAGACGTTCCAGAATACATAACCCTTAACAAACAAGATGTAGTATTAAAAAAAAAAAAAAAAAAAAAAGGTGCAGTAAATACATCACAAAATTCAGTGGTATCCAGTAACACCACATGGAGGATTAGGAATTGAGGGCTACCACCTCTACTTAAAAGTTTCTTTTGATTCTCTTAGGAATAAATCTGGAAAGTAATGGAAGCAACTTCAATGCCTCTACTCAATATGAAAACTTAGTGGGAGCAATCTCTAAGATGCTCGGTTTCAAACTATGAAACACTTTGCTAGGAGCCAGGGGTAACAACAGAATCCAAGTTTATATAAACCTAATTAACAAATGCTATGGATATTATTCAATAAATAGGAATTGTCTCATTTTTATACAAAGCCTATAACAATCCCGGGAAAGAAAAAAAGTCCTGGTACCAGCTTTAAAGATGAAGCAAGTACTGTGATTTGCATTCATTTATCAAATAAATCAGAGGCATCATTATTAGGAAAAGGACTCCAACCCACATCATTCAATTATGTGTTCCTTTCATTAAGGGAATGAAAGTAAAAGCCTAGATCAGAAATAACATAACTATGTTAAAACCTATCCAGCTTCATTCTCCTTATAAACATAAATATCTCTTCAAAAAACTGCCCAATTATCTCAATAATTTTTAAAAATTCATTAATTTCATGAAAAACCAGACTGTCTTTTTCACAGAGCATTAAGGAGGGTAGAAAAACAGGTATATATATTGGTACACATATACCAGTATGTGTACCTGGACTAGGGTTATCACAATATTTATTAAAATTGCAAATGCTACTCTCTTAGGCCCAGAAATTCCACCTAAAAACTTATAGATATATTCACACACATGAAACAAAATATGTACCAGGATATTCATGGTAATAGCAAAAGATTGGGTATAACCTAAATGCTCCTCAGCAGGGCAGTGGTTAAATAAATAATAAATACATATAATGGAATACTACACAACAATTATAAATGAGAAGCTCTTTACTAAAAATGAAATGATCTTCAGGATACATTATACAAAAAAGGCAAGGGACAGAACACTGTGCACAGCGTGTGTGTGTGTGTGTGTGTGTGTGCGTGAGCTTTTGTAGACATAAAGTATTTCTAGAAGGATACATAAGAAATTGACAATATTGGTTGGGTTGGAGGGGGAAGGAAACTGAGTAGGATAGGACGAGGATATACCTATGAACATTGTGAATTTTGAACCAAGTGACCGTGTTGCCCATTCAATAAACAAAAATTAACATCAACATCAACAATGGCAAAATCCTCTAAATCTTTGCCCTTAGCAAGTTTGGCAGGAAACTGCTTTCTAAACCAAGTTAAATTTTTCCGCTCTTTAAGAGAGAGGAGAGATACAAGAGAAAAATTCTAATTAGCCCTGATCTACATATTACTGCCTGAAGTGCTGTTATAACTAGAGTCACGAGGTTTCGAAACTAGCAAAATACTGCCACATAAACATATGGAATTACACAAAAGAGAAACAAATACTGAGGACCAGTTACATTCTTCACTCTTTTTTGCCCTTGAAAAACTTAAATAAAAAACACAAATAGCCATAACAGCAAAGTTTAAAGGCAGACTCTAGTTTCCAGAATTCTTTTAAGGGTAACCTGCACATGGACAGGTTAATTAAGATAAAAAGCAGATCTATTTGCCAGTTTTTCTTCATAGATCATCTTTTGGCTATTCATTTTAGGAACCATGAGAAAAAGAAACTGCTGACCAACAGCATGTCTTTCAAAGTATATTTAAACACTATGTAAATGTAAAAAATTAAAATGAAGAATTTTTAAAATGTTTATTAGTCATTAGTAAGTCAGCATTACGTAGTATCAGCCCCACAACTGCTCTGAAAAGTAGTAAATACATGAAATGTGTACATTCAGAAGATCTTTAATATTAAGAGTTGGGATATAAAAGCCAGTCCTAGGAAGGAAATAGTTAGAATACCGTACCTCGTGCTACCTGCAACGTATCACACCTAGGAGATCATTTTAAAAGTCATTAATTTAAGAAATCAGTAATAAAAAACTTGGATACAATCACATTTGGGATTAAGAAAAAAAAAAGAAAAAACAGTTGGAAAAAGAAGCTTAAACAACTACCGCTATTCTTGATTTGATCCCTCCTCAGACGCCACCCCGCATCTGAATAATGAATAATGCGGGGCACTGAGCCACCGCAGACACGGTAAAGTATAAATACACAGCTTTCCTGGTTCCAGCTCATAAGCATTAAATACTTTCTTCAATACAGAGAGGAAGGAGAGTAAGAGTTCAACAACACAGGGAGATAGTCTTTTATAGGTCTTACTTACTTCCATGTATTAAACTGCATGTATACCCAAGAGATTGCTGATGTGATTTTCTAGTTTAATGGTCACATATCAACTGTAAGGCAGATCTAGAAATAAATGCAAACATCAGAAGTGGTTTTGAAATCTGTAGATACATTGTTTATTTAGCTTCTCTGAACTATCTCTACAATCAAAATCTGAAATCATAAAATTGGAGAACCTAATCAGAGCCAGGATTCCAAATTTGCAGACAAAGCATGGAATAAGATGACCGACCAACTATCCAGTGACAATGAAAGAAACTGCTATGCTATTGTGGAAACATTGGTTAAGATGAATTATATATTTCTTTGGTCATGGATTTAATATTTTATGGTCAATTACAGAAAAGTAGACTTTTCTGATGTTGTTGCTAAAGAAATTGAAAATTATGATGTTACTCTGAAATATTTCTTATTCTGATAGTTGTATTACATTAATAGTTTAATTTCCAGACTTAAAGCACCAGAGGGACCAGAAAGTAACGTTAAAAAGAATGAATTAAAAAAAAGCAGTCAAGCAAAGAGGTAAGAATGGCCGAGCAAAAATAATAATAGTAAATATAAACAAAAAATTAAACTGAGAAGAATATTAAAAAGTGATATAAGCCACAGTCTCTGCCCTCAAGAAGCTTATATATAGCTGGAGAAAAGATACATGAATAGAGAATTAATAATACAAAACAGTAAATGAAAAGAACAAAAATATTTTTACAGAACAAAACATTAAGACATCACTCTAAGTAGCTCTACAAACAGTACAGAAGAAAAGAAAATATTTTGGAAAGAGAAGACTCACTAATCTATAAAAATTTTAAAAAATATATGGCCATTTCAAATTATAAAAACCATTTGTTGATCTATACAAGTAAGAAATATTCCTAGCTGATCGAGATCTCATCATAAAAAATGCATCTTACTAGGCATGTATTTCTAACAATGACTAGCTCTGGGATTTTAAATAAGATTGCTAATTTCTCTAGATCTCAGTTCCCTCATTAGTAAATAAGAGATTGAGACTTCTTTGCATGCCTATTTTTCCAAAACTGAGCTGTTGGGATGTGGTTGTGCCTAAAGTTAGGATAATGGAAAAACAGAAGAACTGAGAAGGTTCAGTTTGACTCCATCCTGCTGTGTTAAATAAATGAAATATGGTCTCACTTTTTATAAAGTAGGTTATTAAAGAAATCACTATAAATAAAAGCTAGAAATGACCTTTAATTCTGAAATACCAGAAAATTAGAAAACTATCATTTAAACATAATCTAAAGTTTTTAAAAAATCCACACAAAAACACAAAGATTCTATTTTTTTCTTCTTGACCATTTTAGTTTGTTGCTGCTACATTATAGTCAATGTACAGAAGAAAAAATAAATTACACTGAAACTTCATGATTACAAAGTCATCAAGATCTATTCTGACATTAGTGAGAGGTGAAACTTCCTTAAAACAAGGTCCTATGATTAATTAGGTGTAAGACAAAGTGACTTGAGATCGAATTCCACTTGCCAGTAACAAAGTGTATTATAAATAACAATGCATTTATTCAGTTGTCAAACATTCATCAAATACAAAGTTATAGAATAGTAAATGTTAAGAAAAATAATCTATGAAAAACAGGCAGTAAAACACTGGCTTTTCTTTTCATTTTTATAATATTTTCTTTCCATGGAAACCACTAACATTTTCTGCTCTAAAAATGAACACAACATGAGACTTTCAAAAACAAAACAAAAACAAATACATTTGCAAATTATGACAATAGACATTTAGCAGTAGCATACTTTATTATATCTACAAAGACAAGACTTCTTAATTATGGGTTTTATTTTTCATACAAGCTGAAATGATTATTTTAGTTTTTACTATACCCTATGCATATCATTAATGAAAGTGGAGGGAAAAAACCCTAGAGGTTTACTGCTAGATTAAAATGTACAATTAATACAATAACTATACATCAAAGTATAACATTTATTATCTGAATTACATAAAATTTCAAATAAATCATTTTTTAGATTTTTTGCTGTTGTTTTCTTAATGAATATTTGAGGGTAGTGGATTTTCTCTTAAATATTAACTTGGAGTTGTTGCACTTTGTTATACAACACGAAATATTTTTTGAAGTAAAAAAATGAATTATAATACAAAGTGTTAAGAGGTATACTACAAACATAGGTACTGCAAAGCCTGGATGGTATCAGTGTACTCCATCAACACAGCATATTCATTCATTAGAGTGGTGCCATCATACACATGGATAGTATGATGCATTGGTTCCTGGTAGATGTATTACTTTTATAGGTCAGACCAGTGTAATATTTTAAAAACCTACAGTACCCAGTGATTTCATTCATTTACAGATTTCATTTCCTTGTCACAGCCTAAAATTAGTTCTTCTAAACATTCATAGTAATTCATTTTCTATCTCTAAAATGTTTTCACTGGCCAACTAACCAATTGTTTAAATTGGTGTGACTACATGGATTTTCTTCAATTTCACATTCTCACTTCTTATCCAGCCATCTTAGGGTTCAGCAAAAAGAAAATTAGTGATAATGCTTTCAATTTAATTAGTATATTACATGCACTGTAATTATTAGCGGGAAATGTTATATTAATGAATGTAAAAGTTAGCAGTAAATTACCTTGTAGCTATTATCAATTTCCCAAGCTACTGCTCCTTAAGATAACCCTCTCCCTATGGTCCTTCCGGTAATTTTTCTTTGCCTGATAAACATGATGATTAAATAGCACACAGAGCAAACCTCTGATACTTTTAAAATTAAATCCATGCCCAGCCTAAGGGCTGTGTCTGATTTCAACTAAATGTGTCAGTTAATCAGATAAAAAATTATCAGTAACTCAAAGAAACAGCAGCCTTAGGCTTCATCAGTGCCACAGAAAGCTGAACAAAATAAGACATTCAGAGAATATCACATTATGTGTAAAGGTTACTGATAAGCCTATAACTAAACACAACTGCTTACCACTGTAACAATGTCTAGAAAGAAATGCTATATTCAACATTCAAATTATCTTTAAAATTTTAAAGAAAAAAATGTAAAGAAAACACTAGGAATACTTTACCCATACACACATTACCCCCCCCACACACACCCCCCACATAAAGATTGTAAACATATGCAGTGGATTTGGGAAATGGAATTCTTAAAGCTATATTCTCAGTGAGGTTTTAGTGAAAAGAACTTAATACTATCAACACTATTTCTAATAGAATACTTCAACAATTATACAAAGTAAACCATATATTTAATGGTTTGTTAAGAGAAGGTATGTATGATTTCAGTATCATTGATCTGCACAGTTCTACCTAGGGCCTCAGAGGAACTCAATGCAATTTCATCAATTAAAACAAAATCTGAGGTAGTCTAAAACTATAACAAGATACTAAATTAATTAAGAAAGGCGATCATTTTTAACCTGCAACAATGAGCACCAATAGTCATTTGCAATATTACCAGTTAAAATAATACATATTATCAAGGGCCTGATTATTTTAATAAGAGGATTTAAAAGCTCCTACAATTATTAGATAGATAGGCTGGCAACCCCTTAAACTTTCAGAGCATATTATGATTTTCAAAGCATTCTCAGATTACTAATTAAGATTGCTTTAACTACAGAAAAAGGCTATTTTATAAACTGATATATTAGTAACAACTGCAAGAAAGAAACTAAATCTGAAAAGAACAGAAAATTATCTTTGAAAGACATAATGGGCAGTAGCTATGAAAAATCCATTTATAAAGCAGAACAGGAGTCTCAAACCTTCTGACAAAGAAAATTTCACATTAACACCCCATCATCTTTATTCTTCTCTTCTACTGTGACCAGATAATGTATTCAACTCTAACAAGATTCTCATTCTTTTTCACTGAGTGCAACTTTTCAATAAGTAGACCTGTGTGACCAGAGGAAAACTGGGCCAATTCTATATAAATATAAGCTAAATATCACAGACCCATATAAATTAAAGGAGTCCAACAATTTAAAATTTACTGTCTACCTGTGAGTATAGGATCATCCCACTGAATCTTAAAGTTTTGATTCTCGACACATTGAAAAGTGTATTGTAGACCCTCTGAAATAACTATTTTTAGTCAAGAATTAATCTGAAGTGCAGAGAAGTGGTTTTGCTTTTCCAGCTTGCTACAAGCAGCAACAGGTACCTTTTAGGAAATGCTTTTGATGATAAGAATCCATCAAGCACTAACCCTGGTTAAAGTTAGGTTGACTCCTCCTCCAAGACTTCTACAAATTTCAGAGTTCACCAAAGAGCAACTACAAAATATTATAGGGTTACAGGATGAAATTCAAACTGGTCACCAAGAGGTGACTTAATCTAGCTGCCTCTTGTGATCCCCAAGGCTTTCTGGTCTCCTCTCACATCACAGGGTTTAATTGTTAATGCCTGCTCCCTTTGACCCCTCCAGGTCTCATGTTAATGATCTCTACACTCTGTCTCTTAACTCTTCACAACTTCAAATCTATGCAAGACTGTTAACAGATTATTTAAATAAAAAGCACAACAATTTACACATATTAAAAATTCTAATTGAAAAGAACATTATCAAAAGCATTTCGATTAGACAATATAATTACAATACTAGGACCCATTCTCTAGGTTAACTAAAAAGAAAACAAGAATGTAAGTCATTTATTTAAAAATATATTTATTATTGAATTACAATTTACTATATTTTCAAATGTATCTTTCTGAATAGTGAAAATATTATGCTTTGTTTAAAAAAGTACTATAATAATACAATTTATTTTGGCATGCATTAACTGAAGTCAATATTAAACTTTGAAAAAAAACAAAATAAAAGTTTATATTGAAAAACTTTCTGATTTTATAGTACTAATCTAATTTTTCCCCTAGGATGGGTTCAAGGCACAAGAAAACTTTATAACCACAACAGTTAAATAAAAATTCTAACATTAGGTAGATGATTATTTGCAGCCAAATATATAAGCACTTTACAAGCTCAAATATTTATAAAACAGTTGCCTACAGACAATTCTTTAAGAAAATCCTATATAAGGATGACCTTCATCAGAGACCTGATGATGATTTTTAAAACTGAATTTGACCAAAACAAGCTTTCTAATATTTAATCAACTAATGTTAGCTCTCATGCAGTGATGAAATATAAACACCCACAATTAAATCTTAAGGTTATGTAGGTTTCTATCCCATACCAGCTATATAAATAGGAAATAGATTTGTGGACTTTTACACAGAATGGCCTTTAAAACATAGTAGTTTAACATATTTCTCCATGAATAAAAGGTTTGCTATTTAAAACAAGCTCAATAATATTTTACATAAAGCATACTAATATTTAATTTGATAATTCCACTAACATAATTTAGTAGCAGAAATTAAATCATCTTATAATTAAGGTTGGGTATATAGTCTTTAAAAATATAATTTTTAAGTAAGAAAAGAATTAAGAATTTATCCTGTCTTTCTTAGATAAACTTATTTTGGGTAACCACTGAGTAACCAGATAATAGGAAGAGCATCTCTTTTTATGGAATATTTCAGCTAATAAATGAAATAGGAATGACAGAATTGTAATACCACCATTTAAAAAAAAGATAATCAGAAATATAAATAGTATAGGTTTCCTGATGGAAGAACATACAACCATATGTGGGGTATTCTTTAAAAAAAAAAATCAAACCTGAATTTGATCAAACTTCCAGATCTGTGTTGTCCAACAGAACTTTTTGTAATGATGGAAATGCTCTATCTGTGTTATGTAACAAGATAACTACTACCCACATTTGACTGCTGAACATTTGAAATGTGGCTAGTGAGACTGAGGAACTAATTTTTAAACGTTATTTAATTTTAACAAATTAGAATTTAAATTTATATAACAGTATGTGGCTAGTGGCTACCACATTATACAGCAGAGTTTTAGATCCAACTACCAAGTTACAGGAAATCATAAAGAACAAAGCAACACATTGCCCTGCACTGTGGGGATTTCAACAGTCTGTCAAAAACTCTACTGGACAAGTAACCTGTTTTATTGAAAAAGGATGTTAGAAGAAGGAAAGAGAAAGAGAAAAGATTACAGATTATAGATTACAAAAGACTTGAAAGACATATTAACCAATTGCAATACATGAAACTTCTTTGGATCTTGATTCAAACAAAAAAATTGTAAAAACAAAAACAAACAAAACAATGTGAGATATCTGTAAAACAATTTAAAATTCGAATATTGACTGGATATGTAATGAAGAGATTACTGTAAATTGTTTAAATGCATGATTATGGTGTAATTATTATGTTAAAAAAGGAAATCTTATCACTTAGAGATAGATGCTGAAATATTTGCAAATGAAATATAAGACCTGGGATTTGCTTCGAAAGAATAATAGAAGGAGGAAAGTAAGTGGATATATATATGAAACAAGATGGATTATAACTTAATTGTAGCTGGCTAATAAGTACATGGGGGCTATTTTATTAACCTTCTTTTAAAAATGTTTATAACTTTTTAAAATATTAAAATCAAATAATAAAAGGCTATAAAAGAAACTAAGGCAGGATTTCAACATGGTAGATTTATTATTTGGAAAATCCTAAATTCCCTAAAGCAATGATGAACCTGGATAAACAACTATCTCAAGGATCTGGAAACTGACCAAAGGTATAAACCAAATTAAGAAGTTATAAACGAAAAATGACTGAGCTTTGAGAGTCTGTGGCATCCTTGCCTGGAGCCACTCCCATAACAAGGTGTGGCAAGCTGTGAAAAATAGCAGTTTTACTTCCAGAGAGGGTTGACTAGATTTGAAGTGGGACCAGAAAAATCCCCACACCCAGCAGCATTGTCTGTAACAACTGTGATCTCCTGGCAAATGAACTGAAAAACCAGTGACTCAGCTAGCCTGAGGCTGCAGTACTAGCTGGGTGAAGCAATATATTTTCAGACTACACAAGAATTTAACAGGTAGGCTGAAAAATGAGATAGCATAAAATAAGTTGATAAGCTCCACATACATTATGTTGGAGTCACCAGAAAGGTCAAGCTAGCCTCAAATCCTCCCTGACCTGAGGCTGTGCAGAGAAGACACAAGAGAGAGTAAAGTGGGAAAACTTATACTACTTGATTAATAAACATTCTAAATTTACTATAAAACCACAATAATAAAAATAGTACTGAAGTAAGACTAGGCATATAAGTCAATAAGACAGAATTTAAAGTCTAGAAATAAATCTAGAAATAAAGTATTTACATTTATGGCCAATTGATTTTGACAAAGGTTCCAAGGCAATTCAATGGGGAAAGGATAGTTTTTCAACAAAAGTATAGATACAACTGAATATTCAGATGCAAAATGATAAATTTAAACCCTTACCTCACACCACATACAAAAAATAACTAAAAAATTGTAGACGTAAAGGTAAGAGCTAAAACTACAAAATATTTAGAAGAACACACTGTAGTAGTCCCAGCTTAGAAACACCAAAAGCACGAACCATAAAAGAAAAAAACGGACAAATCAGACTTCACCAAAATTTTAAAATTTTGCACTTCAAAAAACATCATCAAGAAAATGAAAAGATAAGCCATGAACTGCAACAGTTTGCAAATCATACATCTGATAAAATGCTTTTTTACACAGGATATATTAAAAATTAAATATTAAGTATTTAAAATTTTAAAATTATAAAATTACCTATTAAATTGTATATTCAAATTTCTAACAACTGAATAATAAGAATATAGATCACCAAAAATGAGCAAAAGATTTCACTAGACGCTCCACCAAAAAATACAGATGAATGTCCAATAAGTATATATAAAGATGCTCAGCATCTTTAGTAATCAGGAAATGGAAATTAAAACCACAATGAGGCTCGGTGCGGTGGTTCATGCCTGTAATCCCAGCACTTTGGAGGGCTGAGGCGCGTGGATCATGAGGTCAGGAGTTCGAGACCAGCCTAACCAACATGGTGAAACCCTGTCTCTACTAAAAATACAAAAATTAGCCGAGTGCGGTGGTGTGCACCTGTAATCCCAGCTACTCAGGAGGCCGAGGCAGGAGAATCGCTTGAACCCAGGAGGCAGTGGTTGCAGTGAGCTGAGATCGCACCATTGCATTCCAGCCTGGGCAACAGAGCGAGACTCCGTCTAAAAAAAACAAAACAAAAAAACCCCAAAAAACCATAATGAGATACTAATACAAACTCACTAGAATGTGTATAATCAAAAAGGTAGACAATAACGAATAGTGAAGATAATGGGAGGAAACATTTATCCATTGCAGGTGGAAATTTAATATGGTACAGTCACGTTTAAAAACAGCTTGGTAGTTTGAAAGTACAAATTTAACATACAACCCAGCAACTTCATTTCTGATATCTACTCATGAGAAATGAAAACACATGTCCACATAACTTATATGTGAACATTCACAGCAGCATTACATATACTAGCCAAAAATGGAAACAATTCAATTTTCAATTAATTTGTGAATAAGCAAAATATAACAAATTTGTATAATAGAATACTATTCAACAATAAAAAGAAATGAAGTACTGATGTGTACAACGTGAATGAACCTCAAAAACATTATGTTAAATGAATGCAGCCAGCTAAACAGACTACATATTGGATGATTTCATTTATTTGAAATGTTCAAAAGAGGCAAGACTTATAGAAAGCAGATTAGTGGCTGCCTGGCATTGAGATATGTGAGCAAGAGTGACTGCAAATTGGCAACGTGACAGGGGGATTGTGGACATAATGGTACAACTCTAAAAACTACATTATTCAATTGTACACTTGTAATAGGTGAATTTTAGAGCATGCTTCAAAGTATGCCTCAGTGAATCTATAAAAATAAATAACAATGAATAAGAGGTAGGGAAATAGCGATGGAACAAGTTTAGCAATATACTGATAATTTTTACACCTGAGTATATTAGCAACCTATTGCTGCATAAGAAACTACGCTAAAATGTATTAGCTTAAAACAAATACTTATTAATTCACAGATTCTGTGCTTTAGGAATCTAAGTGCAGTGTAGCTGGATATCTCTGGTGCAAGACTCTCATGAAGTTGCAGTCATGCTGTCAGCCAGGGCAATGATCTCATCTGAAGATTCAATTGGGATAAGATGCACTTCTAATCTCATTTACATGGCCGTTGGCAGAATTCAGTTCCTTGTGGTCTGTTGGAATGAGGATGCTCAGTGGCAGTTAGCCAGAGGCCTCCCTCAGTTTATTGCCATGTGGACCCCTCCATCGGGAAGCTTACAATATGGCAGCTATTTCCCTCAAAGTGAGTGGGCAAGAGAGCAGGAGAGAATGCATGCAAGACAAAGAAACACTTTTTTGTAAACTAATCTCAGAGTGGAATTTCATCACATCTGCTGTAAGTCTCAGGTCTAGCCCACATGCAAAGGGAAGTTACAAAAGGGCATGAATACCAGGAAGCAGAGATCACTGGGGACCAACTTAGAAGCCACCTATCATAATTGGATTAGTTATATTATTCCTTCCACTTCTGTGTATATTTGAAACCTTTCATAATAAAACGTTTAAATAGAAAGAGAAAATACTATTCTATTTGCAGAAACTAAACGCAAGAAAGCATTTCTTACATTTAACAAAATTCAGCAAGCTTTTTTAGAAAGCAGCAAAATAATAAAAATGTCATTAAATGAAAAAAAATTAACATTTATTGACTACTTACCACATCCCAGATACTGTTCTAAACATTTAACATGTTTTGATTAATGTAATTTAATTCTTCCAACAATTCTCTGTGGTAGGTACCACTATTATCCTAATTTTAAAAATGAGAAAACTGAGGCACAGATAGGTAAAATTGTCCAGGATCACACAGCTAGTAAATAGCAGAGCCAAAAAGTTCCATGGGTGGTAGAGAGAGAAGTGGGAGTTACAAGGCACATGGGGAATACATCAGAAATTTAGAATGAGAAAATCTTGGTGAAGGTGATTGAGATCTTTTGTGTTGCCATGTGTTGTTTTATTAATGTTTAAATCATTACTACACAAATTGTATGTGAGGATATGTTATCATGACAAAATAACTAAATTGACTCACTTTCCTTTGCCAAGATAGGGTCATTAGAAAGTCAAGTTTATTCTACAGCTCACCCCTTGCTCAAAACATCAGCATGGATTATCTTCTGATACAAGCAATCTTTAACAGCTAATCTAATTTTCTCATTTATATATATCATAAATGTAGCCAGCTGTTTGTTTCAATTATCCACTGTTCTTCCACCAAATCACATGCCTTCATTAGTTGCTGATCAGTTGGCAAGATAAAACTTCCTTGCCCATGCTTCATTTTCCCTGTGTCAAAGTCAAATGCTGAAAAATAACTTGTTTGGATATAATACTTTGAGTTTATATTCTCACATACATTACCTCATTTGCTCCTTCCCACAATGAGCCTGTGACCAGCTTGACAGTTTACCATTGCATGCGACATTTGGATTATGGTGATATGATGAATATGTGGTAAATTCAAAGCTCACACCCAAACTTCTGCTTCTTAATCCAGGACTCTTCCTTCCCTATACCCACTATCTTCCTCCAAATGGGTTCTGGACTTTAGAATGCCAGAAATTACTAACTAGCTTAAGCAGTTGTATTAGTCCATTTTCACACTGCTATAAAGAACTATCTGAGATTGGGTGTATTAGTCCATTCTCATGCTGCTATAAAGAAATACCTGAGACTGGGTAATTTATAAAGGAAAGAGGTTTAATTGACTCACAGTTCCACATTGTTGGGAAAGCCTCAGGAAACTTACAATTATGGCAGAAGGCAAAGGAGAAGCAGGCAGGATGGAATGAGTGCAAGCAGGGGAAATGCTAGATGCTTATAAAACCATCAGATCTCGTGAGACTCACTATCACAAGAACAGCATAGGGGAAACCTCTCCCGTGATCCAATTATCTCCACCTGGTCCCGCTCCTGACACATGGGGATTATGGAGATTACAAATCAAGGTGAGATTTTGGGTGGGGACACAGCCAACCCATATCACTGGGTGATTTATGAAGAAAAAAGGTTTAACTGATTCACAGTTCTGCATGGCTGGGTAGGCCTCAGAAAACTTACAATCATGGCAGAAGGCAAAGGGGAAGCAAGGCATGCCTTACGTGGCAGCAGGAGAGAGAGAGAGAGCAAGAAGGGAAGTGCCACACTTTTAAACCATCAGATCTCAAGAGAACTCATGTACTATCATGAGAACAGCATGGGAGAAATTGCCCCCATGATCCAATTATCTCCCACCAAGTCCCTCCCCTGACACATGGGGATTATAATTCAAGATGACATTTGGGTGGGGACACAGAGCCAAACAATATCATTCTGCCCCTGACCCTCCTAAATCTCATGTCCTTCTCACATTTCAAAACCAATCATGCGCTTCCAACAGTTCCCCAAAGTTTTAACTCATTCCAGAATTAACCCAAAAGTCCAAGTCCAAAGTCTCATCTGAGACAAAGCAAGTCCCTTCTGCCTATGAGCCTGTAAAATAAAATACAAATTAGTACTTACAAGATACAATGGGGGTACAGGCATTGGGTAAATGCTCCCATTCGGAATGGGAGAAATTGGCCCAAACCAAGGGCTACAAGCCCCATGCAAGTCTGAAACCCGGCAGGGCAGCCATTAAATCTTGAAACTCCAAAATCTCCTTTGACTCCATGTCTCACATCCAGGGCACGCTGATGCAAGACATGGGCTCCCAAGGCCTTGGGCAGCTCTACCCCTGTGGATCTGTAGGGTTAAAGCTCCTGCAGCTGCTTTCATGGGCTGGTGTTGAGTGCCTGTGGCTTGTCCAGGCACACAGTGTAAGCTCTCAGAGGATCTACCATTCTGGGGTTTCGAGGATGGTGGCCCTCTTCTCACAGCTCCACTAGGCAGTGCCCCAGTGGGGACTCTGGGTGGGGGTTTCAACCCCACATTTCCCCTCTGCATTGCCCTAGCAGAGGTTCTTCATGAGGGCTCTGCCCCTGCAGCAGACTTCTGCCTGGACATTGAGACATTTCCATACATCCTTTGAAATCTAGGTGGAGGTTCCCAAAGCTCAACTCTTGTCTTCTTTGCACCCGCAGGCCCAACACCATGTGGAAGCCACCAAGGCTTGGGGCTCGTACCCTCTGAAGCAATGGCCTGAGCTGTACCTTGGCCCCTTTTAGCCATGGCTGGAGCTGAAGCAGCTGGGATGCAGGATGCCATGTTGTGAGGCTGCACAGAGCAGTGGGGCAGTAGGCCTGGCCCACAAAACCATTTTTCCCTCCTCGGCCTCCAGGTCTGTGATGAGAGGGGCTGCTGTGAAGATCTCTGACATGCCCTGGAAACATTTTCCCCATTGTTTTGGCATTAGCATTCAGCTTCTCCTTACTTATGCAAATTTCTGCAGCTGACAGCTTGAATTTCTCCCCAGAGAGTGGGTTTTTATTTTCTATCACATGGTGAGACTGCAAATTTTCCCAACCTTTACACTCTGCTTCCCTTTTAAACATAAGTTCCAATTTCAGACTATCTCTGTGAACACATATGAGCATACAATTTTAGAAACAGCCAGGTCACATCTTGAATGCTTTGTTGCTTAGAAATTCCTTCTGCCAGATACCCTCAATCATCTCTCTCAAGTTCAATGTTCCACAGATTTCTAGGGCAGGGGCAAAATGCTGCCAGTCTCTTTGTAAAGCATAGAAAGAATGACCTTTGCTCCAGTTCTCAGTAAGGTCCTCATCTCCATCTGAGACCACCTCAGCCCAGACTTCATTGTCCATATCACTATTTTGATCATATCAACATTTTGATCAAAACCATTCAACATGTCTCTAGAAAGTTCCAAACTTTCCCACATCTTCCTGTCTTCTTCTGAGCTCTCCAAATTGTTCCAACCTCTGCCCATTACCCAGTTCCAAGCCACTTCCACATTTTCAGTTATCTTTCTAGCAGTGCCCCAAACTCCTGGTACCAATTTTCTCTATTTGTCTGTTTTCACACTGCTATGAAGAACTACCTAAGACATGGTAATTTATGAAGAAAAAAGGTTTAACTGACTCACATTTCCACATGGCTGGGAGGTCTCAAAACTTAGAATCACAGTGGAAGGCAAAGGAGAAGCAAGGCACATCTTACATGGCAGCAGGAGAGTGAGTGAGCAAGAAGTGCCACACTTTTAAACCATCCGATGTCATGAGAACTCACTCAGTATTATGAGAACAGCATGGGGGAAATCACCCCCATGATCTAATCACCTCCCACCAGGTCCCTCCTCTGACGCATGGGGATTACAATTTGAGATGAGATTTGGGTGGGGACACAGAGACAAACCATATCAGTAGTTAAATATAATTTTGAAAAAGAAAACAGGAATTGTACATTATGTAAAATAAAGTTCTATGAGGCTATAAAAGAGACGAAAATGATGAGGAAAGGAAATTATAATCAGTAAAACAGAATTATGAAATATGACTGAGAGATACAGACACCGTAATTCAGAGATAAAGAGACTTGTATTTTACTAAGTTCCCCCAAAATACACAATTAATACTGCAAGTTTGTGCACAGCAAACCATAAAGTCACCTAGAAGCTTTCACTTTCAGTCAACGAATGTAGTAAATACATTTTTGCCAGGAAAAAAAATGCTGAAGAGATAACTCCTTATCTATTTACCACTCACCATCTATGTGGCACCCACAGACTTTTTTCGTAAGATGATGTCCCTCTGTCAATAACTAATTGGTTCAATACTGGGTGCCACAAGCTGGTTCAACAGTGGGTATTCTGTTTCTCAGAAATTTGAAATTGGAACTAAAGGATTTCAATTTCAGGCTAAAATGGACACTTCAACAGAGATATAATCTTGGAAACCACAGAGCAGCCATATTTTTTACCACGTGATCTGGGGATCTGAGAAAACCAGTCTATTCAAAGAAAATGGAAAGGATAAGCAAAGAGAAGCAGTGATGAGAAATAAGAATTTTTTGAAAGTGCTCCAATCCCTGGTCCCAGTTTCATTAAATTTTTTTCTGTCCTTGAAACTTTTTGAATCTTAAACTAGCTTAACTTTGTTTCTGTCATTTGTAGCCCAAGACTCAATTAATATATTACTCAAAGGCATATTAGCATATAATAACTATGAACTAGAATTACAGCCAGAACTTATTTTCACAATCTTTTGCAGGGATGAGTCTATATCTTTCTCATGTTTAAATTTTTCTGAATAATCATAAAAAATACCTACCCAAGAGCAAATACTTAGAAAGTTCTCTGCAACATAACGTTCAGTAAAAAAATACCCTAAGGGGCGTACAACAGTGTATACAGAATCAGATCTCTTTTGTCTAATAATAAAAGATTAGATATTAAACCATTTTTTCTGGAACAGTATACAAAAACTATAAAGTATTTTGCTTTAGGAGGATAGAGAACAAAATTCTCTACCTTCATGTGCCGTTTTATTTGTCTAATAATGTACTTTTAAAAGGAATATTAATGAGAGTTACCTGGATTACACATTTTTTAATGTTTTATACATTTTTCTGTACTAAAAATCTATAATGATTACTTTTTAAAAGTATCAAAAAGAAACTATTTTTAACAAACAGCTAAACAAAACTATTTAATATGCATAAGCCCAGAAGAAAACCCTTTATGTAGAAGAGGCACCCAAATGTAAAGAAAACACCCTAAGGCTACAAGACTATTTGAGCAATTATCTTCTTACTTGGCCTAAATCTCTTCCAGGCTCACTAGCTCTTTTTCAACTGCACTTCAATCATTGGTTTAATTTGTACTTCACTTACACAGTAAAGTCTGAGATTCCTGTGGCTCTTTCTTACTCTTCCTAAAGGAAGTAAGGAAGGAAGGAAAGAAAAGAAAGAAAAACAAATAAGAAGACAGGCTGAATTGTCAGTCATAAAGAGAGGTTTGTAGTAGACCAAATGAATGTGAGTAACTAATACATGAACTATACTCCACCAATATAAAACATAATACCTTCAGTCTATATGACCAAAAAATGAACAGTTATGAATTGCTATGTTTTTAAGCCATATGTGTGTGACCACATAAAGCCATATAATGACAGCAATCTGCTGTGCCAAATTTCTTTAGGTCCATGATTACACAAAAGAATATTTTCTTGCAGTAAATTCATGTGTGCGATTCATTCATGCTATTTTACTTAGAATTTCTCTTTTCTGAGATAGCCTCCTGGGACATGCATCTCATTTTCATGAGGGTCCCTGAGAGACTTGAGCATACAGTATTTACTTCAGTACAATATCAACAACATATTGCAGAACATTTCATCTAAAATAATAATAGAAAATGTTGAGCCATCTTTCCGTTTGGAAAATTATATCTGGAAGAATGTGATGTCTGACGAAAGCCACATTGCTTAAACACATTGTGCCATCTCAGCTTGCTTTGGGAATTGTCTTAGTCCATTTTCTGCTGCTATAAGAGAATATCACAGACTGGGTAATTTATAAAGAACAGAAGTTCATTCAGCTCAAGGTTCTGGAGGCTGAGAAGTCCAAGAGCATGGTGCCGGAATCTGGTGAGGGTCATCTCATGGCAGAAGACACCAAGTGGCAAGGAAATACATGAGAAACAGAGAGAAAATGGGGACTAAACTTACCCTTTTATCACAAGTCTATTCCCATGATAATAGCATTAATCCATTCTTGAGGGCAGAGCCCTCATGATATAATCACCTCTTAAAGGCCTCACCTCCCAATATCATTACATTGGCAATTAAACTTCAACATGAGTTTTGGAGGGGACATTCACATGCTAGCAGAAATTTGAAGAGAAATACACACACACACACACACACACACACACAACATAAATCATGTTAAATAATGGATGGAAGGATAAAGACAAGTAAAAGATTATACAATAGGGACAAGAAAGTTAATGAACGCCTACATACAGTCCCTGGCACAGAGTAAACACAAGCACCATCAGGTTAGCTGGCAACCTGGCTTGGCCAACAGTAAAGTGACTGGATTTGTATATAAGGAAAAATTTTCTACAATGGAGACTGTTAGTGAAATTACTGTCCTAAACCAAATTCTGTTAAGTTCTTCTCATAACTACTTCCTTAGTGGCACTGTCGGTTAATCATCTGACCTGCCATGGTTAACACAAATATAAGGTTATATTATTCAGGTTCTCCAGAGAATCAGAACCAATAGGTGTACACACACACACACACACACACACACACACACACTCTCTCTCTCTCAATATATATATCGATATATAGATTTATGTCTATATAGATCTCATATACAGATCTATAGATCTAAAAAGATTTATGTGTATGTATATACACATATATAAATATCTTTATATATGTAGATCTATATATTATATATATCTAGATATATTAATTTATATGTATGTATACACATATAAAATCTTTATATAGACATATTTTTATATATAACTATGTCTATTTATATGTGTGTATAAAGATATATGTATCTATATATTTTATATATTACTATAGATCTATTTATATGTATATCAGTATATATACATATATGTACGTGTATATATATACACATGTGTGTGTATATATATATACACGTACATATACATAAATCTTTTATATGTATCTATAGATCTATAGCTCTAAAAAGAGACAGAGAGAGAGGAAGAGATTTATTATAAGGTATTGGCTCATGTAATTATGAAAGCTGAGAAGTCCCATAATCTGCTGTCTGCAAGATGGAGACCCAAGAAAGCAAGTGGATTAGTTTGAAGGCTTAAGAGCCAGAGAGCCAGTGGTGTAGATTCCAGTCCAAGTCTCAATGCCTGAGAATTAGGAGTGCTGAGGGCAGGAGAAGATTTATGTTCCAGCTCCAGCAGACAGGCAGAGAGGAGAAATTCTGCTTTCACATTTTTGTTCTATTAAGGCCTCCAACGCATTGCGGGGAGGGCAATGTGCTTTACTCTGTTTACAAATTCAAATGCTAATCTCTTCTGGAAACACTCTCACGGACACAACCGGAAATAATGTTCAACTAGATATACGGGCATGAAATTCACTATCACAGAGGACAATGAAGGAAGATTATTCATTTACCTGTTATGTGATTCATATTTTTCATTCAGCCATGAGAATATCTACCAGCTAACAAATGAAAACTATATAAGTGCTAGAAGGCAATCCATAAAGTTTCACTGGTAATTGGTAATAATAATCTATAGGAATAAGAGTGTCTAAAATTCAGAAACATTTTCCTTTCCCAAAGGATTATTTTCACTGGCCACCACGGACTGAGATTTTCAAGTTTGGAAGCATTATAACCATGATTGAGCTGTTACATAAATGCATGCTCTCTGCCAGGTACTTAACATGTGTATCTAATTTAATCTTCACTATAACTTCATAAGGTATGCTTTTCTATTTTTTATTCCTATTTTGATTTTTGATTTTACAAATAAGAAGTCTTGAGTACAGAGAGATTAAATAACTTGTTCAAGAACACAGAACTACTAAGTGCCATATGGCACCAAGGTCAGAACTCTGGCAGGTTAGCTCCAGAGTCTGGGCTTGTAACTGCTACACTAAAACATCAGAGCAAAGGTATAGAGAAAAAAGAAAAATAAGTTCCACTATTTTGGTTTACTAGACACAAGACAGAATGTTACAAATATACAGCCAAATGTATAAATTACTTTGATTTGATTTTTATTGCTATCTTTTACATTTAAAAAAGACAGTGTCATTTCCTACCATAAAAAGGCCACTACCTTTAAACTACTTGTCCAAGGGTAGTACATTCATGCTAATCCACCAACATTCTCTCATTTGCAATCAAAATAAAGCACATTTGAGATGGTTCTCCTTGGTCAGAAATTGAATTTATAGTCACAAACAAAAGCTAATTGGATCATTTATTGTTTCTAAATAAGTTAAACTGCCACAAATATTAAATGAGTGTATTGTATGAAGTGTGTAAGCAAACGTCCACCCACAAAAGAATTATACTTCACAAATCTATTACAATTGATGGTTAGATTCCGTAGGCTAACTACTGAGCTAGTGAGATACCTTTACATATGCTTGTAATGAAAAAGAGCAGAAAGCAGTCGTTAAAATCTTAGTAATGAAACAACAATAACAAAAATAATTGCATTTAAAATGAGCAGAAAAAGCTTTTATCTGAAATACATAATACTTGAAGAAAAAGAGGTTTAACAGAAGAACGATGAGGAAGTAGAATGGGACATTCAGAGATACCAGAATGGTGATTTCAGGCATTTTTAAGAATCTTGAAGATTAGGTTCAACCATTCTATAATTTTAGATATTAAAGAATTCAACTCTGTTTATTAACATGGAAACTGAGGGATATGATTCTTCATTATATCTAATTTCACTTCCAAACAATGTGTTGCTATCAAGAGCATGTGAACTGGTTTGGTGTAGGAAGAGGATTGTTGGGATGGGGGTTAGAATAATGGTTTAGGAATGACAGCAGGGAGAGCGACTATGCACCTAGCATATGAACAGGGGCAAATAACAAAGTCATACTGTGGAAAACTAATTTTTGTTGCTCCTGCTGTATTTTTTGAGTCTGGGATAAAAATGTACTATTCTTCATTTAATCTTCTATTTTAAAATTAAAGACTTATATCCCAGCATGTACAATATAGCCTTCCAGAGCAGACGCTGGAACCAAATGCCCAGATTCAAATCATGATTCCACCATTTATTAGCTATGTGGCCTTTATCTTCCTAGTTATCTTTCTGTATCTTACTTAGTCTCCTTATCTGTAAAAGAGGGGGATAAAATAGTATTATGAGAATTATTTTAAGGACTGTGTTAACACATGTAAATCACTTGCAATAGCACCTAGAATATTTTAATTGCTTAAAAAATTGCCTTTAGTTATTATTACTATTTAATATTACTGCCATTAATACTACCATATGACTAGTCCTAACCATCTATCATCTGAGACATACTTTTTAATGATTCTGAAGAGCTCCAAATAACACTTTGTGTAATCCACAGTTTAACTTTTTGTACATACTCACTGTTTTCAAGTATCAAACTTCAAAACATCGAAGCAAAGTATCTAGAGGAGTTATTTCTATTATTAACTGAAAACAAATTGGTTAACAATAACCTGCCTACTTGGCAAAAATTAAAGATATAAAGATTACATTAAAATTACTCAAGTGCTGATGATTATAAACACCTGGATCTTTAGAATATTAGGTGGCTGAAGTTTTTACTTTTTCAATGAAATTCACCCTTCAAAGTAATTTTCCCAGTTTTCTCTAAATCATTCCTTTCAAATTTCATAGAAACTAAGAAACATCACAAAACTTCAATTTCCTATGAACAAAATTTTTATTTTCCACTATTTACTATATCAAAAGTATCAATCAATACATCCTATCAACTTTTCTCCATGCTTAACACTTAAACTGTGTGTGAATTTCAAAGTCTACTCACGATTTTTTTTTTTTAAACTTGCTTAACAAATGAACAATAAATGAGTTACCTCAATTTGGAAAAAGAGTTTATAAAAAGTCTACAGCAAGTACCATACTTATTGGTAAAATATTAGAGGCTTTCACCCTAAAATCAGGAAAAAAAAATGTCATTATTCGCTGGTGATGTGATCATGGTGTGTAGAAAACCCAAAACAATTAATAGATACACTTTTAAAAGTAATAAGTGAAGTAGCAAGGCCACTGTATACAAGGTCAAGATTCAAAATTAAAATTGTATTCCTATATGTCACCAATATAATTTGATAGTATTATGTTATAGGTTCTACTGTGTCCCCTCAAAATTCATATGTTGAAGTTCTAAACTCCAGTACCTCAGATGGTGACTGTATTTGGAGATAAGACCTTTAAAGTGGTATTTATGTAAAATTAAGTCATATATGTGGGCTCTTATCCAATATGTCTGGTATCCTTACAATTATGAAGAGGAGATTATAACACAGACATGTTCGCAGGTACAAATGAACACTGTTTAAAGACTTAGGGAGAAGAGGGTTATCTACAAGTTAAGAAGAGAGGCCTCAGAATGAAACCAATCCTACAGAAAACTTGATCTTGGAGCCTCCAGAAGTGTGAGGAAATAAATTTGTTATCTGAGCCACTCAGCTTGTGGTACTTTGTTATGGTAGCCCTAGCAAATAATACACACCGGCACTAGCATCAAAAAACACTCAGAATTTAAAGACACATGTGCATGACTTCTACACAGGAAATACCAAAATATTATACAAAGGAAATAAAGAAGGCCCAAATAAATGGAGGAATGTACTAGATTCACAGACAGAAGACTCAATATTCTGATGATGTCAATTCTCAAATGAATCTATAGATTCAGTATAATCTCGCTCAAAATCCCAGCAGATTATTTTTGTAGAAACTGGCAACTTGATCCTAATAGTTATGGCACTCTTAAAAAGGAATTAAATTGGAGAAATTACACTACCAGACAGCAAGATTTATTATAAAGCTGCACTAATTTAAAAAGTTTTCTAATGGCCCAAAAAGAAACAAATTAACTTATGGAATAGAATAAAGAGATCAGAAACAGATCCACACATATATAGTCACTTGATTTATGACAAAGATGAGAACATGGTATAGTGGAATCTCTTCAATATATGGTACTGAGACAAATGGATATCCCTATGGGGAAAAAAATGAATCCTTACCCTTAGCTCACATCATACACAAATCAATTTCAAGTATATATCAAATGTGTAAGTAAACAATAGCTTCTAAAAGATAGTACAGGAGAGTATCTTCATGACTTTGTGATATAAAAAGATTCCTTAAACAAGGTATAAAATGCCTTATCTAATTACTTAGAAAAAATTGATAACTTGAATTTATTTTTCTAACCAAAATAAAAGATATTTACAATACACGTATCTGACAAAGGACTTGTATTAAAAATATAAAAATCTGGCCAGGCACAGTGGCTAACGGCTATAATCCCAGCACTTTGGGAGGCTGAGGCGGGTGAATCACCTGAGGTCAGGAGTTTGAGGCCAGCTTGACCAACATGGTGGAACTTGTTTCTACTAAAAATAGAAAAAATCAGCCAGGCATGGTGGCGGGCACCTGCAATCCCAGCTACTTGGGAGGTAGAGGCAGGAGAATCGCTAGAACCCGGGAGGCGGAGGTTGCAGTGAGCCGAAATTGGGCTATTGCACTCCGGCCTAGGCAACAAGACCAAAGTTCCATCTCAAAAAAAAAAAAAAAAAAAATATATATATATATATCCTCTACAAATGAATATGAGAGAGATAAAGAGAACCAAATAGAAAAATGAGCAACAGACTTGACCAGGGATGACTCAGAAAAAAATATGAAAATGGTCAGTAAACATATGAAAAAAATTTTCAATCTCATCAGAGAAATGCAAATTAAAACCACAATGCATAACAGTACATAACACCTGAAGGACTTACTTCCTACTTCTCCAGCCATTCATATAATCACTCTCAACTTTTACTCTGGGCACTGCAGCAACACTGGCTTTCTCTCAGCCTAATACTACCCACCAAGCTGCTCTCCTACCTGCCAGAGGTCTTTGCTTATGACTATCTCTCAGACTGAAACTCTTTCTGGAACTTACTCAGATGCTGCCTGTTTGGAGAAACCTCTTATACTGAAGCCCCTCTTCAAGAAAGGCTTTCCTAATCTTTAATCAGTTTAAATTCATTGTCATGGCCTCCTGTACTTTTCCTTTAGAGCATATTTCATAGCTGCAATTTTATGTTTTATATAGTTTATTTGATTAATGTCTGTAGACACTAATAGCTAATTATGTAATTAATTAGTAATTAACAGACTAATTACTACACTCCAAGCAGATGCTCACAAACAGTGCATCTCTTTTTGCTCCCCATTACATTCTTAGAAATGGTCATTGGGCCTGTCAAACAATAAATAGTCAACAAATATTTGTTAAATAAATTAATAAGGGGAAATATGAGAAATGGATATTAGTGAACTTATTTTTAAAGTGAAATTTTTATTTGTCATATTGCTCAAGAATAAATTCCTAACTAGTTACCCATTCTGGAAACCAGCCTTAACACCAAGATATAAAGTTATACAGCAGAGTTAGAATTGGCTGTGTTCTCTAAAATGTGTTCCTTTTTCATACAAGTTTCCTTGCCCTAAAAGGGTTAACCATAACTTTTTTAAAATAGCCATATCCATAGTCAGAAGTTGAGAAAGCAGAGTTCTATAACATGGTTGATTCACGACAAGTAAAAATATATCTTCTTTTAATCAGTCTCTGTATTATTGGGGAAGAAAAGGAAAAGAAAAAGACCACTAACTCTGTGAATCAATAAAAATTTCAAACAACTCTCAGGAGAATGGAGAGAAAAGAGGATGGTCCAAAATCATAGCTAAAAGTAATAAAACCAAGACACAAAAATAATCTAATTCAAATTTGTTTAGTTATTATCCAATGTCATTCCAACACTATCTCCTAAAAGTAACAGATACTTACGACAATATTCTAACATTATCCAATAGTGTAAAAATAATGTAAGTACAAAAGTTTAGAAACACCAAATACATGAACTGATGATAACAAACCGAAAGATTCCATCTGTTAAAATAGTCTGTTATTGTTGACTGTTATTGAGCTATACTCTTCTTTTTTCAATACTAGAAGGAAGACTATGCAATATTAGTTAATCTGCAAGCCATCCCCTTTACTTTCAATAGGTTGAGCAGACTATTATGCACAGCACTATGCAAATTCATATTTTAATAGTTGGCACCTTCTCTCCATTGAGTATAGAAACTTCCCTCAGTTCTGAAATTAAAAAACCCACAACCTTAATACTATCTCAAATGTTTCTCACCATGTCCCTGAGTGTCAGCCCTCAGAAAGGCTTGCCGTGAAACAGATCTAGAATGATAAAATGCTTAAAAACAACAACAGTATAATATTTCAGGTCCCTTGTTTATAGTAAGTCATCAGCTTATACTGGTACTAGTTCTTACTCCCCTATCTCTCCTTCACTGTTTCCTCCTTACTGTCAGTTTTAAAAATTAAATCACTTCTTGGGACAGAAAAATAAAGAATTCTCTTGTTCCTTTATTACCATAAAAAAACAGATTTTTGCACAGATCATCACGTGGTTATCAAAGCATAATGTTAAGGATATCCAGGATTCTTCCACTTCTTCCCCTCACCCCATCCCACACATCTCCCCCACTTCCCAGGAAGTATAAGTTAAGAAATGGCCACCAGTGAGAAGTGTACATGTGTCCTTGTTGATGGGAATGGGAATAGACATATGATCCTTACTGATTCAAATATAATTCTAAACAACAGTCACGACCTTATATATTGTAACTTCTTCACAATGCCAAGTCTAATTACATTTTACCAATCCAAATAATGCAGCCCAAGTTATAAGTATTTCCTTTTAGTCTCTATTCATATAGCATTTTTTACGTAGATGTCGTCAAAGTGTATATATAATTTTGTATCTTAAACCGGGTGCAGCTGCTCAAGTCTGTAATCCTAGCTACTCGGGAGGCTGAGGTAGGAGAATTACTTGATGCCAGGACTTTGAGAACAGCCTGAGCAACACAGCAAGGCCTCATCTCTTAAAAAAAAAAAAAAAAAAAGTATCCTGTTATATATGTTAATATATAGGCTTTAGAATGTACTTCAAGACTCCACAAGATTCCTTTTAATGGGATAATTAGCCATTCCCACCATACTGCAACCTCCTAGAGTAATGAGTTCCAGTAGTTGTTACTCTTTGAGAAAGCCAGTCTATACTTTTCCATTTTTCTAAATTTGTCTCTTGACTGGTCTAGAATACCAGATATTAAATAAACTTGTCCCTACTACTTATATTTCTTTCCACTTCCCTTTGCTCTTGACAAAGTTTCACTTGAGAAGTTATGACTAGAACTAAATAAATTACTCTAAGGTCAGGACTTTCAGAGCTTCAGAAAGGAAGGATTCTTCCTTCCTTCCTTCTTTCCCCCCAGGTTCTTTTTCTGATTATGAGAGTTAATTAATCTTTTGGTTACAAATGCATTATTGGGCTGGTATTTGTACCTCCTCTGTCCCAGTCTACCAAATTTGGGGCAAGTACGAATTTTATTCATCACACAGAATACAGAAATATCTCCATTCCCTATCCCACTCCTATGGAAATCTGGGGAAAGGTTCAGGCGTGAAATAGGAATTTTTCCACTGTGTTTTGGGGAAAGGAGGAAGATAATGAGGGAAGAATGAAAAAAGATGGTTCCCTAGCTATTGCTATAGAGGGTCCAAGCCCCTAATGTCAACAGCATGCTTGTTATAACCAAAATCATTAGCATACCAACAAATAAACTTAAGTATTCAGGGAAATACTAGTTCCAGCAGCAAAGAGAAATAAGATTCATGGATCTATCGGATACTTACTTTATCGCTTTCTGGCCACTGTGTTTGGCAGGTCTGCCAGTTGGGAATAGGTAGAGGTATCATGCTGGCAAGCTTCCCATTTAACTCAGGAAGTAACTTGCTAATGGCGCAGCCAGGCCAATAGAAGCAAGAATGAGGTTCCTGGCAGTACCATTCCCGTAACAACCAGTTTGCTAAAGAAATCATCCAGTCTTCCAGGTGTCGACACAGACTGTATTGATGTGGTTTTCCACAGTGCAAAGAGTCAAGAAGTTGATGAGGTAAGAGGTGCAGCTTATCATCTTAAAGGAGGTGTCATATTTTTCTAAGTTTACTCCTATCATGAATGAGGAATATTTTGGTCCAAACCTGTAAGTAAGCCCTCCATTTATCCAAGATAATAAATATATCAGTCCATGCTACAATATAATCAGTATCATAATCACTCTATATAATATTGATAGGATCTCACTTCAGGGAAATAGTGATGGGCTCTCCTTTGATCAGAAGCTTCCTGTTCTAAGTCTTGAACCTTATACTTTTCACAAGCGGAATCATGCTGATACAGTCAATGAATGGGTTGTTGATGACTATACTCTCACCTTGCAAATGTTTTCAGCAGACTAACAAGGAGCTCAATATGATCCAAGTCAATTTAATTTGATATTCACTACCTTTTCTCAGAACTGCATCTGCCTGGTGATCAAGGAGAATGACAGCACTAGGGCTATTTTTAAAAACAAGTATACATTGACTCAAGAATCCTTTTTGTGATTTAAATAATAACTCAACCTATTTTTCTACAAGCAGTATGGGTTATTTTACCATATACTTGTTGACATGAAAGCTAAACTACTTTTTTGTTCACCGGCATTTATTTATTCATTTAACAAATAACAGGGCTACCCAAATATGGGTAAGACAACATGCCCACTCATGTGATATCTTCCATAATTTTGTTTCTATTAAAAACAAACTACAAGTCAGCAGATTTTAGTATGTGCTCCCTTTTTGTGATAATTACTGTGTTTTATTGTTGTTGTTGTTGTTTTTGAGATAGAGTCTCACTCTATCGCAGTGGCATGATCTCGGCTCACTGCAACCTCTGTCTTCCGGGTTCTCCCTCCTGAGTTGCTGGGATTACAGGCACCTGCCACCACGCCCAGCTAATTTTTGTATTTTTAGTAGAGATGGGGTTTCGCCATGTTGGCTAGGCTGGTCTTGAACTCCTGACCTCAGATGATCTATCCACCTCAGCCTCCCAAAGTGCTGGGACTACAGGCGTGAGCCACCGTGCCCGGCCAATAATTAATTTTTAACATTAAAAGAATGGAACTGTTTGATTATATATTTTATGAATTTCTCATTTCAGAAGATTGTTCATTTACTTCTTCCCTTTTTCCCATCTCATTGAACTTTCTCTTTTCACAATATATTTCCCCTAATATCATAATGACAATCAGTAATAATAATAAGATACGGAAAAACATTAGAGGCTTACTTTCACATTTATAGCACTTTCTATTAAAAATAATCTCTCTTATTAATATCTTGTTTCTTTCCTCTTTAGCAAAGTGATGCTCTGTCAAGAGGACAGAGCAGTCCTCTTGTTAGATGAGTTTAGCTTAGTCAGACATTCAAGTAGTTCCCCAGACTGCCGACATGGGGTCAACTTCTGACAAGTGTAACTTTTTCTAGGAATCTTCATTATGTTTCACATAAAAGATGAAAACCACAGAAAAACTAATTGCATATTACAACTTTTTTTCAACTTCCTGGTAAAAAATAAAGAAAGGCTTGGTGTCTGTTATACAAAGAACTTAGAGAAAAATTTTAGGAGTCATTGAGTTTATTTGAGTATTGGAAAGTCAGTACAGTTGTTTCTTTGTTTTTTAATAAGTAGGGCAAATATGTTACTAAAAAGTTAACCATAAAACAAAAATCTGGTCATATTTTTGTTCATTAAGAAACTTCAGAAACTTAAAATATGATATTTAATAATTATTACCTTTCTAGAGAAAATGTAGAAGGTCATTCTGATTTTCATTTTGTTCATGTACTTTAAAGTACGGCTATATTTTAAAATGGTTCCCACAGTTTTTCTAAGCAGGGTAAAAAGGACTACTTAATGGATCAGAGCTGTTCTCAACCCTGATCTTAACTCATCCAATTTAAGTTTAGCACATACCATTCCCAAGGGAAGTTCAATTTTTATCATCTAGGTAGTAGATGTTAGCAACTTGACTTAAATCTCTGTGATAAATGACCTAGAATTATGATGCTTTAGTTTTTCTAACTGGAAAACAATAAAATCGATGGCTTAAAAATGCTCAAAATATGGGGAAAAATAAAACTTATTTCTTCAACATCTGTTTATACAAGTTGATCCTTAATTTTAACTGCTATTCTGGACTTCTCTATATTTATAATTAAGATGTGGCCATTATTACATCGGCACCCAGACATCACAGGAATATGTACATCGTAAATGAAGTACTCTGAGTTGAAAATTTTTGAAGTTGGGAGATGGCTACTGAGGATTCATAATGCTATTCTCCTTTTATAAGTGTTAAAATTTTCTCAAAGGCTAAAAAAAGAAAAAAAAGAAAGAAAAAATAAGCAAAGTGAGACAAAACAAAAGAAAATACCACAAGAATCACTACATTACTACTGCCAACCACTGTTGCCCCATTGACAAATAATCTCCCATTCAGAGTTCTGTTTGTTTTATATTGATGAATCTAAACTATAAGCATTCCACTTCTCATCAATTAAAGAATAGTAAGTAGTTAACACTGGAGCATTTATTAATCCTTTGTAATATATATTAACATGAACCAAGTGGTAGTATTTTAAGATTATTCTTAATAATTAAAACAGAAAATTGCTTTTTAAATTATATATAGAAAAACATTTAAAGAGGAATATTTGAAAAATCTAAAAAAGCTAACGAGTAATTCTTGAAGCAACTTATATGCAATAAAGAAAAATTGCAACAATATGTTACACAGTTATTTAACTTATTTGTTAAGATCTCACTTTGTTTTCAATTCATTTAAGTAGGAATCTAGATGTTTATTTCTACTTAGCACAATTATTAATACTAGAGTGGGAGGACTATTGGATTCTATGTATTGTTTTCTGGCATGATATTTTTTCATCACTGATTATATATATTTATATATAATTTTATATATATATATATACACACACACACATACACACACACCAGTGTGCCTGGCCTCATTGATATATTTAAGTGACCATCATAAAGTGACTGCATCATTTGTTATTTCTTGTCCAGAAAAAATAGTCCTTGAACAGCTGTATTTATTTAAATTCATATTAATTTTGTATCCTCCCCTCTGAAATATGGAAGGTTAGTTCTTACAGAAATTTAATTTAGCAACTGTTGCCTGCTATGATTCCTAGAATGCTTTATTTATATATTCCATAATAAAATATACTGTTACATACCTTTGTTATAATAAGTAATCTGCTTCCTAAAAAGTGATCTCACCTACCAAACATAATTACTTTACATTTCAATTTAACTGAAGTTAAATTTTAAAAAGACTATCCCCTTTTCACATTTCTGATTTCTAACCACACCTGGACTCTGGGCAGTTTGACAATTCTCAGTCCCCTTTTCCTTGCTCTTAAAAGATCAGTCTAAATATTTAAAATTCTCCTCAAAGCACTTCATTACTTCCCTCACCTCCAAACATATGAGGCAAATGATCTCGCCTCCAAGACCATGGAGAAAAATAGCAGCTTTAAGATTAACAGTCTTTTATCATTCCATTTCTCAGTTTTAAACATACCCATATTCTTCTATTCAGAGCTGGCCCACTGTGCTCTTCATCCCATCATTTCCAAATCTTCCTGGATCTTGTTCAATTGATTGTTCCTTTTCTAACCTGTATCTTCAATAACTTCTTCTATTTCTTAATTTATACACATATCTAAATGTCTCTCATCTTGAAACACTATATGACAAGAACACTAAATTGACTCATTCAATCTCACAGCAATTCTATGAGGTAGGCTATTTTTATCTCCATTTTATAGAAGAGGAAACAAAGGCACGGAGAGGTAAAGTAACTTGTCCAAAGTTACAAAGCTAGTAAGTGGCAGCGGGGGAACCAGGTGCCAGAATGCAAGTTATTTTCCACAATGAAATACTTAATCCCCAGGAAAGTTTTTCACATGACTTTGATTATTAATTATATGCTGATGATGTCTACCATCAATTTATCCAGTCTTGATTTAACCCTTTTTAGTGTCACTATCTTCTATTCTGAGATAACTTAATCTCAAGATCTCAAAAGACCTAGCCCCTATCTCTCCTCTCTCTGTACCTCCTATACAGTACTACAAAATACAAATCTATCCATTTTGCTTATTTACTTACAAACCTTCAAAAACTCCCCATTACTTACAGAATGGGGTCTCCAAACTCCTCAGCAAGGCATACAAGGCTCTTCACAACCTGCCCCCAAATTACCTTCTCACTCCTACCTTCTGCCACTACTTACATATATCATCTAGACACACCAAATTATGAGAGGTATGTGCCATGTTTTGTCCCATCAATATATTCCATGTAGAATGTTCTCTCAGTTTGGAAAGTCATCTTCTCACTCTTGATGAATCATCATTCATCTGTTTCTACAACTGCCCATCCTGCTCCATCCCCAGGTAAAACTGATCTCTTTCTCTTCCTCTATATTTTCACATTTGTTTAAAAAAAAAAAACCTCTATCATAACAATATAATATTGTATTGTTACTCATAATCTAGACTATGAGCTCTAATAAATCTGGGTCATTCTTTTATTGATAGTTATATCCCATACCCAGAACAGGGCAGTGACTCAGAACACATTTGATGAATGAATGGATGCAGCTCTTCTTTAATATTCAAAATCAATATGCCCTGGAAATGGAAAGATAAATTAGTGCATCACAGGAGACATCATAATCTTAATTAATCACTGTTTGCCTATGAAATGCCTCAACACTTAGCAATATACAAAGATATTTCTGTTTAAATATTAGTACAAGTATAGATCCTCTTTCTTGAAGTGCCAGTGAACAAAGAACTCTAGCCTACACAAGCAATCTTTGAGGAAATAATAAAACATATCAAAGTAAAAGAAGGTCCGAAATATTAGGCCTACTACCAAGCCACAAGACTTAAGCATGAATAGCCATCAAATTATAAATATTACCAGGTATCCACATGAACCAAACAGTGAAGTGTCAATCTGAATAGTTTCCCCAGCTACATTAATTCCTACATGTATAAAATATTTGGCACTGGTATGACATAGCCATTTACCAAATGGTTTATCAAATTACATTTACAAATCACAAAGGCATCAGCTTGCATGTTCAACTGCGTATAAGTGTGAGGTGGATTGAAGCTGTTTCAGCTTCAAGTGTGGGAAGTGCATTGCTCAGTTTTGCTTGCAAGTGTAAAGATAAACTGGATTAACTAGATCTTTAAAGAAAAATGCAACCAGAAAGCAGTGTGATTTCTACTATGCTTTAAATGGTTGTTTCCTTTGCAGGCACTTCCTCTTAACTCTATTGAGAAAAAAAAAAAATACACACGTTACAAAATAAGATGAAGAGAGGAATGCAAAGCAGCACAGAAGACAGTAATGATGAAATACCCCAGCAGTTTGGTTACTTAAGCTACAATAAGGTCAATTAAATTTGTCTTATTTCTTTAAAAACTGTTGAATGTCTCATTGAAAGTTTTTTTTCTAATTTATATTAAACTCCTCATATCAACATTCTCTGGTTGCATTTAATAATGTGAGTGGCCTTGAGTGATTCTGATCCTGAAGTTACCGCCTTGCTTATACTCTAAGTTCGCACATGGGCTGGTCTAAAGTTCAGGGTTGAAAATAATTCAACTTTTAATACATGTAATGAAAAATTACACCTAAGTCAGTCACCAGAACACAAAAGCAACATTAATATTGCTGTTGTAGACTAAACAAAAGCAGGAGTCATCAGTCTTTAAAACTTTTACTGTTTTTCTAGCCTCAAACAGGAAAAGCATTTTGGAAATACAGGGCTCATTAAAGAAGCCCTTTAAACTACTGTTGAAAATCAAGATTTTTTGCCTTATAGGTGGAACTCTAAGCAGAGAGATTTAATGACCATTTTTATTTACACTTGTCAGTATTTTAAAATTTTATACTCTAAAGAGAACAGCTGACATCTGACATTGCAAAGTTTGACACTGCAAAGTTCACACACAGTATGTCAAATCACTGGCAAGCCCAAGACACAAAAAGAGAAATGAAACTTTGATTTGTTAAGGAAAAAACTTATCATGTAAAGTTTACTTTTCTTCCTGCATCATCAAGTTTATATCTTTATCTTATTTAGGAACCATGGCCTAAAACTAAAATGAATTAAAACTAATTAATTAAAAATAACACAAATATTAAATCACCAAAACAGCTGAACAAAAGCAAATCTCTAGGAATGTTTTTTAAAAAAAAAACCCTGGAGCTTGAAAAAGAGCTATTTACATGCTTTCCTGCATTAACAAGAGGGCAGGTAATAATGATGGCTTGTATGACAATATTGTCTTTGTTAGTTTTGCCCCAACAGAACTAAAGATTTCCTGATTACGACTTTGTAATTTAAGTCAACTGTAAAGATTTCTGGGGAAGGGAAACAAAGAAGAGTCTGAGTGCCAGCATTTAAGTGGACTATATTACCTGAGTTTACTCTTCAGCATGGGACAGTGTAAATAAGAGAGGCTCCTACTTCTACAGCCCATGCTAGGTCACGACCTGAACTCACTGTACTGGTATAAAAGAGAAAGTTGTGCTGAAATCTCCAATTTACATGCTTCTCTGCTTCACCTTCAGGATCCTATAATCACATAGGGCCTTACAATGAAGTGTTCACTCTGTACTGTAGCTCATTGTCATGATTTTTAAACAGTTGCTTTTTTATTGTAATGAACCAATTATGAGCCAGTCACTCAAGCAGTCATTAACAATAGATTTTTTTAATTGCATTTTTAATGAATTTTATTTTGGATAAAAGCCCTTAAAAGTACCTTTGGCAAAGGGTAATCATACATTCAATTAACAGCAAAATCTATTTAATAATGACTTGTCTTTTATTTACTACAACAAAATAAATTCTAGTGAGAGTGTTAAAAAATATGACAGTGTCAGAGACAAAAAAGGTTGGGGTGAGAGAAACTTGTATCCTACACTGCTAAAATAATTTAAATGAAAACACACCTTTTTTGCATTTAGTCATCTCCTTGTTTTTCTTAATTTTAAAGTACAAACAAAATACTTTCTTATGAACATGGACTTTCATCTATATTTAGAAAATAATCAGACACTAATATTTGATCTATAAGCTATTAATAATGTTATAATTATAAAACAAGCTAAACTGAAAAGAGAAAACACACAAATTTAATGCATTCATTCTAAAGATGAATATACAAGATATGTTAAAAGTATTTTTAAGCAAAATACTATAATATAAAAATTTTATTTCTCTCACAATAATTTCTATGTATGTATGAATAGAAATGTCCTTGCTGAAAATAAACAGTAATTTTAATGAAAATTTGAATGAGCATAGTTGTGATTAGTCAGATATATAAATGTATCTTTTTTAGTTGACTGTTGAAACCTCATATATTTATAAGTGCAGGTTTGAATTTTAACAGTGTATGTGAATATTTCCAATAACAGTGAAATAAAAATTAACATTAAAATTTTACCCCATAAACAATTTTTATTAAAATTTCAAAGTAAAAAGAACTAAATTAAAACATGTATCTGTTAATACAGTAGAATTCTGAACTGCCTAAATTAATTTGCTACTATTAAATCATAATTAAAAGCTCGCTATCCAGTGTGATTTCGTAAATCATTAATTAGAAATATTAAAGAATGCACAATGATACTAGAAAAATTCTCTCCGGAGGTTAGACTGTTGTATTCTGGTTGGGTTTTCAACTCTTTAATCTGTTAAAATCACTCACTCATGCAAAGATAAAAATTATATACATATATATTCATACAAATATATATATAACCCATATATATACACCTATATATACATATACATGTATATGTATAGGCATAGGTATGTGTGTGAGCAAGACTATTCCTAGAAAATTGTCAGTATACACTCTGATTTTGTTAGGAGAAAAAACTTTTTTGAATGTTCCAGGCTTTTAAACCCTCGTATTTTCTGCCTCAAGAATGCGCTGACTGAAAGTAAGAGGCTCGGCAGGAGGACTGTGCAGCCCCTGGTTAATTAATCTGCCGGCTGAATGACAGCGTGCCTAGGGGCATGGTGCTGGCATCTCACACCAGGTCCCAATATGCTTTAAGCCTTGGATAGCTACATTCTGCACGCCAAGACTTTGCCCAACAAATAGCAAAAAGGCCTTCAGAGCCTTCCTTCTTCTGCCTGAGACATTCCATTTAATTAACGTAATCCCTTTTTATCTTAAAGTTTTAATAAATTTTGATGTAGAGGCATAATAAACACATCTATGCCCCTGAATGCAGTAACTAGTTGCTCTAACGATTTTCTTATATATCCAAAAGGCTTCTTTACGAGGCATAAAGAAAATGAATGCAAAACATGTTACAACATGTTCAGAAATTCTTAAACATGCTACTGATTCAAAAAACCATATTTGTACAACTTGATGTTTAATGAATCTGGCAATTTCCATTTCACTGGGCTTAAAGTTTTTTTATATCATAAAAATACAAATCATATGCCTACCCCAAAACACTTTAAAAATTACTAATACCTAATCTTGAGCAAGGTAAGGCTATTTTTTAGCAATAGGATACACATGACATTCTCCTAATCCCTTTTACTGCCGAACAAAACATCTTTCAAATCAAGATAAAATCGCTAAATCATGAATGTTAATATCATTCTGAGAAAAATAATACCTTATGACTAGAAAAGACCATCCCTTTAGGGAGAAATATTGTGTTAAAGTAGATTATTCTTTTAGTAGTGTAACAGAATGGCTTCTACCTAGTCCCAGATGGAAAATCAAAATCTGCATTTAAATGGAAATATTTTTAAACATATAGGACAAAAGGCTAAAAACCATAAGGAATATCTACTTCCTTTCATTTTAAAAATTCAAAACCCCATGTGAGAACTTTTAGGGAAGGCTTTGGCTTTCAGATTTTGTTTGTATGTTTGTTTCATTTTTATGAAGAGCTTGCTACACAATGTAATTTCACAGTTTTGTGATTAACACATAGTATTTGTGCCTATTATATCAAATTCACAAGTCAGATAAAAAAGCTGGGCTATACAATTTTTACTATTACAAGAAACAGATTTATGATTTAGGCTTAGGAAGAGTTAAGAATGAGTCCTCTATTTTCTTCCCATTTTTAACCATCCTGTTTTATATGTAATTCTTACAAGGCAATAGAAGTCTTACAAGGCAATAGAAGTTTGTTGAAATAAAATAAAACCTAAATTTCTTCAGCATTGACTCAAATCACCACTATGGTTAGAGAAAAAAGAAAGCAAAATGCTCGGCAATATTGTAACTACTGCTCTATGCGACCTGAAAGATTATTTTCAGTTCTTCAATAGTTAGAGCAATTTTCTTAAATCCTGAAGGAGCCTGACAGCACTGCACATTTCTTAATGCTTGCATTTACTTTTACATTATAAAACAATAAAACAGCAGGATAATGTTCATGCAGTTTAGAGACTTGTAACATTATCACAAATAATTCTACCGTATTATGGCAAAACATAAGCTTTTTAAATGTAGGCTGACTAAAGAAAGGGCAATCTGTATTTATTGAAAGTACACAGACAAATAAGATTGGAAATATAACTTAAATGTTGTACCTAGATTTAAAATAATGTTTGAAAAGATTTGAAAAAACAAAATCTATGCTTAATATTTTTTTGCCCTAAATTAAAATACAATTAATTTTCAAGCATAGTGCTTAAGCAAGGGGAAAGCCTTCTCACTTATCTTTCTTTGGAGGATGTGACTTCTTTTGCTACCTCAGGAACCAGCCACATTAGGTAATTTAATCATTTTCCCTCAACAATGTTGTAAACCAAGAAACTTTACAACTACCAGCTTTAAAGATTCAGGTAGCTGGGCATGGAAGCTCATCCCTATTGTCCCAGCACTTTGGAATGCCAGGGCAGGAGGACTGCTTGAGGCCACAAGTTTGAGACCAGCCTGAGCAACACAGCACGACCCTGTCTCTACAAAAAATTAAAAAGTTAGCTAGGAGTGGTTACGTGTGCCTGTAGTACCAGCTACTCGGGATGCTGTGGTGGGAGGATCTGAGCTCAGGAGGTTGAGGCTGCAGTGAACTGTGATGGTGCCACCACACTCCAGCCTAGGTAACAGAAGGAAATCCTGACTCTAAAAACAAAAACAAAAAACAGGTGTTTTGATGATGGTCACATTTGACTATTGTATTACAAATAATGGGCCAGCCTGCAGAACTTGGTCGTATCATCTCCTTTCTGAAACCAGCCCACCTTCTAATCACTATGCAGGTTCTGACATACATCTTTATTGCTGGAAGCTCTGTCCATTTTTGTATAGGAAATTGTGGATCTCTTTATTTAAAAGACATAAAAGACATCTTATTTAAACGCATAACTGGAACAACTCCTGCATATGTATCAGGTAATTTTCCTACATTCAATAAGTAATTCATTTCAATTCAGTTGTCCGTGATTCTTCTAGTGGTAACCATAGGGATGAGAAAGGATAAAAGCATTTCAATGCAGTAACCTGTTTCTCAGATTTATCCTGGGTACTCCATCCCTGCTCCCAACTCCCCAGCCTTCACCTTGAACTCTAAAATTCCCAGCAGAAAATTTTTTCAACCATCATTTGGAGATAATATACCATAAAATTAAATCACCAAAAACCCTGATACATGTCATCATTAGTCTACACTAAGTAGCAAACTAAATTAGGGAAGCTATATGTGAGACCATCACAGAAGATCCCAAACTCACAAATCTTTTAAACTCTTATGCCTTAAAATTGCCTAATCAAAGAAAAGTGAGGAAATATGGCAAATTAGGTTTTAAAAGAAAATATATGTCCCATCCTTGTAGATACTGGACTCAGAGCTAATGTATGAAGAAACTGACTTTGAATCCCAAATATTCCTGTTCTAAATAAATGATACTCTTTTGCAAGAAACCAGAGTCTAAAACCTGACTACTCAAAATGCAACCTCAGACCAGCGGCCTCAGCATCACCTGCGTACTTGTTAGAAAAATCTCAGGCTCCATCCAGACCAACTATATCAGAACCTGAATTTTTAATAAGATCCCCAAATGATCTGTCTGCATATTCAAGTTTAAGAATTTCTCATCTAAGAATTTATCTGGTTTCACAGCTTATTTTTCACCAAGAGACATAAAACAGTGAAGGGACAGAACAACCAGTGCTCATAAAAAGACATAAATATTACAGATGACCATAATCTAATGAAGGAGGGAAAAAAAGAGAAAATTTAACTTAAGCGTTAAAATTGGATCTAGATCTCTGTCTGCAATCTTTGTTTTTAACACCTGAAAATTCACTTACGTGTGTATTTGCATGCATACACACATGCGAGATGAAAGAGAAAAAGGAGAGAAAAAAATAGAATGCGAATGAGAGGAAAAAGAATAGGGGGAGAATGGAACCATGAAACTGTACATAGTGTGAATATGTACATGTGTTTATAGCTGAAAAGTAGAAGAAACAAAGTAACCCAGCAGCTTGGAAAAAAGCAGCGATACTCCTCTCAACAACACTCGCACACACTCCTACTTATCCCCATGCTCAAGTCAGTGTAATAGCAGCGTTTTCATATCACTGACAAGAAACTACCAAGAGATTATCATTAAAAAAAAAAAAGTGTCACAGAAGGAAATATTCCCTAACTGCATCAAAAGTACAAACAAAAAGAGAGAATTAGGTCTAAGAAACTAAAATGACCAAAAGAGAAAGGTATTATAATTCCAAGATGGTGATATA
Source organism: Pongo pygmaeus (assembly GCF_028885625.2). Lineage (NCBI taxonomy): Eukaryota > Metazoa > Chordata > Mammalia > Primates > Hominidae > Pongo > Pongo pygmaeus. The sequence goes on from NC_072389.2 coordinate 40,627,742, forward strand.
TTATTTTGCAGTCTAAATAATGATTTAGTAATAATTACTACAAAATAAACATTATTTTATTCTTACAAATGAGCTATTATAATATTTAATCCAGTAACTAGGTTTAAAATAGTAGCACTATAGTTTTGTTTTGTTTTTAATGCCATAATAGAAATTGTCAACATTAATAATAAAAGTTCATAAAAAAGGGGAAGCATAAAGTATTTTCTATGGGATATTAATGGGATAAAGTAGTGGTTTAAACCTGTAGTAATAATTTGTACAAAGTGAAATATACCTAAAATCTTACACGCTTCATATAAAAAATATGCCCAAAATGATTAAACTACTTTTACTAAGCCAATATTCTACCACCATTGATTTACTCAGAGAAAACCAGAAATCATTTTTAAATGCTGCCAAACTTAATGATGCCAATAGAAAATAAGTGAGTTAATATCCAGGAGCAGAAGAGTGTGGCTAGTTGGAAAACAGAACCTAGTAGAAAAAATAAGTTAAAATTAGCATTACATCTGTAACTGTTTAAAAAATAACATCTATGAATGTCTATACCTATATCTGTGTTCATCCACATGGCATATTTTTAGTATAAAGTATACTAGAATCTAGCACACGAGGCCACTGGTCATCGATCTACTTTACTTTAGCCCCTTTAAATCCTTGGAAACTGACTTCTCACAATAAGGGGAAAAAGTCACCTTATGCCTTGTATTACATGACTGAATTGCCCTAACATATATTTCTTTGGTTTTGTTCCAAGAATAAAATGCAGTCAAAAGATGAGCAGAATGCTATTCCCACCCTGAGTTCACAAAATGTCAGGAATTATAAAAACAATTCCAAGTCAAGTTTTCAGATACATTAAAAAAAGACTTTGAATTTTAAAATATAAATAATGAATTCAGAAGCCCGTGTATTATTTATAGAAATCAACTAGCCAATATGTTTCAATGGCCTTAAAAATAATCATATACTTTGATGCATTAATTCTGCATCTGGAAATGCATCCTAAGGAATTAACTTTTTAAAATGTAGACAATAATTTATGGATCACATCAAAGTGCTATTATTTACAGTTAAAATTAGGTTCTATCTAATTTACAAAATTAGAGAATCATTAAAAAATTATTATACAGGCACATGATAGAATATTAAGTAGTCATTAAATTATCTTACTGAAGAGATTTTCACGGCATAGAAAAACGTTTCTGATAATTTTAAGTTTAAAAAAAGCAATGTACAAAGTACAGCAATACCACACACAGGTGTGTGCATCTATGTGTGTGTTAAATATATGTGCATGTATAAAAATACATCAAAATGTTAACTTGAAATGGTTGAATTTTGAGCAACATTTTCATATTTTTATACTTTTGTGTATTTTTTAAATTTAAAACATAATTTTTCTAAGTATCAAAGAAAATTAACAAAGAATTTAGACAATAAAAAACAAGGCAGGAAGAACATGGGTGAGTACCCCGTAAGGTTACAAAGATACAATTCCACTGAATAAAGGAAGCATGTGCACCTATAAGAGGAGTACTAAAAACCCAGTTCCAGAAGAAAGATGCTCTTTCTTCCACCTATCTAAGAGGTAGAAGACAGATGAACATCAAAAATTAAAATAAAATAATGTAGAGAAGTCAGATCTATTATAGTAACTAGAAAGCAAAAAGGATATCATCTAATGCCAATGTTATTTTTACTATGCAAAAGTATCAAATAACTGCGGTAAATAATTTAAGAAAATAAATTACAACACCACTTAGTCTTAGGAGGCTTATTCCAAATCCTAACTATAAGGAAAGAAACTGGTTACTTTATCAAATCACAACAAAACAAACTTTATAGATCCTAACTTTGTTTTCTACAAAGTTGACAGATACAGAGACTACTATTTTCTCTTCCCAAACATAATTAAAACGTATCTTTAAAATGTCCAGATAATGAACATTATAACACTCGAATATATATATAATTGACAAGCTAAAAATCTTTTTATAAAACAATATTTTAGCTATTATGTTAATAAGTAACTTATAACTTACATTTTTCCCTTAAATTTTCATAAAAGTCTTTTTCTTGGTTGCTAATGCTTCATAATCATCTCCATTTCAGACTGCTTGACTGATCAATTGATTCTAAGTCAATAACAACATGGAGTAAAGGGCTGGAAACTTTAGAGTCATACTAAATTTGTTATATAAAACCAGGAATACAGCTAATAGCTGTGATTTGCATACACAGTAGGGACTCAGTAATTCTCAATTAACCATAAAGAAGAAAGCATCAATATAAGTTTGGCATCTTATAACTATGTAAATAAAATCTTATAACTATGTAGAATCCTCACAAACTTAGTTTTACCTATTATATAACATTGTTTTATTTAAAATATTTGCAAGTAACAGTTTGAGAAGATGTATTATGCAAAATAGCATAAAGGAGCCATTTAAAGCTAAAGACAAAATTTCTATGTAAGTATAAATGCTCAAGAACATCTGAAAACAAGTCCCTTGATATTAGCCTAAAATTAAAATTTACGGAATGTTACCTAATCTTTGATAGAACCTAGTCAATGATAGCCCTAAAGAATATCTGATAAATAAGATGATGCTTCCTTAAATAAGGAGGGATGTCTCACTTTCCAAAGCAATTGATTTAAAAGAGGAAATAGTTTCTGATCCATGACCTCAGGATACATTGAAATGGAAGTTTGATTTAATTTTAGTTCTGAATCATACGACTTCACTATGGCAAATACCATATAGTGTTACTTTGGTGAAAGCACTAAAAAAACTATGTTTATATGTAATTATCTGCTCTCTATTGGGGAAGACCAGGGGAGAGAAACTTATCTCTGAAAAAATCCTATAAACTCTAACCCTGAACTGATAAACTGATAAATTATTTCAAGATATTAATCAAAATTATAAGATAAATGAAGAATTATAAGTCCCCAACAGGCCCAGATAGAGCAATACTGAGCCTTCAAAAAGACAGCATTTTTTGGAGAAAATTAGTAATACTGGCCAGACAAAGAAGGGCAGATGCCAAGTCATGAACAAGTAAGAAAAATATAGGGAATGTGGAATATTTTTAGAAAAGCAAAGAATTCATCACAAATAATTATGACTAATACATAGCAGTAACTTCCTGCCCTAAAACTCAGTGCTAAGTCTAAGACAGGCACTGTGCTTTAATCACCTACATCTGTTGCCTTAATCGGCTACATCTTTAGCACTTAGAAAAATGTCTGAAACACACTAAGGTTAAAAAAAAAAAAAAAAGCTAATGTATCTTAACATTCTACAACTTATACAGCATGTGTAAACATTATAAATAATAGTTATATATTATAGCATGTGACTTCTTTTCCTCTCTTTCATTCATCATTTTACTGACACTCAAAGGAAAAAGCATACAGAACAAAATCATCTGAAAAAGTTGATAGGGGCTGGGTATGGTGGGTCATACCTATAATCCCAGAACTTTGGGAGGCTGTGGTGGGAGGACTCCTTGAGGCCAGGGGTTCGTGACCAGCCTGGGTAACATAGCAAGATGCCCATCTTTACAAAAATTAAGGCCGGGCACGGTGGCTCACGCCTGTAATCCCAGCACTTTGGGAGGCCGAGGCGGGCGGATCACAAGGTCAGGAGATGGAGACCATCATGGCTAACATGGTGAAACCCCATCTCTACTAAAAATATAAAAAATTAGCTGGACGCGGTGGCGGGCGCCTATAGTCCCAGCTACTCAGGAGGCTGAGGCAGGAGAATGGCGTGAACCCGGGAGGCGGAGCTTGCAGTGAGCCGAGATGGCGCCACTGCACTCTGGCCTGGGCGACAGAGCGAGACTCCGTCTCAAAAAAAAAAAAAAAAAAAAAAAAATTAGCCAGGTGTGGTGGCACTCACCTGTAGTTCCAGCTACTCAAGAAGCTGAAGGCAGAAGATTGTTTGAGCTCAGAATTTTGAGGGTGCAGTGAATTATGCTTGTAGCACTGCACTCCAGCCTGGACAACAAAGTGAGACCTTGTTTTCTCATACAAACTTTTTAAATTCTTGGTGATACGTCCATTTTGTGCCCACAAAACTTTCCTAGTTAAGAAGTTTTTAATAGGTGGTCACTCAAAAGACCCTTTAGAAAAATTAAGCCCTGGAAAATACTTAATTAATTCTTACCTCATATCAGCCTAAAGCAAAGCCCAAAGCAGACATACTGAAATGCACAAGCTTTGAGATCATATTCATCACTGCCAAAGCAGCTGATATATTAAGTACTAAAAAGAAACACAATTAAAGACAAAACAAGTAGTAAAATTTCCACCACACAATACCCCTAAAGAGACAGAAGAGCACAGCTAAATTCTCTAAGAACCAGATCAACAGAGAAACCATGACAGATAACAATTATCTTATGAAGTTAGTTAAATATGAGCAATGCCCTATGGCCCCAATGAAACAGAAAGTGTTTTTCTAGTGACAAATAAGTATGTAATGGTTAATATTTATTGATGCTTCCTATATGATCTATTCTACATGGATTATCCCATTAAATGCTCATAATGACCCTATGATGTAGGTACTACTACTAGTCTTACTTTACAAATATGAAAGCCAAGGTATAGAGAAGTTAACTAAACTAAGATCATACCATGCAGTGGAACCTAGAACAAAGCCAAGTCCAACCCTAGAGTCCCCACTTATCCCTCAAAGGCAAAAAACCCACCAACATTTCTTGGTAAACACAATATTGGTTTTCTAAACTCTATTTAATTATGAATATATCATTGATCATCATTAAAGGATAAAAACATACAGTGTAACAGATTTTCAACCACCTTTTTGGTCTCCAGGCAATAATTTTTTTGGTCTCACTCACTCACATGCCACATAGTAACCCTAATCACAACTCAGTGATGGAGATTAAGAGGAAATAGCATGGAGCTGATTCTAATATACTCCTAGGAGGTGTCTGCCTCACCTTAAGAATTCCAGAGCATTCATACCTACACCTTTATTTGTAAGCAGTACTACTTCTGACTCCACCCAAATTTTGCTTGTGGTTCCAAAAGATTTTTTTAATGTATATTATTCAAGGATTTTGCCACATATTTCTTTCATGCAAGACTCAATGAAAAAATATACAGACATCATCACATACTTCAATATCAACTCATAATAAAGAAAACTGAATTAATAAAATATAATAGCTTGCTATTTTTTTCAGGTTTAATCTGTTTCATTCAGCAGCAGTAATGATCTCATCTCATACTCTACCACCTTGGAAAAATTTAAAGAAGAATTTTTTTTTGGAGGACTGCTAATAAAATTATCATTGACATTTTAATTAAAAAAAGAAATGTATGTGGAATAAACAGGATGCTTCCTGGAACAGTCTGCAGTGGCTGCTCCATTGCTTCTTTGTACAGTCTTGGTAAATTATGCAGGCTCTCAGTAGATAGAGCAGCTGTATTTCACTGTCTTCGGTAATGTAATCTACATTTATCACTATTTTAATTAAGTGGATTCTTAATTTGGTACTCTCATTGCAAAGAAAAAATACCTTATTCAATTTTTTTCTTTGGTAGACAGCATCTTGTCAGTCTTGTAAGCCAGAATGTAATTTTAAACATATTTCTTACTGTAACTGGTCATTATTTTAAGAGGAACTACCATATTTGGTTATTGAGAATTTGTACCTTTTCATGAGCTTAAAACATTGGTTCCTTCTTTATAGTGATAAAAAGATACTTTCACAGTTCTCAGTTTTAACCCAAGTGATATACAAAAAACAATAGGTGGTTTATTATAATATTACGTTCAAGATTACTCAAAAGCAATACAAAACATAAATAAGAACTTTACAAGAAAAACAATAATTTACTGAATATTGAGAACATTCAATTCCAAAGTTCTTTGTGTAAGATTAGTTTTATCATCAGGTCATTTGAAGTGTCTGAATCTAAACCAATCATTGTGGAATATAACAGCTTTTAATCATACTGAAGACACATTCCGAATATTTCTTATTCATTTCCTATAAATTATTTGTAATTAAAACAATGTTTTACTTAAAAAAAAATTAAATTGATGAATTATGCCAGAAGTATGTTTGTTTTAATTGGTTCACAGAGAAACAATTACTTTACTATTAGATGGCTTCATAAAGTTGCATTTTTATGCATGAGGTGTTTGAAATCAATAAGGGAATGCCTGGTGTTCAAAAAATTCTGTATTCAGCACACATTAATTGAACATCTTTTATGTGCCAGGTACAGAATTAGGCACTATGAATTCAAACCAAAGTAAGACAAAGCCCTTACACAAAAGGAGTGTATGTACACACATGTACATAAACTGTAAGGACCAAGTGGCTTTTAAACTTTGTTGCTTTGAAAGAGAGGGACTCTAGGTCCCCATCTCCATTTCAACCAAAAAACTCCATTTTCATCTATTTTACACACCAGTCTTCTTTGTAGCTGGTGGAGAAAACAAAAGCTGTATAGCTAGAAAACACAAATAAGGGCTCTAGACTATTATTACTAAGAACCCAGATAATTGAAAAAGTATCCTAAGTATTTTCAGATACACAAAGGGAAAAATTTTAAACTCCTGTTTTGTTTTGTTTTTTTGAGTTTCATCATCAGTTTTCACATGTTGCTAAATACTGGTTTGTGGGTAAATTTCTACTAAAATAAAGATTCCAAAGACAGCTTATTTTAAAAGTTTGGGAATGAGGTGTGCAGGGAGTTGAAACTGAATGTATATCTCATTGTGTTAGTTCACATTACCAAGAAATGCTATCCCAACTTTCAGATTCACATAAATCCAGAAATTGCCAGATAGGACTTTTAAAATCCAAAGTGCATTAAATGTGTTCTAGATTCTATATTAAAACTTCCTCAGATAAAAACCATTTACTTTCCCACTGTGGTTTTGGAAATAAAGTTACCATTTGAGCATCTCTAATGACCTGGCCAACTTAAATATATTATCTCTAATGCCTCACAAAAACATCAAAGGATAAGGTGTTTTTACTCCCATTTTATAGAAGAGAAAGCAGCTGCAGGGGTTAAGACGTGTTCAATACTACATAGTGAATACACGAAGAAACTAGGACTTGGGCCCGTGATCTTTTTATTAAAACACTTTCAGAAGCAAAATAAACTTAATCCATAAAATTTTTCTCTTCTAATCATATCTAAATATGATTCCTGCTTTTATTATCCATAACTTCACATCTAGTTGCATTTTATAATGAAAAACTTAGCTATCAATATATACAATCAAAAAGGTAACCAAAAAGAGAGAAAAGGAAATCTAAAATTTAAATCAATGCTAATGAATGACAAACACTTTAGTCATTGTGTAACTCCCTTGGTTTGAATTTAAATAATGTCATGTGTAACGACTGGGTTACACAATTCAGGAATAAATAGAAGTCAAATTTTAGGCAGCCCACTCAGATTCTAATTAAATAGAAAAAACAAGTACAAAGGAACTAAATTATTTTAAAAAAATACTCCTATCAGAGTTCAACTTCAAAAAGATATTTCATGAACAGACAGTACAGCCTGTAAGATTCCATCTTTCTCAAATTACTCTGATGAACATCTGATAAAACTTGAGATTTACCAAGGGATAAAAAGAAGAAGCAGCCAATAATTCTAAATGAAAACTCAGAATGGTCTTTTGTTCTCTTTGTTTAAAGTAAAGCCACTAGTGAAAAACAAGAATGTCTACTTAGGAAAAAGGGGTCTCTTGTTTGAACAAAAATTAAATTTAAATGTCCTGTTTCTTACCTGAACATTTGAAATCATCTACATCTGTCTAATGTTCACTAAAAGACTATAGAGGGCACTGTTGCATCAGCTTTGAAGCTTTACAATAGAGGCTGAGAAAAAGAAAACTGTCTATAACGTGTAATTTCTCTAAAGGGTCAAATGCATGGAAATCTACTAAGCCTGATATAAAGGGGAAAAAACTAAAATGTATGTTTTTCTAAAATAGGCCGGACTTCAATGGGGGAAAAAACTTAACAAAAACAACTGTCAAATAGAGAAGACTGCACTGCACACATTTTGCATTTCCCTTTGTAGTGCTTTCATGAGAAAGGTAACTAATCATAGCACCTCCTTATCCATTGGAAACAGCACCCCACTGCAGAATCCTCTTTACAATCAATAGGTAACTGAATGTGGCACCTCATGCAATCCTTCCATAATTCTATCAACAGAAACAATGCAGTCTGTTTGCATACTTTTGTCTAAAAGGCCAATTCCATTTGTCCCCTCTTGGATAAAATGACAGCTACAGATCAATCACTCTCACATGAAAGTAAACATGCTACAAAAAAAAAAAAAAAAAGAAGAAGAAGAAGAATCAAAACTGAAATCCTTGCCTATTTTAAGCATAATTTTATTACACACAAAAACTCAAAGCAAAATAGAAAAAGCAAGTTTTTCCTCATAGACATGCATTTTGTGCTATTATACAACAGTATCAGGATGTAAAATAAATAAGTTACATCAAACAATAGTCATGAATCTTACCTTTACATATGGACAGCACTTAATTAAGTTCCATATATTTTCTATTCTCTCACATCATTCCTGTTACAATTCTTTGAAATTAAATCCAATTAAGTATAGTGTCAAAGGTTCTTTTAGTACATATATACAATAAGACTAGTATACACAGCATAAAGCTTCTTATAATACTACCACTTAATTTTTTTCCACTAAAAATAATGCAAAAGTAAAAGGAAGTTAAATTATCTCATTTCAGTAATTTGAAAATAATATCCTGAATTGCTGAACCTCTGTAGAAACATGGACATTAGCTGTGAGAATTATAATATCATGATCAAACCAAGTAGAATATGTACAATGAAAAAAAAAACATTCTCCATTAATGTATATCTAATCACACCACCATATCACATATTGGATAAATCCACATTAATACAGGTACCATAATAAAACTAAGGCCTCTAATAAAGAAACTCCAATTCCCTGGAAAAACAGTATACAACTCATTTTGTCACTCTCAAAATTCCAGAGAGATTAGCACCTTCTCTGAAATCAAAGTGCAGAACTGTGAAAGTGTTACAAATTCTCCAGTAATATGTCAACCTACTCATAAATCAAAAGGAGGGGAAGGGGCTTTAGATGGTATGTAGATTTCATTTTATTACAAAAGCTCCAGTTTAACAAGTTATTTTCAGCCAATAAAACTCAAAAAGTAAAGCATTGTTAAAGTGGCTAGTACTGACTCTGAGGCTTTACTTCTTAACTGAAATGCTACTTGAGTATTGCTCCCTTAAATTATTAATTTATGGGTTTTGCTTAGTCTCCTCCTAAGGCAAGGCAGTTCTAGTCACAGGTATGTTGAATGCATGTAAATAAACAGAAAGCTTTTATAATGGTCCCGTAATTCACTAAACATAATAAACAACCCTTTTTAATGAATGTTGAATGTACAATCCTATGAGCCAACTTTATATAAATAGACTATATCATTTAAAGAATCCTCTAGGAAGTAAATGAACAAATTCAGAAAAATTAAACATAGGCTGATTACTTTCCATTGATCTAACAAAATTAATGCTTACAACAGAATCAAAGTGCTGATAGGAATATGAAGAGTTGTGTTCAATTTTGAAGAAATCTAAGTGTCATGAACTATGAGAAAATGTATTTGCAATATTGCTTTTCATCTACCACAGGATGACTGCAAAAAAAAATCAGGTAATGTATTTTTAATATGCAGGATATTTAACTAGATATTTTAGTTTACTATTGAAGAAGAGCAGCATATTAAAATCAATTTGTCAACTTTATGCAAAGCTTGATTGTGAGCAATAGTTGCTAAAATGATGCAACATTGTTGATTCATATACAAGCATTTTACTTAACTACATTAGATAATAGCAGTGCTCCTAAAGGAGTATAAAAAGCAAAGTGATTAGCAGTCATTACTGTTAATTAGTGTTCACATTACATTCCTTGGGATGAATCTCTTTTAAGTTGAATACACGGAAAGTTTATTTTTGAAGGTTTGCCAAATCTTGCCTAGGTAAGTACTGAACTAAGCCGTCAACTACCAGCAAGCAGAATGAAAAACAGGGACAGATCAGCATCCAATTAGTATGTCTAAGTTTTTAAACAGGAAAAGGGTTGAGGGGAATGAGTAAAACTGGAAACTCATACTTCACATTTTGCAATCTCACTGATAAAAGGAGGAAATGTGTGTTTATCAAACTTGCTGTGAGTGCACAGTTCATTTGGAGTCCTGTAAACAATCGCCTGGCTGCCCACTTCCAAATGCATGTGAAAATCTTGGAGATTCAGAGCATCATATTCAGCAAGCAAGGTCACTCTAGTGATGCCCTGGAAATGGGAAATTAGGAAAACGTGGCAATCAGAGGTTTAGGATTGACCAGAAAAAGCCCTGAGGCTGGATTACCATCTTTCACCACCAGTCAGGCTGTCTCTGCTTATTCAGTATTAATACAACAGGACTGCAAGTGAATGAAAATAACTCAATGTACCTAACTGGGACACTGGCTTTCTTGTTTAGAAAATGACAGACATTTGTCACAGCAAAAAAATAAAGTAAAATAAAATAAAATAATAAAATCTCTCACATACAAGCTTTCAAGAACCAACCCTGAAAGAAAAACAGGCTCCTCATGAACCTTCAAAAAGGACCTGGGGAATGGCTCACATCCTGTTGATTTGATTATCAATAGGAAAGATTTCCTTTCCCCCAATACCATTCAGTGCATTTTTAAGTAGATGCCAAATATTCAACAAGGAAGCTTCAAAAGCAATATATCCTCATTAGAGAAAAACACCAAAAAATTAAATGTGCAAAAATTATACTCTTAATTCTGCCCACAGACTTAAAATATATCCTACAGATAATTTTTCTATGCATGTACTTACACAAATGCATTGTAGAAAAATGTTATTATACCATACAGAGCATTCCCTAATCTGTTTCCTTCTCTTAAAAATATATACAGATGTATTTCTGCAAGTTCATTTTTAATGCTATACAGCATCCCACTGTATAGATACGTCATAATTTACATTGCCAATGATTTCTAAATTTTCAAGTATATTTTAAATTATTTCCTTAGTTATAAATTCCCCAAAGTGGAATTGCTTATTACAGGAGTGTATTTTTTTGTGTTTGATGAGTTTTGCCAAATTACCATCCAGAAATACTGAACCAATTTAAAGGGCTGCTAGCAGTACATAAGGGTATCTGTTTCTTCAAAACCATTATTATTTCTTATTTCTGTCAAAGTGTAGCTGCATTTTTGAGTCAGTGAAGTTAAACATTCTTTTTTTTTTTTGGTCATTTGAATGTATTTCTCTGTGAAATACCTGTTCATATCCTTAGCCCATATCTCTATTTGGAGACATGCTTTTTATAATAATATCTAAAAATTAGTGAGGAATTCCCCATTGAATACTAATCCCACCAATAAGAGATTATTTTAAAGAAGAGATGTTAATTGTATGGACATTAAAAGATCCTATTAAGGTTGATAGCTTTACATGAACCTATTTTATAACATTATATTATAGAACAAGACTTTCCAACTTATCCAAAAAGAAAAAGAAAAATTAAAAACTGAACTGGGATTGCAAATATATCTCTGAAGCTACCTTTGCTTTCCATAAATGGAAAAATTTATGATACTAAGCTGGCATCATTAGCAATGTTCTGTTGTTCTTTTTACTGTTCTGTTATTCTAAGGAACAATTATGAGCATACTAAAATTGGAATTGCTTTATTAGCTACTATGATAAGTCAAGAAAGGAGACTGTAACTATGGATGATAGACAAGTTCCTCATGCTATTATCTTGAATCAAGAATTTAATTAAAATGTGTCATTTTTGAGAAAAGCACTAAGTGTAAGACAAAAATGAAAAATGTCCCCCTCCACCCATCCAAATCAATTCAATTTAGGGCCTCTTCTCACAGAATCATGAAAATGGCCAATACCCAAATTACTAATTCCTAATACATCTTCAGAAACAGGCTTAGATTAAAATGCAATTTCAAATCAGAGATCATGTTTTTTTTCTTTTTCAAACAAACCAGTTTAAAAACTTGCAAAGCTATTACCTAAAACAGTGCTTCTCAAACTGTGTTATAAACCACTTTTTTTTTACATTTCCAACCCTTCAAAGATAGAAACTTGTAAAACACAACAAAATGAATTAAAAGATTAAAATTTTTAAAAGATACAAAATACAAGGTCAAATTTTTATTATCAGATTCAAAAGAAACAAAATTACTCTTTCATATTACTATAAAAGTTTCTAAATGCTTATTTTCAATTTCTCTATATATCTTATCTCGAACAAAACACTTCATGGACTAGCACCAGGCTAATCCCTAGACCATACTTTGAGTAGTAATTACTTAAAATTATTCTGAGAGCTCTGAAACAAGATCAGACACAGATAGATCACTTTGATCCCTGACTTAATAATCCTAACCCCTTATCAAACCATACGCCTTCCCCTCCGCCTCATTGTCAATTTACACATACCTTATTGGTTTATGTATGCACTATATATGTACTGTAATATAGTAATATCTGCATGAATTAACACAAATGCAATTCTGGGAGGCAGCAGAACATAGTGATTAAAAGTACATGTTCTACCACTTTTTAGCTGTGTAACCTTGGATGAGTTACTTAACCTCTCTGTATCTCAGTTTACTTAGCTGCAAAGGGTTGATGTAAGGATAAAATTAAAATACATGTGTATAGAGCTTATAGCAGTACCTAGAAGACAGTGCTACATAAATTGCAATTATAATTACAATAAGACACAGATAACTGAAAGAAAATCACATGGCTCTGGGTTTTCCAGCAATCAATATAAAGAGGAAACTTTAAGTTGCATGATTTACAGTGTGCATGCAATAAAAACTGTCAAATAGTTATGGTAAGGCTAAACTATTACAAATAGTAAATCCTGAGAGAAATTTCTCCCTTGGATTGCCATAAAGTTGACTATTTAATAAAAAAAATCCTTCACATCATCCCTGGAGGAAATACACAACAAAAAAATTTGAATACTTCTTATGGACAGGGCACCATGATGAGCACTGAAGAGTATCCAAATTTGAAAAACATTCAGTTCCTAACCTCATGAGGTTATAAACTAACAAGGAGAATATATTACAAATGCAAATAATTATATAAAACAAGTCATAATAAGTACCCACAAAAGTAAATAATGCAATAGAAATTTTTAAAAACAAAAGCTACACTTGAGGAAATCAAGAACAATGCCTTGATTACATCCCTATTCTTCTCTCCTTCAACATAAAATCCAAAGGCTATTTAGAACAAGCCATGTCCCCAAGCCTACTGTCCCATCCCTGGCCCCCATCACTTCTTACCTGAAATTTAAGATGCTTTATATTCTCTTCTCTTTTAGATCTTAATGTCTTTCTTGAGAAATGCACAGCATACTCGTCTGTTCTCAGGATCTACCTCATGTGACTCTTCACTCTTTGGAAGCCCCAGAAGACCCATCTGATCTCATAGCACATAGCATAGCATGTGTTACAAACTCAGGGGACAACTAATTATTGAGTATTCAGGAATACTCCCAGGCTACAAGGCTTTCTGAAAGTGATGGTTAAAATAGTAGCTGTTAAACTTTTGAAAAGAACACAGTAAGACTATGACAAAAATTTGGCTACCCTGGGCAACATCGTGAAATCTCAGCTCTACAAAAAAATACAAAAATTAGCCGGCCATGGTTGCATGCACCCGTAGTCCCAGATATGCAGGACGGTGAGGCAGGAAGATGAACTGAGCCTGGGAGTTCAAGGGTGCAGTGAGCCACGAAGACTCCACTGCACCCCAGCCTGGGTGACAGAATAAGACCCTATCTCAAAAAAAAAAATTGTCCTCTCCCAGAAAAATTTACACCTACAAAACATTTGCATAAAATTTCAGAGTTCAAGAATACCTCTCCCTTCCAGATTAATAAATTCCATCTTAAAGTAGTGCATTATCCTAGATGAAATCTACTAGTCTGATCCTTATTATAATGCTTTCTGTAATCACGTCCAGGATATATGACCACTCAAAATCAGAAGAACTTGGATAAGGGTTAAAGATGTCACAAAAGATGGCTATCAGGCCAATAAAAATGTTTTAAAGAGATAAATCATGAAAGGCTCAAAGGGAAGATCATGGGTTATTTATCAAATGATCATTGTTCTCCCTCCCTTCCCCACCTCCCTGCAAAATTACTACCTAGGAAAGAATCCGTAAGAGAACTGGTCTTAAAATAGACCAAAGGGCACTTCAATGGCTCCAAAACCAATCTTATAGTAGGGAGCACAGAAGAATCAGTAAGTTCTGCACAAGAAAGAGAAATAAATGTCTGATAGTCTCTGCCTCTTCTGATTGTCAATGTTTTTTGAAAGATATCTATGGGGATCAATATTAGCATAATTTTGTCAAAGTCAGATAGGCTTAATTTTGGTAAGTTTAACAACTGCTCATCGAGCACCCACTGTGTACGAGTACACAAAGTGACCACATGGCTCAGCACTGTATACAAATAAGTATGGCATAATTCTGCTGGTGTTGAGAGTTAATTGCTTTTACATACAGAAGCACAAATGATGGCCCCATTCTACTGCCTCTGAAGAAAGAACTGTTCTTTAAACCTTTTAATTCATATACTCCAAAAAGTCTGAATTTTCTAAACTTGGTTCAACTAACTTTCATACTTAAGTCCTTGCTTGGGGCTTTCTACAAATGAGTTCATACAAAATATACTGCTTAGATTTTAAAGACAAGCATGGAGTTAAATTCTAAAAGAACATGCCAAAATAAATTTTAATGGAAAAAAATCACCTATTAGAACCACTGATATCTTTAGGTTAACTCTCTTTATCTCCTTTTGAAATGGCCCATGCCTCAGTTAACTCACATAGGAAACATAAAAACATTAATTCTACATGTCTCTTGGAAGGCTGAATTATCTGACTGAAGAAGTCTAAAACAGGCTAAGGATGGCCCAAAATTATAGGCACCAAATGTAGAAGGATCAATGCAATCCAATCTATAATATAAATTTGCCCCCACTAAAACCTGTTTCACAATTGAACATTTATCATTTGTTTTCTGCTCTGCATTAACTTACTAATAAAGTCAAGAAAATTACACTCATCTCAATGCCCACTTGTAGCTACCACTTAATATTAATATACTAACGGAATGTTGTATGCAATGAAGAAAAATGACTTTACTAGATTATTCCGGAAGCTAGAGAATCAAGGAGAAGACCTGAGGCTCAAATGAGGATGACAGGCTCTCAAATATATTCTCATTTGTTTTCAAAACAGATAAATAAGAAAAGAAGAAAGAGATACCCACATTTTATAGATGGAACAACTGAATTCCAGAGGAGTAGAGTTTAACACAATGCCTATTATAGTCTAGGAGCTGTATGGAGTCTCATAGGAAATAAAAATAATGAAATATAATCCCTATTCCTCAAGTTACTTACAATCTTTAAACAAAACAAAACCCACAAGATAAATTTTCTTAAAATCTTAGCTTTGTGTATTAAACTAGACTAAGTACTACAAGAGAGTTAAAATGTGACATGAGGGGGGTTTAAGGAAGGAAGATATTATATTCAGTGGGGTGAATTGAGGAGGACATCAGGAAAGAGATGTCATGCAAAAGGAGGAGTTGGAAAGGAGAAGTTATTTCTGACTAAAACGCAGCACTATTCAGGAAAGGCATGGACCGTATGGGGAAGAATGACTTCTGACAATAGTCTGGTTTAGATGGCACATAGCTTACATGTAGGAGAATCTGAGAAAAGACAAAAAAATAAACTGAAGTCATATTGCAGTGCACCTAGCAGAATGATGCTAAGCAATGAATGTCTGATGGAAAGAGAAATGTGATTAAATCTACACTTTAGAAAGATTCAACTCACAGGAGTTTAAAGGATAAATTATAGGGGATGAGAGACTAGAGAAAGACCAGAAGTAAACTTTCAGGGATCAATTAATTTATAGGTCTAAAGCCAGGTTCAATCTGTTATGATGCCCAAAAGGCTATAGAATCTATTAAGACTATATTTTGCTTGATTTACCGGCATATGTGTAATTGCATATCAAAAATAATGCAATAATTTGAATTTCATCTATATAAATTATTTGAAAAGATACTAATATCATAGTTTTGCTTACTTCTGTGAATCCACACTAGGTGCTTTTAAGAAATAAGGATAAACTATTTCAGTTGATATACATTTCACATAACTCTATGAAGAAAATTTTAAAAAGATAAAAGAACAACCAAGACCAAAATGTATTAAGAATTGATTCTGATTAAATGAACCCATATTGATATGAAGCATCTTCTATACAATCCTTTACCAGATTAAAGAGATGACAATGACAGGATGCTATAAAATGTAGGATCATAATATTTATAATATATAGCTATCATAATCCATTTTGATTACCAATATTGCTCAGTAAAAACTATATAAATTAGCTGTGGAATTGTCAGTTTACAAGGTACCTTATACAGACTCTTTGTCACTATTTATTTAAATACCATCATCAAGTCCAATCAACCTCTCTAGAATGTCCGCTTTTCACCTTTCCCCTTGGCATTCCCCAAGTTCAGGCTCTCAAAACCTTTCAGATACCTAGTATCTTAGTTTTTAATTTGAACTCATCTACAGAGTTGCCTATCTCTAATCCATTTCTTGTATTATATTAGTAGTTCATCCTGATGACCACAAGAATTTGCTGAACAGTAAGAAATATACAATGTAATAGTCTAGCATACACATATGTGCCTGTACATATCTATTACGTTACACAAAACAATAATTAACCTATGTACAATGCACATTGATATTTTCTATTATATTCTAGGCTCCTGCATTTTTTATAAAAATAGTTGTCACTCATTAAATTGAGTTTAGAAAATACCACCTCAGGGGCTTTCCACCATCTGAACAATCCTTGACCTAAAATTTAAGACACTCTCTTTTTTGGTATTAATCAACCTTTACAGACTTATTTTCCACTACTCCTCAAACTTTAAACCCTAAATCAAATTGAACCACTCTATTTCCCTAATACATTTCATAATTTCCTGCTTACATGACTTTGGCTAAGAACTTCCCATAATTTTTAACATTCTCTTAGCCATCCTCCAATGTCTGTCATCTGTCAAAATCCAAATAATCTTCAAGGATATTGTATTAGTCTGTTCTCGCACTAGTACCTGAGGCTGGGTAGTTTTTAAAGAAAAGAGGTTTAATCAGCTCAGTTCTGCAGGCTGTACAGGCTTCTGCTTCTAGGGAGGCCTCAGGAAACTTACAATCATGGCAGAAATAGAAAGAAAAGCAAGCACATATTCACATGGCCAGCAGGAGAGAGTGAAGAGTGAGGTGCTAAACACTTTCAAACAACCAGATCTCAGGAGACCTCTATCATGAGAACAGCAAGGGGGAAGCCCACCCAATGATTCGATCACCTCTCACCGGGCCCCTACTCCAACACTGGGAATCACAACTTGACATGAGATATGGGTGGGGACACAGAGCCAAACCCTATCAGATATCAAATGTAACTTGCCCATAAGGCCCTTCTGATCCCCCAAATGGGATTTTTTCACCCTCTGAACTCCCATAACCCTTTAATTGCATGCTCTAATGGCAACTGTAGCTTGTGTTAATTTCTCTGTGTATGTGTCTTATCCTTTCAGGGTTTGTGAGGGCAAAGACTATGTCTCATACATGTTTTTACTTTCCAATACTGGTACATTATAAGCATTGAATTAATGTTTGACAAATCAAAGAATAAGAGGATTAAGAAAAATAGTAGTAGCATACATTAAAATCAATAGGAATGTCAAGGTCAACTAAGACATTTATTCAACTCCTCTTTATTCACTCAATATTTTCCCATATCAGCACATCACAGAACAAGCTCCTATTAAACCATTTCTAACCAAAAATAAAAAATAAAAAAAACCCTCACCACTAAGTATTTATTGATAATATCATTTTTTTTGACGATTTAATGATTTAGGCACGACAAATCTGCTGACTGAAGATGCTCCAATTTAAAAGGTAAAGTTGTTATAAAAATATCAGTTCAGGATCTATTATTGTGTGATCACAAATAAAGTCACGTGCTTCAAAAATATACAACAATAAAGAAATAAAGCAATTTATGCTTATCAATCTGGATAATGTATTCACAGACATTTAATAAGAATATGGCAAAGACAAGATAAACTACAGGCCTAGAAATGAAGTAGAAGACTATAGGACAGAGACCTACACCTAGCATCCCAGACAACACAACTCCAGAAGGAGATATCTACAAAAGGTTTCTTTAAAAATAAATGGTAGCATAGGAAAAACAAAACAGAAACAAAACAAAAACAAACAAACAAACAAAAAATCAACCAGTCAACAGGACACAGACACTAGAGATTAAAAATATAAAGAAAGAAATTTGAAAGAAAAGTCAAAAATACCCAACACAATGTAAGATATATACAGTAGATGATAAGATAGGAAGAAACCCATAGTTTGTAGAAGAAAGGAATATAGGATATAAAAATAAGTCAGTTGATAAATTTATAGAGAGGCACTGACTCTGGGAAAAGATAAATACAAAGGGTATATATGTACATGTGCAATATATACACACAATCACTGACACCAAGTGGATAAAAGTTCAAGGTTGAAGAGACAGAATGATCATTTTGCCAAAACGAGGGAGTCACATTTTCTAGGCTTTAGGAGGAATTTATAGATGAAGGCTTTGTACCTGTGATAACCTTAGGAACTATAGTAATTGACAAATATGGTACAACATTTTATTTCCAGACAGATCTTCCTTCATGTACTTCCTCATGCACACTTGACTTTATCATCTGAAAGGACCAGATATGGCACAGCCTCAATAAAGCTGTACCTGGGAGTGAAAATGACACTGGTCTGTTCCAATGCCAATTCTTCCTGTTTAGAGTCCAGAGTCAATACTAGAAAAGCATTTCTTATGCCAAGGGACCAGGTTTAATATCCAAAATCCTGGGAACTGAAAGGGCTTGAGGCAAGCTGTGCAATTCTGAGGAGCCAGGAGCAATTTGTACAGGGCTGTGTGCCTGTTTAATTAATGCTATGTCTGCGTCCTCCCTGGAAATCTTAAGTTCATCTTATATGTTTCTCCCACTCCAAACCCTTCAGATTTGCCTCAGAGCCACCCAACAATCTCAGGTTTTTCCCTCATGAAGTGAAGTAAAAAGAGATTCACAAAGTAATTTTCCACCATAATCAGGTTTTCTAAAATGCATATACTAAAACTAATTTGAAAGAGTTTCTGCTCAGCATTTTCATAAAGTAGTGTGCAGAAGGAAACTATTCTTGGTACAGTTAGTGGTTACACTGATAGGATGCCTTATTTTGAAAACTTCCACTATGATACCCATTCCATTTAAGCTTCTAAATAGGAAAACAAAAGACAAAATGAATTTGCCAATGGTTTTATATCACATATCATAGTAACATGACTCCCCTGTATTAGATAATTACATTAAAAAATTTTGTTTTTGAGGCAGAGTCTCGCTCTGTCGCCCAGGCTGTGGAGTATAGTGGTGTGATCTCAGCTCACTGCAACCTCTGCCTCCCAAGTTCAAACAATTCTCTTGCCTCAGCCTCCTGAATAGCTGGGATTACAGGCACGCACCACCACGCCCAGCTAATTTTTGTATTTTAGTACAGATGAGGTTTCAACATGTTGGCCAGGCTGGTCTTGAACTCCTAAAAGTGGTCTGCCCACCTTGGCCTCCTAAAGTGCTGAGATTACAAGGCATGAGCCACTGTGCCCAGCCTAGGTTGGAATAATTTGATACATTTTTTTACTAAACTTATTCTTTTAATATTCAATATTCTTTTAAGAGCCTCCATATGTCAGGAACTCTGCTAGGACAGATACAAAAATGAACGGCACTATCATGTTTTTGAGGTCTCACAATCTAGCAAAAGCGACAGCCAGAAAAACAATCCTAATAATGCAATGAGACCCACAGTAGAGTTACAGACAAGCTGCCATGGAACAGAAAGGAGGAAGGTAAATTAGGGCAGCTTTCACAAAAGAATATGAGGTGAGAAGGGGTTCTTCAGGAGGACAAAGAGATAAGCATAAAGAAAAGCACAGCCAAAGACTCAGACATGAAAAGCAATCTCCTAGAAACCTAATTAGTTCATTATAACTTGATCCCAGAGGTGCCTGTGTGGGAACAGCAGGATCAGACCAGTAGGATTGCCAGGGCCTCTTCTTAAAGAGCCTTCTATGTTAGCCTAATGTGTTTGGACTGTATCTTAATCATGGGTCATTTAAGCATTTATACAGATCAGCTGCCAACAACTTGGTAGAAGAGGTGGATGGAGCATAGGGCAATACTGAAGGCAAGTTGATTAGGAGGCTCTCGCATAGTACAGATGAAAAACCAGTAGTGGTGAGAATGAAGTCAAGGGGTCAGATTTTAGAAGTCATACCAGCATTATCAATAGGTGCTGGAGCTATAATGGTGATGGTTGAGGGGGATGGAGTGGAGAAAGGGACTGAGAAAAAATGGAAGTCTCATAGTAAGGCCTAGGTTTTGACCTAGACGATGAGGTAAATGATGATGCTTTTAATTAAGGAAATACAGAATACGGAACAAATTTGTGTAGGAAGATAACAAATAAGTTTTGAATTTGTTTAGTTTACCTTGCCAATGGAATATTAAGGTGGAAAAATCATGAGCAACTGAATGTACAGGTCCTTAACTATAAGCTCACTGCTTTAGCCCCAATGTCCAACTGTTTTTGAAAAAAGAAAGAGGAGGAGGAAGGAAAAAAGGGAAGAAGGGAGGGAGAGAGGGAAGAGAGAAGAGATTAAAAAAGAAGAATTGGCTGGGCACGGTGGCTCACACCTGTAGTCTCAGCACTTTGGGAGGCCGAGGCAGGCAGATCACCTGAAGTCAGGAGTTCACGAACAGCCTGGTCAACATGGCGAAACCCCGTCTCTATGAAAAAGACAAAAAAAAATTAGCCAGGTGTGATTGCGGGCGACTGTAATCCCAGCTACTCAGCAGGCTGAAGCAGGAGAATTGCTTGAACCTAGGAGGCAGAGGTTGCAGTGAGCTGAGATCGCACCATTGCGCTCCAGCGTGGGTGACAAGAGCGACACTTGGTCTCAAAAAAAAAAAAAAAAAAAGAATCATCTAGGATGGTTTCCAAATTGAAACCCACACATTTTTTGGAAACGTGTTACTCTTCGCCCCTCCCACCACAGTTCACCCTTCTACCAGCAACAGCCTGATTTATATTTGGAGAATCACCCTTTCTTTACTCCTAGTAAACATATTCCCAGTAATCATGATTCCATCTCTTAGTTTAGGATGACACACAATGTAGGCCTACCAAATCAAAGTCATCTTCTCCCAACCACAACTGACTCATGAATACGTTACACGTCAGATCAATTAAGATTCCCCTTTAAGCTATTTAAAATGAAAACTGGAGCTTTTCCTACTACATTTTAACCAAGAAGAATACAACTGGGAGCCATCCTCTAATTACAAGGTCCTGACTGAGAAGAGAGTCTACAGAAAGTAAAGGTAAGAGAGAAACAGAAAACAAAACAAAACAAAAAAATCTTGACTTTGATTATAAAATTTGGGTCCTATATCTAGTTATCTTAAGTTAAATTTACCTTTAGATTGCTGTCAATAATAAAAAATAATTTTTGTTATTTTTATTATTAAATTTATAATTTATGTATTTAATATTTATTATTAAAATTTTAATCCCTCAATTATTACTGTCAATAATAATAAACAGAAGGAAAGAACCAATGAAAAAAGGATTTCAATTAATTTATTAAGTTAGACAGCAGATAAAGAAGGAACCATGACTGATCAGTCAGCACAGAGAGCCATAATCTACTGTTTGCATGGAAGAGAACAGAGCCAAGAAAGGAACCAAACTAGGCCACACTATCCTGAACTCCAGGAATAACAAGTGTGAGATGTGAGGTTGGGAAAATTCTAGAGTCAAAAGCATAAAAGCATTCACAGTCAGCTTTCCTCTTGTATTATTCTTGGATATGAAAAGGCAACCAAAACATCAGAAAAAAGCCTATAACATGAAAGAGAAGAAAACTAAGAAAAAAAAATCTCAAAGAAAACACCAATACTGGCCAGGAGCGGTGGCTCACGCCTGTAATCCCAACACTTAGGGAGGCCGAGATGGACAGAGCACCTGAGGTCGGGAGTTTGAGACCAGCCTGACCAACATGGAGAAACCCCGTCTCAACTAAAATTACAAAACATGCCTGTAATCCCAGCTACTCAGGAGGCTGAGGCAGGAGAATTGCTTGAACCCTGGAGGTGGAGGTTGTGGTGAGCCAAGATCGTGCCATTGCTCTCCAGCCTGGGCAACAAGAGCGAAACTCTGTCTCAAAAAAAAAAAAAAAAAAAAAAAAAGAAAAGAAAACACCAGTACTTCAGGAAACTAAAGACAATGTTTAAAATCTCTGTATTTTAAGAGGATATAGGGATGTTACATCTATAGAAAGAAAAATAAGTTGTTATTAAAAAACAACGGACAAACAAGAAAAGTTCTTGACTACTGAAAATATGATGGCTAAAATTTAGAAAAATTTAAGAAGAAAGTAGGGAAATTTAAAAAGGAAATCTCACAGAATGTACAACAAAAAGACACTGAGATAGAAAATACATTAAAAAAAGATACATGAAGATTCAGTCTAGAAGGTTTCATATGTGACTAGTGAGAGTGTCAACAAAAGGGAACAGAGAAAATCAAAAGGAACAAATTATCAAACAACTAGTGGAAGAACCATCCTTACACTGCAAGTCTATTGGCTTTGCAATATTTTGTGTATCAGATTTGACATCAAGTTTTCTCCCGTCAAAAGAATAAAAATGGCTATGGCAGTTTTAGGTCTCACATCCACACATCTCTCTGCACAGAAGGAGAAGAGCTTATCTTCTGCCAACTACCCAACATTCTAGGCTTCATTCTATTAGGACAAACACAGGTTAACAAAACCATCTCTAATCCAATCACTATGGCCAGAAGAATGCCATGTTCTGACTGGCTATCACCTGGATTACATGCCTATCCCCAAACCATCAATCGGAGAAAGAGGACAAGGGATGTGTCACTATTCAATAGGAATTTAGGGAAGTGATATAGGAGAAACAACACTCAATACAGCATTACTGTGACATTTCAGTACACCAAGCATAAAGACACAACATAAAAGTTAACAGAGAAGAAAAACAGGCCACCTAAAAAGGAACAACAATCACATCAGTATCAGCAAAAGGCTAGAGAACCATGGAGCAATGCTGTCAATGATCTGAGGAAAAATGACTTTCAATTTAAAGTCCTAAATTCAACCAAATCAATAAAATATGAGAGCAGAACAGGAACATTTTCAAAATGGAAAGATTCCAAAGTCCCCTAAGGCAGTTTCTTAAATATAGATTATACTGAAACTAAGGAATAAACCAAGAAAAAGGAAGACATCAGATCCAGAAAGTAATTCCAACCCAGCAGAACAGAAAGAATATAATCCCTACATATATTTCCTATAGAGATATAGTGCTTATATGTATCTTTCTGTAACTATTACACTGCTCATGTGACTTAAAAAGAAAACAAACAGAATTGGAAGTTACTATATTTTCAGGAAAAACACAGTTATCTATTAAACTAAACTAGATAAGAACTGAAGTTACATTTTAACAGTAAAGAAATTCTAAAGAATAAAAGATTAGCCACATGAAAAATCTTTTGCAAACAGCTTGAGATACATACCTCTAGCTGTCAGAGTCACCTGCTAATTTATGAGACAAAGACTTATTACATTTCTATTAGGTGTCATAATTTCTACAAAATAGTTATGAAACTTATAACTCTACAAGTTCTTCCAAGTCTTTCCTACTTCTTTTCAGCAATTAGTAAATTAAACTCTTTGCAAAAAGGAACATCTATTCAAAAATTAGTTTTAATATTTGTGGGGAAAATAATACAAAAACAAGACTTATGTGTGAAAGCTGCAAAGCTGTAACCTGTTATAAATAAATGTTTATAATGAAAATAAATCTAAATACTTTCCATACTCCATTAATACTCAAAGGATTAAAAAATGTAGTTCTTTCTTTTCTTAGAACAAGTAAAGACTAACTTGAAAAATTATAGCTTTTCTAGATTCATTTTTTTCCATAATTACTCAGTTATTCATTAGAATATGTAAGACCTCTACTGGAATCTTTGCACCAGTGTTTCATAAATGAATTTAACTATAAAAGCCTAGTTATACAATCACTTCCATGAAAGCAATATATTTCTGATACTTATGTCCTTAAAATATCCTATAGTAAAATTAATATTTCTACACAGGAAAAGAAGGAACTATTTAGTCCCAGACAACTTGATAACATATCTTTCAACTATAATTATCATGTACAAACTTCCAAAGCATAAGTTGTCAAGAATTTAACATTAGCATTAATTTATGTCATAACTGATGGTTAGCATAAAGATAATGGCAAAGCATCCATTTCTCCAAAGACAGCATGGATGGAAAGGAAAATTTCTTCTTAATTTTTGCTAATCTGCCCATTTCTAATTAAATTTATTATTAATAGTAATTTATTATCTCTCTTTCTTGGAGGGCTGTTATTATCATGGAGTTTTTCCAAAGTGATCAAGTTTGTGATTTTTAAGCAACCCAATTACTTTAGTGTGAGTCTCATCATTTAATAATATTGGTTTATATAAAAACTTAATGCCCAAATTCTTTGTACTATGAGAAAGAAATTTTGAAAATGCAGGATTTACACTCAGTATTTCACACTTCAAAGTGAACACTGTCAAGATCATAATTGCACCCTTTTGGAGATATGACCACTAAAAGTAGGATTCTTTTAAGCCTTCTACCTTGTTTAATAATCAAAATGTTTATCAGCATGTATCTTCCCAGAGAGAAGAAAGCAGGTCCTTGTGATTTCCTTTCAAAAGTATCTACTTCTTATGCTATCCACAACTAAGCAGAAAATTTTGGAACTACTCTAAGGGTTTTTCTTATCAGTTTCTTCTTAGAATAAAATAAAATGTTCTGACATACAAAATAAGAACTATTTTAGTCAAACAAATTTTAAAAGAATTTCAGTGCTTCATATATTTTTCAAATCAAAATCCTTAATTAACTTTTGATTTGTATGAAACTCAAATTATGTCATTTAAGTAGCTACTTGAAACTAGAAAATTTTCATGACAGAAGTTCATGAGGTAACTTCTGAAAAAACTGAACTTCTCTGAAGAGTGAGAAAGTGAAATGCAATGTCCCTTTGTAGAGGAAGGGACAGAAATCTTCTTTCCTTCCCCTTGTGAAAAACAGCAAGACATCAAGAATTACTGGCTTGAATTCCCTACTTCATCAAATCTGCCTTATATGAATCGATTGTAACAGACTGAATAAAAATTCATACTTAGAAGAATACTGAACTGTATTCAAATAGTTGGCTATCAATAAAAATGAAAAGATAATTGCTTAATATAAAATCATACTTATTAATTACCATTTATTGAGTATAGTAACTATTAGATATATGAGCCCAAATATACCCTCCTAGAAATTAATGAGTGCAAAATGGCTGCCAAACTCTTACATTCTGTGACTTATGCATTAAATTCATACCTGTTCCAACAGATTTAAGCAAGGCTCAGTCTCTCATTTTCTTTACGTCTACTTGTTACCTTATCAGAAATGTCTTGCTTGACCACCATACGTAGCACCACCTCCACAGCTATGCCCTGCCATCATGTGCTATCTGATTCTGCTTCATTTTTCCTCATAGTACTCTTCACTATCAAGCATGTTATTTATTTGTTTATTGCCTGTCCTCTTCCACTAGAAAGTGAGCTCCATTAGAATAGGCCTTTAACGTATGTGTCTGCTGCTCTATCCCCAGTGTCTAGCACTATATGCCAGGCATATAGTAGGCATTCAAAAAATATTTGTTAATAAAGCGATTAAATGGCCATCAGCTCTAATCTTTCTTTTCCTTAGGAATAGAAAACTTATTTTAATATCATTTGATAATCCTGGATGCCAAACTATACAAAACATCTTATTTTTAAATATCACTTAATATAAAGGCATACTAATCATTTGCAGTTTTTTTCTAACCAAAAAAAGACAAAACATCCTTTTAAAGAATAGTTGGGCTACTAACAATTGCAAATTACGGATTACTAAATAATTTGGCAAATGTAATTTGTTAAATTACACACTAAATCCAATATACTTAATTGGTTACTCCGCATACCTTAACAAGTTTCAAAAGCTCATAGAGATCTTCAACCTCATCACCTTCACATTTGGTGTACACTTGTCTTGTATCCAAGCTCCTTCCTCTTATGGTTCGGCGATAGAGGGGAAGAGCCATTGCTTCTGCATACAAGTCAATGGCATGGTGCCCCACTGTCTGATACATGTAGCTATCCAGTTCATCAGACCCCACTGCAACAATTAAAATGGAAATAATTAGCAAAACAGAGTGAATAAGAAAGTGGATTTGAAAGCCCATCCAGGTTTTACTGCTTGAATAGTCGACACAGAACTTGAAAGCTGGCTATACTACATTTCCCTGCATTTATGTAGTAAAATAAAAACATAAGAATTGCACATTTGTCTGCAGTTGCATCTAGTTCATGTCACCCCTAATCATCCCTACTACTAATTACAAATACAAATGTATTAATACATAAATTTGTTGTACCATATATGGCAAACATTTAAAGAGAAGAGTAATGTATCCAGTAAATTTTGATTATTCAGTTAAATATTTTTATTACATAAATGTTTTTACAAATCATTCAAGGTTATTCATGAAGTCATCTAGACTTGTAGAAAAAACCTTTCTTAATTAAAGATCTACCTAGTTAATAAGAGACAAATATTGGTAAGAAAAATTTCAGATCGTTTTGGTATATTTTATATTCAGATATTCAGTACCTTATAATAAAACATGTAAATAGATAAAAATTCAACATTGTTAGAGCATTAGAGCAGTTACACATGTGCATAGAAACATGATATCTTAAGCTAATCAATAATATAATCAGTGGTTGTCACAAGATTCCACAAATATCAATATGGGTAAAATATTCAAAACAGATGAGTCACATCAGAGCTTTGGGTGATATAAATGAACTTAGAAATATACTGGAATAGACCTTTTGATCTCGTAAACTTACTTTTTAGAAAAAGAATCATGAATATATACAAAGATTATTTGCAAAGATACTTATCACATTATTTATAATGGAATAGAAATTATAGTATATTCATATAATAAAGTACCATGCAGCCATTAATATAATGTTGAAGAACATTTTCTAAAGTATGTTCTGTGGAATACAAATCCCATAAGACATTAATAGGTATGGGATGATAAAAAGATTTAAGGTTAAAGAAGTTTATAAAACACGGGGATAAAAAGTGTTAAATGGATGTCTGTGGTGTAATCTTCCTAAGCTAATATGCTTTCAGGTACTCCAATAAGAGCAGAGAATATGAACTATCTCTCAAATTTATCTACCCACAGAACACTTAAATTTAATGGGGGTATTTGCGTTCTAAAGACATATGGGAAATGCTATTGTAGAATAATATTTAATGACATGGAAAATGTTCACAAAATGCTATTAAAAAAATTACAAAACAGTTATTTTGATATATACCTATGTGTGTATGTATGAATATAAGCCAAACAGGTCCAGGCTTTCCATTAAATGTGAAAACTTCCTATCAAAGGGAATGAAAAGTGATAATGCAAGGGCCCCTTCAACAATCAAAATCATCAAAATGTGCTACCCCATTTTGGCTCACAGGTTTCTGAACTCACATATTATTAGATTGGCTTCCTTCAGAATATTACTCACATTGTTATTATAAATGTTTCCACTCCTGGTCCCAGTAGGAAGTAAAGAACATAGCCAAAGTTACCTAAAAACCTTTCGGCCTTCTCTCGTCTCAAAATTAGACTGGATCTTTAAATATATTCATTTTAAAGGATATTGATACAATCAAACCAATTTATTCAAAGAAATTTGGGCTTCTTGGCAAGAAACATTCTGATGTTAGCATAATAAGTAAAACATTTCACTGGCTTCAAAAACCTAGAAGATAATTTTCTTTAAGGCTCCATTTAGTCCCAACCACATTGTAACTTTGATTAATGGAAGCTACAGAGCAACAATAGTGTGAGATCAAATAAAACCAAAGGCTCCCCTGTTGCCTGAAGCAACTCATTTAGCATGCCACAAAAGTTCCTACTACAAATCTAAAGAGATGGTTTTGTGAATTTTATGACAAGTTAGCATTATCCCCATTGATGGGAATAAATTCCTTTTCAGACCACCCATTGAAAATCCATAACTTTGCTGGACATTGGAGTCATCTCTACCAGTCACTCCTCACTAAGGTTTCTCTCATAACACTCGTAGGAAAATAAGTCATTCAGCCAATTGTTCAATAATTCCCAATGTCCTGCTGATTTTCATCAAGATTAGCTAAACCATCTCCATCTACCAACTCACAGCCATCTGTTTTCTTCTACAACAATTACTATTGTTTCAACTGCCTTTTCCAGGCTTTTTACTTCAGAATATTCTAATTCTATTTACTATTAAATTTTTTCTCACTAACGATATTCTAAATAAGTGTCTCTATTCTACTGAGAGGTATAATTTAAAAATATACTTTGCTTGTCATTTTACCACCTTGCTGGTGAACCATGAACACAAGGAAGATTACATATTAATGGTTCTGTACTAGGTAAGTAAAATAATTCATGTGAAAGCTGAAAACAAGATAGAAACTCCTGTGATGAAATTATAATATACCATGTATGTATTATATACTATACAAACATCTGCTTTTTAACTTCACAAGATAGCTTGAAAGTCCCAGTTGCCTCCCCCTGGCCACAAGGGATAAGGGAGTTTCTTTCCTTTGGTAAACCTAGCAGGAGATTCTGCTTCTTCTTTTATAACACAGAAGTTAGAGTGCAGTTCCTACTCATCCTCAAAGAATTTTCTCTTTCTTAAAGTTGGAACTTTTTCAAAAAACATCACTTCTAAAAAACCATCTGTTACTCATCAATTGCAGCACAAAATCCAAACATGTGCATTTACCTCTGACTCTCTGTGGGACCTTTCCATTTCTTCCTATAAAATATTTCTAATCTCTATCTTTCCACACGACTTCCAGCATTACTTACATCTTAATCACAGAAGGAAAGAAGATTCAAATATCTGACTGAAATAACTGTTCACTATTCCAGGGCTAATCCAAATTAGTTCATTATACACCTGTCCACCTATCAACTCTGCGTGAACTCCTACCAGAGGCATAGAGCCGGCCCAAGTGATGAGGAGCAATAAAAGGAAGATAGAAGATATGATCTCTCTTCTCAAGAAGCTTATAATCAATCTAATTAGAGATATAAAACAAGTATTTAGCTAGATTCCAATTCAGCTAAATTTACAGAATGCCTACTTCATGACAGGAATTACGACCGATGTTCTCACATATACTACTCATTTAATTAATCTTAAAATAACAGTGCAAAAACATGGAACCTGGAAAGAAGTAAAAGAGAGAATAAAAAGATCTTACTAGAAGAGTCCTGTGAGAAGCAGTAATACAAAAGTCACACAAGTGCTAATCTTTTCTCCCTCTTACATTTTAGCAGTTAATATCTGTAGTTTCATAGGTATAACACAAAAGCATTAAAAAGCAAATTGGTGAATATATTTCTTTTTTCAAAAGCTATAATTGGGGATATTTCATTGGAGAAAAAAATGAAAAAAGTAGCCAATATGAGGTCTGTGAATTACATGTGGATGCCCTTGTTACTACAGACAAATGAAAAGTGGGAATGCATTGCTTTATGCTTATCTCAAGTCTCACATTTCTGGCTTACATCTAAAATAGGTAAACTGTATCCTTTTAATAATAAAATTAACATATCATTTATCAATATGTGTCTTACTTCTCAAGCTCCTTGAGGCATGAGACTATATCTTATCTACCTCTATGCTGCCTACAGTACTTGGAAATGTGGTGGGGTAAAATGGTAGTGTACTTTGAAGTAAGAAGGTTCAAGTCTTAACTCTGCAAGTTTGTGCTAGTTTACTTCAGACAAACTCTAAGCTTCAGGATCCCTGTCTATTAAGATTAATAATGCATCTCTATAGAAGCTGGTTATGAGAATTAAAAAATAAGTAAGTGAAAACACTTAATGCTAAGTTCTAGGTGGAACCTAGCATCTAATGGGTGCTTAATATATATTGGTTCTTTTTTTTCGTCTTTGTACGGTATACCTGTACAATGTAATTATGAAGTTGGAATTTCATTCATTTAGGCAACTTCCCAATAAAGGCATGTACTTACCTTGGTTTTCAGCTGGTCTTAGATTTGCTAAAGCAACGATCTGATGCCCAGCAGCAATGCACTGCATCATATTATAGCAGCTGTCCTTCCCACCACTAAACAATAAATCAACAGAGAGACAAATATCATGCTACTGACCATTATTCAACATAAAATCACTAGATATCAAAACAGAGCACATTATTTACTTGACTTTTCAGAATATATTACAATGCAAAAAAAAACATTAATTTCTAAATCATAAACAAACTGAGCAACCGAATCTGAATGTCTAGGGCTGCTACTCACAGGAGCTTAAGAAACTATATATATATATACGAATATTCTAAACAAAATATGGTAAATTTTTGCTTTGTGATAGCAAATATATTTGAAGTGCTTTGCAAATAGAAAATGATTTCAATTTACATCCCAGCTAAACATTTATTATATAATTATATATGAAATATATATATTCTACCTAAGGAATATATATAATAATATATATTATTCCACTTAAGGAATATATGTATAAAATAATTTCATAGAAATTATTGAAAAAGTAAAAAAAAAAACTATTCTCTATGAGAAAGTAAAAAAAAAACAAATTCTGCTCCACCATAAGAAATCTAACAAATGGCTACCATCAGCAATTAAAGGATCAAATTAAAGATTTGAGTACCTAGCTGATGACAAAGTTTGACACACTTGGTGGGTTCAAATTCTGCAGAGATAAAAAACAAGATGCTGACTTACACTGATGATGTGAAACATCAGCACTATCAGTACTTCAGCCATCACCACACATACATACATACATATATTATACACACACACACACACACACACACATATATATATATATATATATATATATATATATATGATGGCAGCAGAAGTAGGCTTGGGCTATAAATCTAGTAACATATTGAAAGGAACTTCTAAATTCTGGTTCTAAATCTACCTAAGGCAGACGCATATCACTTAGCAAAGACGAGCAGTAGCTCATCTATAATATGGCTGAATGGCAATCTATATGCTATTGTGGTTTAATATTCTTCTAATTCCCACTATCATTTATCATTGTCCCTCTCCCTTTTACATTTCTTTTTCCTCCTGTTTCCCTTCTTTCCAATATTTGCTTAAGGCCTGCAAATCCCCAGGCAATGTTTAGACCTCTTCATAGCTCAAGAAACTGAGGACCTCAGAAACTGGCCTTGTTGCCTTTTATCTGTTTTCAACATTTTCTGCCTCTTCCACCCTCCCATCAATAACAACTCTCATTCCAAAATCTCTCAAATGGAAGGAGAGTGCAAGGGCCAAAGTGAAGTTTTAAAAAGTCCATTCTTCCTCTCTTCAGGTTCGGTATCCCCATAAGCAGGTCTTTCACAACTTACCATATCAAACCTTACTGCTCTGATTCCCCAGGATAAAAATATATGACTAATTGTTTCAGATATTAAAGACTGAAGGGTGTGCATCCAGAATCAGAACTGAGTCTGACAATTTATTTTGAAATATGCCAACATTTCAAATATGGTTTTAAGTAGTATTTACCAAACTGTGTTCTGTGGAACACTGGTGTCCAACAAAATACTAACCAATTACTCTAACAAAAGGTTTTGAATATCAGACAAGCTTGGGAAATGCAGAGTACCTTACTGTCCTCTTAGAACTCCATTAAGTACACATGTATGTTAGGTGAGAGGTCTCACAGCTCTATTTTGGTTTCCAACTCTGGGATACTAAGCTAAGTTATTCAATGTGCTTGGGTTTGCATACTTCATTGCAAATTAATGAATGGTCTGCCTGGATAATCCTCAAAATAACATTCAACTATAAAATTCAAAGACTCATTTATTTATTAGAAAAATAATGTTCTATGAGAGCATATGGACACAGGGAGGGGAACATCACACACCGGGGCCTGTGGGGGTTTGGGGGTTAGGGGAGGGATAACATTAGGAGAAATACCTAACGTAGGTGACGGGTTGATGGGTGCAGCAAACCACCGTGGCACGTGTATACCTATGTAATAAAAACTGCACATTCTGCACATGTAACCCAGAACTTAAAGTATAATAATAAAAAAAAAAATTTAAAAAAGGAAAATAGTGTTCTTAGATATGTAAGAATCCCAGTTTCACTTATTCACTTATAATACATAGTTATATATAATGCATATATATAGAATACATAGGCATCTGTATCATAAGCATACAGGTAAATGCTTATGTATTCATACTTACAGCATATGTCCTTACAGCTCTTACACTTTAGCAAGAATTTTCCAACATTGCTTTTTTAGCAAAATTTTTTTATTATAAAGCAACATATGCACATTACAGGTTATTTAGTGTAACTGACTCTACTAATCTTCTCTCCTCCCCTCCAATACTTCTAAGTCTTTGTTTGTTGTGCTTTACTTTAATCGTTAAACTTTTGGCAAGCGATGTAAATTTGAATTATTCACTTCCTGGGGTACTTTTAATTCTTAAAATAAGACACAATGGTTAAAGCTTCATCATTCATGTTACAGAGGACATTTACTGAACAACAATAATTATTGTGACATTATGGTCTAGTCTCCTAAAAATGACATTGAAGGAAAGGGAACTGGAATATTCCAGACACTACAGTAGGTTTGAAATGTCATATCAAGTCCTTAATAGGTCAATACTTACAGCCAGTATCAATTACCTAAGGGACTTAACGAAAACGTTTATGAAATCTTCAATTGGATTACAAAAGCAAACACATCGTTGCACTGTATCTAAGACACTCTACAGGGCAAAATCTCATGAAACAAGTATTTAAGTAGTCTAACTTTTTAATGTTGCTAGTGTGTTCCCTTCTGCCTCAGTTTATAGATGAGTATGGAAATATTTAAGCAGGTTTGTTTTTGGTTTGTCAGTCATAGGACTTATTTAGACACTTAAATTTATGATTTGGTTACTACAGACATCAAACTCCTTTTGGAATACGGAGTATATGGTAAGGTCACTCTAAAGAAATGATGAGAGTCCGAAGCAACAGCAACCGGATCTAGCATAAGACTAGTACAATTCGGTCTCTACCACGAAGAGAGATCTCTGTACTTGAGTGCCCAAAGGCAGAAACACACACATGCCATAAGCAATCCACATCTGTAAAGATGAGGGAAGGGTGGACTTCTTGTGAGGGGCGGAACCAGTTACAACTAGGGAGGAAGCCAGGCTACGGAGGACCCAGCTGACTACAGAAGAGGACGAAGAAAGCGAGGGGGAAAGGGCGAGGAATGTTATTAACTGAGTTGGTGGAATAAGGTAGTGGCTCCAAACTTCACGGCTCATTAGAGCTTGAAAAAAAAAAATCAGACACCGGCCCGCACAGAAGTAATTAAACCAATCCCTCTGGCGGTGGGGCCCAGGCGTCGGTATTTTTTAAAAATTTCCCAGTTGAATCCAATGGGAATCCAAGTTTGAGGGCTGGAAGACCAGAGAGCGACAGACAGGCAGGAGGCGCGCCAGCCAGGGACCAAGGCACATGCGGGCCGGCAATAGCGAAGGCTCCGCCTCTTCCTGTGGCTTGGAGGAGCCGCGGAACCCCCAACGCGCGGCTCAGACAAGAGACACCCACTCTTTCGGGGCTAGAGGCGGCTGGAAGGGACGAGAGCCTGGCCTGGGAGGAGGGAGGCGGCTCCAGGACCGCATTACCTGATCAGAGCCGCGACCCTCATGCTGGGCGCAGTGCGCGTGCGTGCGGCGGAGGCGGGCGGGAGCCAGGAGGTCGCGCCGCAGCTCGCGTGACGCACCGCGGGGCCTCGCCCGGGTGTTCGCTCCGCCGCCTGTCCGCGGATCCGCGCTGCGAGCCCCGCGGCTGCCTGCGGGACACCTGAGCGCGGAGGGTGCGGCACGTTGGCACCTTGATCCTGTGGCAGGGACATCTCGGCCCAGGAAAGAATGAGGTTTAGGCACGGCCTAACCACCTAAGTGAGGGCACTGAAGCTGCCGGGGGAAGGGCAAGGTCCGCGTTGCAGAGCCCAAGCCCAGTGGCGCAGGATTTGTTTTGGTAAGAGGGGATTTAGCGTCCCAATTGCTGCAAATTGACACAGTTGCGGACGTGCAAGCGCAGAAGAAATTTGTCCTTCCTCACCCGTCTCCCACAGAAACAACTGTACACTTTTGCTTTTTAACTTATATCTCCTCTGTCCTCCAAACCTGTGCGTCCAGATGTGAAACTGAGATCCCCAGGGGCTGTGGTAATTTTTAAATCTGGGGCTAGCCCCCCCACCTCTAGGCCCTCCATGGTTTTTGCTCTTGGTCAAGCTTGTGTATTTGACAAGGCCAGGCCAGGCTCTTCACCAAAGAGCAATGGCCTTGCAGAAAGAAAATCTAGCTTCTAAGTTTATTTGCCAAGTATGTATTGAGTGCCTTTCCTGTACCAGGCACTGTTTTAGACTCTAGATACAACCGTAAATAAAACAAAAACCCGGCATTCCGGGCATAGAGCTTAAATGGGGATGGAGAGAACAGTCAATACGTATCTTAAAGGTAAATAGTATGTTGAAGAATGAGAAGTGCTATTAGAAAGGGGCGGGGTGGGGTGGGGGAGAGTCAGGAGAGAGGTGGAGAGGCAAATTGCAGAATTAAACAGTGTCTATGTAGGCCTTATTGGTAAGATGAGAGTTAGCCAACTTAAATAAGGAGAATTAGCTGTGAATATGATTGGGGTGTGCTCCAGACAAGAAAAAAAATCGAAGTCTCTAGGTGCGTTGTGTGTTTGTGGAAGATTAAGGCAGATCAATGTTGCTGGAGCAGATTGAGCAAAGCAGAGATTAGTGGATAGCAGGTTAAGGTGATGGAGGGGAAGGATTATATAGGGTCTTGTAGGTAATTGCAGACTTTTGAAGGGTGTGACTTAAAATTTTAAAAGGATTGCAGTGTTGAGAATACACCTATTAGGAAGCTGTTACAGTGTTCCAGTAGAGAGATGGCAGAGCCTAGAATCAGCATGGTGAATTTGGTGAGAAGAGGATTCCAGCTCTATTTTGAAGATAGAGCCAATAGAATCAAATTAGATATGGGATATAAGAGAAAGAAAGTCATGAAGGATGATGCCAAAGGCATGAATTAAGTAAGTTAATGCATGTAGGGAACTTAAAATTATGCCAGGTACATAGTAAGCATTCAATTTTATTTTGACGTTCTCAACTCTAATAGTAGGGGTGACCAGAGCAGTGACAGTCTACGTATCAGTTTTAGCATCTAGAATCATACAGCTTTAAGATTTTGCAGTTATGAATATTTACCAAATGAGTCAAGTATTTAAGAAGTTTGCAGTCTAGTTGGAGGAGATAAATACGTGAAACACACTTAAAATGATACAGCTCCAATGAGTGGAAGAACCACCAGGGCTCTCGTCTCACGCCGAATTGGGTAAAATGACACAGACACACATGGAGTGGTTTTAAGGAGTGGAGAATTTAATAGGCAAGAAAGAAGGGCGAAGAAAGGAAGAAGCTCCCCTGTAGAGACACATGGAGGTGGGCTTCAAAGCCTAGAGAGGAAACCCCCAGTGCCAGGGTTAACAGGCAGTTATATGAGGAGGCTGGAAGAGGCGGTGTCTGATTTGCATAGGGCTCAGGGGATTGGTTTGACCAGGCATGTCGTTCACATAGCCCACGAAAAACCTGGCTCTCCCACCCTAGCCTTTTAATATGCAAATGCAGGTCGCCTTGATGTTCTACACATGTGGCGATATGTGGGGGTGGCCATGTTGCCAGGCACATATAGGGGCAAGGGCAAGAGGACAGCGGTGGCTATTGCCATGTTTGTGTGGACCCAGTTTCTAATGGCCTGCATTTACATATCAAAGGTTGCCAGGCGGGATCTAAGAGCAGGGGCTTTCCTGCTAGACAAGAAACATTTCTGGAGCTGCTTTAAAAGAGACAAAAACTTTCCAAGGACCCCTTTTCCTCTCTATCTGCCTAAAATCATTTTTTTAATAAATCCTATAACAGTAATCCAAAAGAACATATTTTGAAAGTAACAAGTTATGTAATATGTATGGCAAGAGTCCCATGAGTCAAACTCACAGGGTAATGGCTGGAATGAGGATGGGACTTGAAAGATGAGCAGAATTGAACAGGAATGGGCGGAACTTCCAAACAAAGACAGCAAGGCAAGAATGAGCGTGGTGTGTTGAACAACAGTGGGTAGACTAGCTTGACTAGTTTGGAAGGTATATGGGAAAGAAGAAAAAATAAGTTGAATAAATAGGATGAGGCCAGTTTATCCAGGGTCATGGAAAACCAAAATGAGGAATTTCAAAATAAGGCAGGTTACTGTGGCTACTTGACATCATTTTTCAGGAGAGTGTGTGAAATAGCAGTAATGAACATGATGAGTGATTTTGATAGGCCCTCCCAAAGATGCCAATGGATTATCTTTTCCACCAAGGGATATCTTTTCCTTGCCACTTCCCAAGAGGGATAAAGAGAGAAGATTCTGAGGCTACCTTCCTAAAACTACATCTTTAGGATTATATTTTTGTTTCTCTCTGTGCTCTGTAGGCTTCATTTTAAGACATCCTCAACAAACAGGTTTATTACAGTGTGTATATCCTGGCATTAAACTGTATGTTAGGGAATATGTTGAGGCCGTTCTCCAAGGTCACCCAGTTTTTAGCTTGATGGTGTTGCTTTCCCCTCTCGATTCTTCCTAGCACCTGTAGTATCTCTCCTCCAGGTCCTTTTTCCCCCTTGAACAAAGTTTCTCTCAGCACCTATTCCCTCCTTTTAAAACTTTCTACCAGAATTCTTTAAATTAATGAATGTTTCTGGTTGCCTAATGTAATACTGCAACATGTGTTTTCTTAAAAATTTTTATATTTCCTCACATTAGTGCCTTTGTCTCAGCATTACCATACAAGGCTCTGTGCTTGAATGTCCTATCAAGGCCACCATGAAAATGGTAGGTTCAATTCATTCTGGTTCAATAGACATATTGGTATTTCTGAAATTCATATATGTCAGATTGGTCTTGACCCAGCCATCAAAGTTATTCTTAGATTCATGCATGTTTTTGAAGTTCTTTTTTTCATAGCTAACTGAACAAAACCAGATCAATTATTGACCCCTGAAAAACTTGTTAAAAACTAGAGATTAGACCATGCTCTAACTTTACCCATTGAGAATCTTTCTTAATTCATTGTCGTCACCTTTGTGGGTGTCATTTTCTTTTGCCGAAATTTAAAAGCAACACCCAGTTTGTCAGTTACAGGTTTCTGAGAAGCAGATGCCAAGATGGGATTACATGTGCAGGAGATAAGAGAAAATGCCTGTGAAGGACAAAGGCAGACCAGCAAGAGAAGGCAGGGAGACTCCAATTAGAATGCAGGGGGGTCGAAATCTGAAAAAGCAGAATGGGAAGGAAGAATAGGTTGAAAGAACCTGTTTGTAATGTCATTCTGAGAGAGCCAGGTCAATGGGGAGTCCTAAGCCAAAGTTGTTCATTAGAGGAATTCTAAATTGGTCAGGAATTGCCCAGTTCTAGTATCTCTGCTGTGCTCAGTAACTGTCTGAGAGCAGTGCAGGAAAAACTTAGTCCAGTGCAAACTCAGTGGTGAATCCAAAAGTGCAGTAGGTGGAGACTGTAAATCAGTTCATAATAACATTCATGGTGTCGCTTCATGATTTCTGTAAACCTCTCTAGGATAAACTTAGGAAAGGGAAGTTAATAGGACAAACTATCATCGCAGGTGGTCTGGGGCCACACTAGTACTTACCCTGTCCTACACTATCCACTCTATATTCCCGTCACTCTGGGCCCTCACTTCAGCAGATCTTGTTGACTTACTTGGTGGCATGACCTAAACATTCACTCCTAAGTGGTCTTGGGCTTTTGTCATCATACTCTTCTCAGTCCATGACTGCAGTTTGTGTCCATTCACAGTTAGAATTAGGTAACGGCATATCAAGAGGCACCCAAGTGGATCATCTGAGTTCCACATGTGTATTTCTCCCTGTTCCCAAGGTGTAAAGGTGGCCCCACCTCCTCATACTAATCAATTATCCTTGCTTGCTGGCCGCTGGCTGCAAAGAGCCCAAAGTGTCATACTATACATAGCTTATAGTTCAATGGATTCCCGCTCTACTCCTTTGCAAGAGAGAAAACCTGTAATTTTACTCAACCCAGAGTTGGGGAAGGTGAAGCGCAGAGTTCTCCAGTGGGTTATTAGGAGTGATTGTAAATAAAGCCATTTGTGATTTCATCATTTGGTTCCTAGATCCATGTATTTGTTCTACTAGAGACACAGTGCCATGTAGAAATCTCTGATTAGTGCCTATACTAAATATTGAGAGATGTCATGCCATCCTTGCAGATTATTGTCTCTGAGCTGCTGATTTCGCTGTGACTTAAGTAGGCTTTTCCTGTACTCTATGAGGCCAACTTCACCTAAATAGTGCAGTATATGATAAAACAATTAGACCTCATGGACATGGCCTACTCCTGTACCTCCTTTTCTATAAAGTAAGTTTTCTTGTGGATGCTCTGCTAGGTGGGATTCTGTGACTAGAGAGGCATTCTGCTAGTGATGCCAGCTAAATCTTTGCAGATAGGAAAGGCCAAGTTCTAGTACCTGCTCAATCAAAGCCTGGAAGCAGCCAGGGGAAGCGTGGCTTGTCACGAACTCCACAGTGGATCCAAAGGTGTGGCAGCTGAAGGCTGTCAGTCAGCTGTGCTCTCCACAGCAGGTGCTTTTGAGGAGAGATCTGAGTGGAACACTTGTAAGGCTGCCAGAGCAAGACAGTGACTCTCACAAAATCATATGAGGAGCGGGAACATTTGAAGTGCCCTGCTGGAGTGAGAAATGTAGAATAAAGAGTTAATTCAAACTTAGAATAGTACTTGAAGGAGAACCTACCTAAATTTGTGAAAGTCTAAATTATAAACAATACTGTTTTTAAGGAAATGCCTTAATTTACTTCCAAACAAATATTCTAATCTTGAGCATACTAACATACTGATATTGAATCCTGGCTAAGTGTTTTTACTATACGTTAATAGAGGAAACATTTTTAACTAGTAGTATTTATTTGCCTACATGTAATTTGCTCAGATTTTAAGGACAGTTCGTTTACCAAGACCCCTACATTCATAATTTTCCACATGGATAGTGCAAAGGCAACTTCAGCCCAGTAAATGTCAATAAATTAAAAGACTTTTTTCTTTTGATTAGTGCAGTCTAAAGTAATTCTTTTTGCAATATATTAAAATGACTTACTCAAGATTCACTTTTCAAAGGCATTGTGAGCTTACTTCCTACAATCTGAGACTGTTACATATGAGTGACTATGGATTAGCTTGTAAGGCCAGCAAAATAGGTGAACAGAAAATCAGCCTCAAAAAACCTCCGTCCTTTGCCAGTTTACTTAAGGAAAACTCTCCATAGCCAAATACTGTTGCTGGTAATAAAAGTTGCAAGCTGTCACTGAATTCTGCTTTCTTGGCAGCACATCTTGATATACTGATTGATAAAGACTCAGATAATCAAATCAAGAATGCTACAGGTGGTTACTCCTCAGAAACCTTGAAAGGATTTAAATTCATTCTGCTTAAAGTCTTGCCATACAGGAAGCCATCAGAAGTTGCCTAGTAAGGATTTAAGAAAAAAGGAATTAAGTGATTATTTGGATCATAAATTTTAGGACATCGGGATATGAGTATCTGATGTATTTATATTAATAATTACAGCTTACCATGGGCCAGTCACTCATTTAAATGCCACAGCAAATTTATGAAGTAGGATATATTGTTATCCTCATTTGCACATGAGGAAACTGTGCACAAAGACATTAAATGGGCTGCCAGAAATCCTAAAGCTAGTAAGTGCCAGTACCAGTATTCAAACCTAGGCAGTCTGGCTCTTAACCGCTATACTATATCTTCCATTGAAATGGACAGCTGGTTATGTTGACTAAATATCCTAAGATATGTTTGGAAGGGAATTACCATCACTGACCTCTTGAATCTCCTTTTTCTGTACTTCCAAGCTGATCAACTGTTTTTTTCTGAAAGACTCAAATTGTTGTGTTGTATTACATGAATTGATATATGGGGTAATTGCTAAACATAGACCTGAGAGTCATTCTATCTCTTTTAGAAATCTTTTTCTTTATTCCATAATGGATAGTGACAAATTCAAAAGCTTTAGGAAGTAGGCAGATAGCATAAGTGAGAGAGATGGCTTCGTATAAGACAATTTGAAATGGCGAGAACTGTGGCAAACCACTACTCACTCGTCACTTGGCTCCAGCTGCTCTGTGCAAATGTGGATCCAATGTTATCAGATATTTTAAGGCCAGGAATGGTGGCTTATGCCTATAATCCCAGCACTTTGGGAGGCCAAGGTGGGAGGATTGCTTGAGCCTAGGAGTTTGAGACCAGCCTGGGCAACACAGTGAGACCCTGTCTCTACCAAAAAAAAAAAAAAAATTAGCCACATGTGGTGGCATGTGCCTGTAGTTCCAGCTGCTTGGGAGGGTGAAGTGGGAAGATTGCTTGAGTTTGGGAGGTCAAGGCTGCAGTGAGCTATGGTTGTGCCATAGCACTCCAGCCTGGGTGACAAAGCAAGACTCTGTCTCAAAAAAAAAAAAAAAAAAGATATTTGAAACTTTAAGGGTAAGTTATTACCTCTGCAAATAGCTCATTTCTTCATCGTCTGTTTTCCTCTATTCAGTTTCAGAGAGAGAACACAGTCTTGACTTTATTTTCAAGTTCTGTGAATCCATTATGTTTAGAGCTTTTACCTCTTTACAGTCTCCATGTATATATTCAATAATGTAAAATATGTTAACAGTTCATTGTTTGGGCTGTGTCCTTTTTACAGACAATTGACTATATAAAAGGCTGAAGGGTTATTCCTGTATATCCCTAGTACTACAAAGTACATTTTGGAGTCAGACAAATCTGAGTTTGAATTCTGTTTCTGAGACATTAACTTGTAATTTCAGCAAGATGTTTTTTTCTTCATCTGTACAATAGGGTTACTTATACCTCCTAATTAGATGAGGATTAAATATATATAAATACACTGATCATAGCAGCTGTCATATGCAAATTCTGAAGCAAAGAAAAAATTAAAAAACAATGAGTTATTATTAATAAGTCATAAAGGAAATAAAGGAAAGATTATATGGAATCGTATAAAAATACTCAAAAAGGGCCAGGCATGGTGGCTCATGCCTGTAATCCCGGTACTTTGGGAGGCCAAAGTGGGTGGATCACCTGAAGTCATGGGTTCAAGATCAGCCTGGTCAACATGGGTAAACCCCGTCTCTACTAAAAATACAAAAATTAGCCAGGCGTGGTGGCATGTGCCTGTAAACCCAGCTACTCAGGAGGCTGAGGCAGGAAGAACTGCTTGAACCCAGGAGGCAGAGGTTGCAGTGAACCAAGATCATGCCACTGAACTCCAGCCTGGGTGACAGAGCAAGACCCTGTCTCAGAAATAAAGAAATAAAAATGAAAATACTCAAAAAGGAGATTTATATGGAATCATATAAAAATAGCCTAAAAGAAGTCAGAAAAAAAGAAGAAGAAAAACTGAGACAAAAAACAAATACCAAGATGGTAGATTTAAACCCAACATCAATAATCACATTAAACGTAAATATCTAAACACTTAAAATTCATATTGAAACACTGGACAAGAAAGCAAGTCCCAACCATACCCTGTCTATAAGAAACTCACTTTAAATATCAAGACACATGCAGATTAAAAGTAAAAGGATAGAAAAAAAGATAAATACTATGCAAATACTACTCAAAAGAAAGCTAGAGTGGCTATATACATATCAGACAATGTAGATTTCAGCAAGGAATAAAATTAGTCTTTTCACTCCTTAGAACTTCAGTCCCGCCAGGTCTCTTCCTGTGAGGCAGCACATTACCCATTTTTCTGTATCTTTCCAGGATGAGTTTATGAATATATAAGCATATATCACTTTTATTTTCCACCAAGGGGAGCATACTATATTCACTGTTCTGTACTTTGTTTTTCCACATATATCTAGGACATTATTCTGTAGTACCACTCCGTATAGATTTATCTCATTTTGTTTAACTATTGTATAGTGAAGAATATAGATTTTTTGAAGTCTTTATTAAACATACTAGGGTCTCTAAATTCTAGCTAACATGGTAAAGTACCTCCAAAATATGACTGTAATATAACTTAAAGAACACTGGACACCTGCCTGTCCAATGCATTCAAAACTAAGGTCAATATCTCATCATGCCACATTCCTGCTCTTGTTACCCCAATTCATTCTTCCACCAATTTCTTGTTTTTTAAGGACATCATCCTCCACTAATCTGGTCTCTAAAGTAATCGTTAACTTTCCTTCGTTCACTTTCTTCCCCCAGTTAGTAGCCAGAGTCCTATACATTCTACTGTTAAGTTGTCTCAATAGTTTGGAGATGGATGATGAAGATCTTTTTGAATTTCATTGTCACTTAGTGTATTGAATATAAGACTTTCTGCATCCAATTCCAGTTTCCATTGCCAGATATCTTTTCTATAGTATTGCATTGTAGATAACTTTAGAGCATTTGAAAATGATAAATTGATATTTTTAGTATTCCTACCTGAAAAGTTTTTTTCTAGAGTCTTTTTAAATAATTTCACTCACTGTTCGTCTGATTTAAGAAGATGTCTGAGGTCTGGTGGGATATATAGTGTTGTGTAATTGTAAGTTGGATTTACAGATCATCTTTTTTTTGACAAGCTACAAGTACTTTAACAAATTTTGTTTTGTTTTTCCTAATATTCCTGTGAAGTAGATTGAAGAAAATATTTTCTTTTCAATTTACAAATGAAAGAACAGAAACACAGATATATCAGTTAATTAGTGCTTGGCTACACAGGATGTTAGTGGCAGCACTGGGACTAGAACCCAGGTTTCCTGACATTCAAGCTGGATTATAAATTTCAGGATCATAAAACTGTCTACCCTGCAATTTTTAAAAAGAAATGGCATATGCTCTCACATTCTGAATTTCTAGAACTGTAATAATAATCCATTAAAAAAGAAAAAAAAAGCCTTCCTTTGAGAATCTCATTGGAAAAGAACATTTTGCAAGAAAAGTAGGGAATACATACATACATATTCAACCACTGATTCTCTTCATCAAGAACTTCTCTGTAAAATGAGCTTAAAATATGATGACATCAGGCCCAATGTTACACCTATTTTTATTCCTCAAATATTGTCCAAACATATAAATGTTCTGGACTCTAAATCAATCATTTGAAACTGGTCGGCTACAGCTTTGAAAATATTGGAAGCATCATGAACATCATGCCCATCTGTCATTTTTTTTCATCATAGAACATATATAGCCTGCAATCATTCATAGCAATATCTCATGGCTCTGGTAAAAGCTCATGAATAGCCTTCTCTATTCATTCTCTCTTTAGCCTTCTCTACTCAGCTGCTATTTCTGAGTAATTAGATGTATTCAAAAGTCCAACAAACTAAATTCTAAGTGGCAACTCAATGGCAACAGGAATAGTTGAATAAATTACTTTATTTAAATGGAAAACCCATTTTCCTCTGAAGTAGAGCAATTTGCAAGAAGAACTTAAAAAACCTGCCTATAAAAAGAGAATTTAAACTTCGAAAATTTTATT
The DNA here is from genome assembly GCF_028885625.2 of Pongo pygmaeus. Taxonomy (NCBI): domain Eukaryota; kingdom Metazoa; phylum Chordata; class Mammalia; order Primates; family Hominidae; genus Pongo; species Pongo pygmaeus. The sequence continues at coordinate 40,671,992 of NC_072389.2, forward strand.
GCAATTATAGTAATATGTTAGAATTTGATTACACATTTTAATTACAATCATTTTGAGCTTTCATTTCATCAGTAAAATTTCTATTCATTGGCTTTGCCTTTTTGGTGGAACCAAATAGTTTAAAATTTTATTGTGTTTAGCAGTTATACAAAAGTAAACCTTTTTTGTTGCAAACCACTGAGACTTTAGAGGTCCCTGAGTTATCTCAGGGACTAAAGAGTCTTGCCAGTTTGTATGGGCAGCAACCTAGCAAGCATGTGAGAAGTGGCTTCTAAAGGTGTTAGGAGAGAATTAACTGTGATATTGAATTAGGCAAACTGTAAAGGAGAATTAACTGTAAAATTGAATTAGGCAAAATTTACCTTATCCTCACAGATAAAATACATTGCACGTTTTTTCTTTTTAATGTTTTAGTTCACAGACTTCTTGATGCAAAGACACAGAGGACCCTATTTGCCAAAACATAAATAAACACATACTTGCTTCTCTACTTTCAGATGTATAATCATTAACATCTCACACAACAAACTTTCTTCAGTTATCACAGGCTGGGTAAGAAACCCTTTTATCTGGTCCCATAGCACGTTACACTTTGTGGTCATAATTTATTAAATGTCTGTATTCTTGAGTATATTGTCAGTTTCATGAAAGCAAAGAATGTCCAGTCCTATTGTACCAGTCTATCTAGTGGCAGGAGACAGATTTGAAAGATATTGAATGAAGGGACTTTTCATAGTGCTGTGGGAAACTTTAAGGAATTATCAGGAATGTTGAGATTTCCAGGAACTAGCAACATAGGAAAGCAATAGCACCGATAGGTCTGAATAAGCAGGAAGAGAAAATGGTATCATTAGATCTTTTCAGAGGCTGGGGTAATAGAAAATGGGGTCAGTCAATAGGAGCTCTAGTAATAGAGGGAATACAGCCACCACCACAATAGTGCACCAAGAAAGGGAAATCACAAGTGAAGAAATAGGCTCATCTCTTCTTCATCCACCCTGCCATCTCCTGCCAGTGCTTCCCACTGGCTGAATCCCACACAAAGTTAGACGGTAAGGGAGCTTTTTAATGCAGTTTACAGAGATCAGCCCTTGGGGCAGAGAACAAGGCAGAGGATGAAGGATGGGTCTTGGGAGGGCAAACAGAATAACCTACACAACTCCTTATTACTATATGGCCAGTTCTTGTTTGTTTACCTGGTACATAGAAAATGTTTAAAGATATTTGTTGGGTATAAGAATGAATAGCATAGACATTAAATGTAATTAATGTAAGCAAGATTAGGCTGCATTTCTTATTCTTTTAGGAAATTATTTTACTTCAACAAGTTGTCTTGTTGCTGAATATGATTGTGAAAGTCTTTTAGCTATTTATATTAAATGCTTCAGAAACCATATTTTGAATTCCTGTGAAGAACACTAAGAGTTATAGTAATTGGGGACACAATTGTGAGAGAGATCATATTGGTATGAAAGAAAAAATGAGGTGACTCATTTGAACATGTTTGTTGGGTAGGTAAGTGAAGAAGATGAGTCACAAATTGTAATTCATGACACACAGTTACAACACGATGACTCAGCTTATCACTGGCATTGGTATTGGGTGGAGTGTCAGCTGGGGCAAAACAGTAGGAGATCATGTGGCTATGGTATTGATTACGATGGCAATGATGATGACAAAGATTGTGAGGTGGGCTGACCATCTCTGTGTTGTAAAACTTATTTAAAAAAAGATAAGCTTGGTACTCTTAAAACAAAGCATGGAGAGACTATCAGAAAGTTTTAATGAACATTTTAAGCAAGACTTCTTAACCTAGGGTCCACAATTAGGATACAGATTGGCTGGCCGTGGTGGCTCACACCTGTTATCCCAGCATCTGGGGAGGCCGAGATGGGATGACAGCTTGAGCCCATGAGTTTGAGACCAGCCTAGGCAACATAGCAAGACTCCCATCTCTACAAAAACATAAAAATATAAAAAAATAGCCAGGTATGGTAGCATCTGTGGTCCAAGCTGCTCGAGATGCTGATGTGGGAGGATCGCTTGAGCCCAGGAGGTTGAGGCATCAGTGTGCCGTGATTATACCACTGCACTCCAGGTTGGGTGATGGGAAAATCTGTCTCAAAAACAAATAAATAAATAAAAATTAAAAAATAGTGTACATGCTAAGGTAGGAGCACTTATGTTTTGTCTGAAACAAGAATGGATAAAAGACTTAAGTGATCTCTAAGGAAAAGTGGTAGTGTTAAAGAAGTAATATTTTTTCTTCTAAAGAGAAGGAAAAAATAGTCTTGCTTAAATCAAGATACCGAGTCTATAGGAGTTTAAGAGTTTTTAGAGGATTACCAAGTTTATGCATACGAAATTGGCTTAATATTAATCATAACCAGAGGTGTGGTTATTTTTATATTATTCCTAAAACTTAAGATAATCTCAACCAAATGTGTCATGAAAAACTTTTACCAATGATTTAAAAATCTATGTTAATCATTAACAGCAAATAAACTGATGTTTGAAAGCATTTAAGAGTTTCAGGCATAAAATGCTTCACAACAAACTATGCTGTTATTTTTAAAATAATGTACAGTAAGTAACGGGCTCTGACCCACTGAAGATAGACAACTAAAAGCGTTTACTAAGTTAGATGATTTTATCCTGCAAGATGTAATATCGTGGAAATCTGGCATTTTCACAATTTACTTTGTCAGGGGAAAGTACCATATTCTCTGAGATGCTGGCTTGGGTCCCTCTGCCATCATACTAAAAAATACCCTTAGTGTTCTGGGTTATAATTTCCCTGTCAATATAATGCAAATCCTAAAGACCATCTGTTTTCATTCTGCAAAGTGTGTTATAGCAGTCTTGCAAATAATTTTCAAAAATTGAATTGCTCAGTATTTTCCCTACCTGCCCTCACCTCAGGATGTATATATTTGGACAGTAAATTTATAGTTGTTGTTATTCCTGATGCCCACATGGTTACTTGCAGTGACAAGTGAATATAGAAATATTTGTAAGTCTTGTGTAGAGACTATAAGGAAGAACAAAATGTTTACATGGAATCCAGTCTGTTCAAAAGCATTTTATTAATGAGGAATTTATTTTTAATGTATTTTATATAGGCCAATTACTTGTCTAATTTATGTTTAAAAATTCCCTAGAAATACCTTTTCTTGTTTTAACTGGCAGTTTTATTGGGATTGCATTGACAACAGCCCTCATTAATATAACATTCATTGCTCTGAAAGAAACCTAAGATGATATGCTGCAGGGCATAAAAATACCTCAAACAACTCTGCACCTTCTTCCCAACATTCACAATCAGTAAAATCAAAAATTTGAGAGAGAAATTAATAAGTTGACCAGCCAATAACATTCAAAGAGAAACTCTGCTACTAAAAACCTTGACCTCTTAATTAGGTCCTCTCTCTCATTTTAAACATAAACATGCACAGGCCTATGTACATCTTCATATCAATGTATTTAAGGACATACATGCTTTCGCAGACTTAAATTACCTTACAGATCCTCAAAGAGGCAAAAGATCTAGGAAACTGTTCAGTTAATAGAGAACCAATAATTATTTTAATTAAAAATATTTGTAATCAACATCCCAAGTGATTAATAAAATATGTGAAAGAATGTGAAACAAGCAAAAGAGAAAAAATCACAAATCCATTTATTTCTCAAAAATCAAAACATTATATTGGGAAATCTGTTACTTCCTCACCTGCCAAGTTCTAAGATTAGAAATCTTTGTTTTCACTGCAACAGTTGATGCTACTGAAAACTGCTATGTCACTTGAGGAACCTGCTTCCTGTTCTGTTTCAGATGTTTCTTCTTCATTAACTTTTTAATTAAAAAGCTTTACAGATCACCCTAAACTTAGAATAATAAGAACAATGCTCTCAGTTTTTTTCTGTCTTTTGTGTGTGTATATATAATCTATAATTCTCCAGCTCTATTAAAATAGGTGCCTTCCTGCAAGCTGAAATAAGCCTAAAGTGTAATGTGTCTTGGTTCTCTAATTATCTCATGGATTTCTACCATTGTATTAATTAGTCTCTAAACTTCATGGATCTGTTGACTTTACTGGCTCTCAATATCATCTGCTTTCAGTGTTGTTCATAGTTAAAAAAAATTAAATCAATCTTTTCCTATAGGTTTCATTTGAACATGACCAATCACCACAGCCAATTAGTTACCATTTTATTAAGGTGCTATTTCTTGGCTATCTCCTGTATGCATAACATTACCATGATATATTTTTGTCTTTGAGACTGAGAGAAATGTAATAAACCACTAACAGTATCATGGGTCGAAAGGCCGGAGTCTGCTGATAACCCTTGTTGTGTATAGCATATGAAACTCTCCCTAGTAGGGTCATTCCACTTAGTTAAGTTCAAGGGCCCAGAGCAATTCTATAACCTGATAATGTTAGAAGGAAATAATTCAATGATACAATAAATTGTGCATGCTTGAGGTGATTTGAAATCTATCCATAAACAATATAAAACCCATAATCCCTGCCAATGGATTTGGGACTAAACTTAACTTTTTGTTGCCTCTTCAAATTCTACAACTTTCCTATGATTTAAGATGTCTTCTTCAGAACTCCACAATAATTTTTTTTAATAAAAGGATCTTCTCTTTCCCCACACACCATCATATAACAGATTTAGAGAAAGCTCCAAAGATTAAGGAATGTGTGTAAAAGATCTTAAACAACAGAGCTGTTTTTGTTCACTCTCCCTGTCTCTGGGACAAAGAAAAACGAGGACATAGATGACATATATGGATAAAGGAAACAGATTTCCATTGGTAAGCCTTTATGGGACCATTGAAAACAAGAGTATGAAAAGAAGTTTTAAAAGTTATGAGGAGCACTTTCAGAGAAGACCAAATGAAAGCAAGCAATTATTGGGTAACAACAGAAACGGAGCATATGCCAAGGCCTGCTATCTCTCTCATGCCTCTTTTGTAAGAGAAATTGCTTTCTGTTACTATGTAACTCTATCCTGAACTTTGCAGCCTTTGGAGGAGAGAAAGGTGCTCAGGAAGTAAAATTAGACTATCATTACTGGTAGAGGAATGAGACACTAGTGGGTTTATTGTTTAGAAACCATCCTAAGTAAGGATACCAAAGCAAGGAAACAAAATTTTGTCTGAAAATAACTTTGATACAAAGAACATGTTGCTGCTGTAAGTCCATAAACTACATACTGTACTGAAATAATCTCATGGACAATATGAAATGACATTTAAAAAAATTTTTTTATGCAAGAAGAAGAAATAAGTTTGGTAATTTATGCAAATGTTCAATCTGGATAATTTAGAGAAGTAGTTGTGACCTTGGATAAATTAGTAATCTCACTTTGTGTGCCTCAGTTTTCCCATCCATAAAATGGGAATAACAAAGAACCTATCTCATAATTTGTTTTGTCGCTATTCACCTGTACAATGTATGTGAAACAGTTAGAGTTGTGCCTTTCACAGAGTAAACAATAACCATAATTACCATGCCCTTAAAAATATCCAGACATTTGCTTAAAATATCTGGATAACTGCTTCAATTGTCCAGTATACCCTAATACAGATAGATTCTTTTTGAATGCCTGGAACCAGCTGAATAATGTCTTTCAAATATATCCAGGTAGGTCCTAACCCCTGGAACCTGTGAATATTACTTTATATGGCAGAAGGAACTTTGCAGATGTGATTAAATTGAGGATTTTGAAATGGAGAGATTATCCTGAATTATCTAGGTGGGCCTTAAATGCAATCACAAGTGTCCCTATGACAGAGCAGCAGAGGGAGATTTCACTGCAGAACAGAATAGAAGGCAAGGTGATGACTGAAGCAAGATGATGCTTTGTTGCTGGCTTGGAAGATGGAGGAAAGGGCCACAAGTCAATGAATACAAGGAATTCAGCTCTAGAAGCTGGAAAGGGCAAGGAAACAGATACATTCTCCACTAGACCCTCCAAAGAGGAAGTCCTGCTGACACCTTGAATTTTGCCCAGTTAAACTTGAGTTTGGACATCTGCCCTCTAGAACTATAAGACAATGAGTTTCTGTTGTTTTATGCCAGTAGATTTGTGGTTATTTGTTACAGCAGCCATAGAAAACTAATACAATACAATGTTGTATCATCTTTTCTTTAGTTACCAAATTAATTAGTTACTTGACTAATTATTTACCTAATAGTTGCCTAATTAGTTAAATGTATATACTAAGCATATGCTATGGAATGAAATGGGTGTGGGAAGTTGTTATTATCTAGTTTACACAGTCAAAATACTGATCTATTTTCTTGGATTTTACAAATTGATTTGGTTTTCCCCATCTCCACAAATATTTTATTTCAACTGTTTAGACAGAGCTATGGGCTTTTAGTGGAAGGCTCTTTAATTTTCTGCCTATGCTTCATTTACCACCTCAAACATGTATTCTTTATTTATCTGAGGTCTGATAATATTACTCTTTAGATGGCAATCTTAAATATAGGCATAGAAACCTGCCAAATTTTACAAAACAAGAAGTGAATGAGTCAGGCAGAGAAACGCCTGATATTGTGGAAAAAGTACTGGCTTTGGAGTCAGCTAAATCCAGGTTTGAATACTAGGCTACTATGAACTTTGAGACCTTTATCATCTTTGAGTTGTAATTTCCTCCTGGGTAAAATAGGAATTTATAAAAAGTGCCATATGTCATAAAAATCAATCCTTGTTTATATTTATAACCAGATTACAATGCTCCAAACATACATTCCTTTTAGTAGTAGGAATTCTAGTCTTTTTACCAGACATTTCCCTTATAGTAAGAATGGAATCTTCAGGTGAATGGGTAGAGAATGGAAGATGTCCTTCCTTCTATGTTGCAGTACCCAGGATGTGTCCTATAGCAGGTAGCTGGAACCCAAAGCAGCATTACAGAGATTTTACATTTCACCTCTTTTGATTCTTCCACCTTCGGTTATTTTCCCCTGGGCATAATCCCCAGTACTGAATTGAATGAATCCAGAAGGATGGTAATCCAGAATTTAGATAAATTAACAATTGACAAAGCCATCAAGTGTTAGTTGAGAAGGAGGTATCAGCTCTATCAGGAGAGCTTCTTAATCTTTTGCAGATGATATTAAGAAAGAACTGTGACCTCCTAGGAACTATCCCACAGTGTCACCCACTAAAACACAGTACTTGGCCCCAATTTGATATCTACTCTCAGACTCTTCTTAGTGTAGAATATGATTCACCAGATTTGTAGATGTTTTCCTTAAGACCTACTGTATTGCAGATTCTTCAGAATTTATGTGATTCTCATGGACCTGAAGGCAAAAGGCCTTTAAGCTGTCTTAGCAACATTTGCTTACCAGAACAAAATGATTTATCTGGTTTTCTGACAAAAATTTCAAGTCTCATGACTTTTTTCACTGAGTCAAACATCTTACTGTGGAACAGCCAGTTCATTCATTTGTAATATCTCATTGTCCATTTAAACCTACTAGTTAAAACATACAGCATTAGATTTTATTTCCATCAGGGAACAATCTCTATTGTCTACTAACTGGTCAAATAGAAACAGTGACCTGAACTTTAAGTGGTTCTTAACTTTTGGGATGACACACTTCTCATTACAATGAATATATGCAAAGCCCACAAAATGTGACATATAATAAATACCAAAAGGTCTATGGACTCTATATTAAGAACTTCTGAGATACAAAGAACTTTAAATATGGAGCAAGATTTTCAGACTGTATCTGTGTGACAACACAGATAAAGGTTCAGATTGGATGTTTGTTTTACCATGAGAATGAGTTACATACAGTCAGTTGGATTGTGTATCTTCAATCCATTTGGGTAGTAGATTTGACCAAAATAAATACTGTCTTTGATTTGGTGTCACAAATAGTTTTTTTTTTAAATCCGTATTTATATTGCATAATATATTAGTTTTCTAGAGCTGTCATAACAAAATACCACAGACTGGGAGGCTGAAACAACAGAAATTCTATTCCAGTTCCAGAGGCTAGAAATTCAAGATCAAGGTGCTAGTAGGGTTGATTTCCTCTAAGTCCTTTCTCCTTGGCTTGCAGATGGCTACCCTCTTGCTGTCTCTCAATGTGGTCATCTCTCTGTGCTTCACAATCCCAGGGTCTCTTTGTGTATCCACATTTTCTCTTCTTATAAAGATGTCAGTCAGATAGGATTAGGGCCCATTCATATGAATTCATTTTAGCTGAATGACTTCTTTAAAGGCCTTATCTCCAAATATAGTCACATTCTGAGATATTAGAGATTAGGGCTTAAAAATGTGAATTTTGGGGGGACACAATTTAGCCATAAAATATAGTATCTTAATTTAATTGCCTTTATTTACATCCCCAAGTATTATCTCTTCTGTCCACATTTTCTTTTTTTTTTTTTTTGAGACGGAGTCTTGCTCTGTCACCCAGGCTGGAGTACAGGGGTACGATCTTGGCTCACTGCAAGCTCTGCCTCCTGGGTTCATGCCATTCTTCTGCCTCAGCCTCCCGAGTAGCTGGGACTATAGGTGCCTGCCACCACACCTGGCTAATTTTTTATATTTTTAGTAGAGACTGGGTTTCACCGTGTTAGCCAGTATGGTCTCGATCTCCTGACCTCGTGATCCACCTGCCTGGGCCTCCCAAAGTGCTGGGATTACAGGCGTGAGCCACCACAACCAGCCTTCTGTCCACATTTTCATAGTTGAGTTATCTCATGGGTTTATTACCTGGTACACAAATAGCACTTCATTTTCTTAGGTTAACCTGATGTCAGTAAAACTGGCAATGGTCAGTTTGTGGCCTAAAGAAACAACCATAGACAAAAGGCTTTATAAAGTTAAAATAGTGATAACTGGAGTTTGAAGCGCTTTTCTTGATTGTAAATGTCATCATGGAACAAATAATGTAAATAATATCCGATTTTTTGAAAGATTTATAATGTTTATTTAATTGCCATGTTTGCTTTTTATGTAGAACAACTGGTATACAGGTTGTTCTTGAGAATGTAAAAACTATACAAATGATATTTTAGTCCTCACCATGGCTACTGATTTTGCTATGTTACAAACATATCAATAATATATTTGCAAATCTGCCAGCTGAGAATAAAAATTGCAAGGGAAAAAGAATTGGTACGTTTATAATACAATAGGCTAAAAGATCAAACATTAGACATTTATTTAGAAATAGCACATTTATTGTTAACTTTCACTATTAAACTAACCTTCTCAAATAAAACATCTTATATTGGTGTGCATGCAGAAATGACAAAAGGTGAATACAAAGAGGGGAAAAATTACACGGCTGAAGCACAGACACAAATCCACAGCAAATAAAATTAATATTGGATATTAAGATGGTAAATATTTAGGCAATAAATCTTGGGATATCAAGGTTATCAGAAGGTCAACCTCCACATTTGTGAAAAAGGTACCAAAAAGAAATCAGCGTAGTTAGTTCTTCTCCCTTACCAAAATTATTTTTATAACGAGGGAATCAGTATATTGTGAGGATTGAACTTTTTTTCATTTTCCAGTGTTCAACCGTTTTTAAGCAATATTAAAGGCATTTAAACTCAAAATATACAAGATATCAACAAAATTTTAACACTATTGCACAGTGTGTCAGATGAACAACAGAAATAATTGCTGTCAGTTTGTACTTTTTTGACCAATAATTCTCTGTATTTCCTGCAAGTAACTTGAGTGATGCAAATGACCTTATTTTTACAGCATGCTTTTATTAAATAGTTTATTATTTTGGCAGACTAATAAAGATTTTGGTATTTGCTTTTATTTGCAATGATATTACCACCACATAAAAAAGGATTTTATGTTCTTTTTGAGGAACAAGGAGGATAAAAGTGGTGATGGATAGCGCAACTGAGGCATCAGCAATGAGCTGGAAATGAGACACATAAATATGAAAGCAGAGCTAAGAAAATAGAACTGCACCCTTGGCCTTTCTTAAAAGAACATGTACACTTCATGGTTCATTCACACTGTTACAGACACTCCTTTTGTTTCCAATGAATCAGAGAATGCATGTAAACTCTGAAATACTATTTTTACTCATAGCCGACTGACTCCTATTTAATTAGATTCATTCTAGGAAAATACCTTCAAGCTTTCTGAAGATGTTTTGATTTGAGGAAAAAATAATAATAAATTGACTGAAAAGTTGGTGGACATAAGGGCTGAAGGGGACTCAAAACAGATTTACTATTTTCACCATTACTTAGCACAGAACACAGAAAGGAAATCATTCCACACAGTAGCATCTTTAGGGTCGAATGTGTAATTGTGGAGTATTTAAGGATACTCAAAGTAGGTGGATAGGCAATTGAATGTTTTTAAGGACAAATAATATTCAATATGTATGTACATATATACAAACATTATATGGAGACTTTGGGAATTATAGCATTATATTTTGCCAGTAATGGCATGTGTTTATTCAAAAATTATGATCATTTACATGTTGCATATTTTCAGATCTAATGGCAGTATGTAAATTTTACATATAGAATATGTTTATTTTTAGCAGAGTATGTTTAGCATTAATTTTATCTGCTGTTAATAACTTGTTTCTTCATCGTAGCATTTAATTGTTATCACAAATAAAAGCAGATTGTGATGAAAGAATCAAAGGGAAGGTAAGTTTCCTATTCAGAGCTGGAACCTGAATTGGCACACAGTAGCTCTTAGCTTAGTAATATTCAGACGTGCAGCTATTTTTCTTTTCGCAAGAAAGTGCAGCTGATAGATGAAAGTAGAAAGTAATATATTGTGAGCCGAGAAATCCACTGCTTCATTATCGACATAATTCGGATCTTACAGAGGGAGAGAACTCTACCATTTGGACTCTTGTCGCAAAGGCTTACAATAGACATGATTCTGACAAGAGGTTGGTGGTAGCAGAACAGACTTAACAATTAATGGTATGCCAAGGCTGAGTTCAGAGAATTGCTTTACCCAATGCCAATCATTCATTCCTGGCAGTAGCACTTCACATCTTTCCTGGGATGCCATCCAACCACAGTGGCATCTAAAATATATCAAGCAGTGTTGTTACAGTTGGAGGTGAAATTGAAATTTGCGCCAAACAGAAGTGACAAATTCACATGGCTGAGTGTTGCCTAGCAATCAGGTCCAAGGGGGACGTGGCAATTCTGCCTTTACCCATGAGTATGTTGCAAGGGGGGAAAGAAACATTTACATTAGAGCTTAGGTGGTCCCACAAGTAGAACCAGGTATATGAAATTTCATTTTACTACCAGGGTGTAAGGAGATAAGCTATTAGAGTGGTACAGGGAAAGGAGAAAGTAGCTGAAGTTGGTAGGATAAGCTTTCAAGGCTGAGGTTCTTAGCAATTAACCTGGGGGAGGGGGAGAGCAGCAAGATGCCAAGATGCCAGACTTGCTGCAGAAATTGATGGCAATTGGCCATCCTGCTGCCTTTTGACTGCAGGCCTCTTGATACACCTCTGTTCAGCTGGCACTTGGCAGCTGGTTGGCCCCAGGGTATAGCAAGCAAATGGTGGCTTTCTCTTCTCAGAAATCCACCTGAGAGCAAAGCTCCCGATGGGCAGTCAAACTCAAGAGATTAGTGCAAGGAATGGAATGTTCAAGCTGAAATTCTTATCTTATGCCTTTATTTGTTGTTTCTTTTTTGGGTTCCGTATTCCATCTGTGTTATATTGGTCTTTTCTTTATCTTGGGGATACCACTCAGACTCCTCCTACTCCATCCTCTAAGGTGTGAAGTGACTATAAAATCAATAATTAACCTATGAGAAAGTGAGTGGATATATCAAAATACCAGTTGTGGGGAAGGAGACACAGTGTTTTCCTTATAAAATTTCTCAGGTCTCAACCTGACAAATTTTGTACAAATAATTTTGTTTCTGGGTTTTTTTCACCACTCCTTATTTGGAAGCATAGACCCGGAAATATCTATGGTAGATTTCCCTGCTTGATGGAGGAACTTATGGAAGTATTACAGCCACCATAGTTCCTTTCCCCCTTTACCCACTTTTGTTGTTGTTATTGTTTGAATTGTTGGGGTCTCATTAACCTCTTGAGTCTAGTCTTCACAACTCTATATGAAAGAAGAACTCAATCTAGGCTGAGATGGCAGACACTTTGTCATTCCCTGCTTTGGTGCTCCTAATTCCAGAGACTCATATTTAATGAATTAAGCCTGAGTGAGTGCCCATCCACAATATTACAGAATTTCAATACCATGTCTATGGTGTTTGAATTTATACGTAATTTGTTTTCTTCAAGGAGACTCTAAGACCTAACAGCAGGAACTGTTTCATCTAAGTAGGATCAGGCAAGATAAATTTATGGAAATGCAAATGGTGCTACACAATTGTAAGACATTTTTGTTATTCCTATTATTGTAGTATGCTGTTCATTTTGCAATAGATGTTCCAAAAATGCTGGTGAATAAGTGGATAGACTGAATTAATAGATGAATTGGTAATGACTGATGAATGTATAAAACCACATATAAACAAGAAACTATATAGATCATAAAGTTGACTAATTATAGCAACTAAAATATATTCACAACTCATTATATGTTGTCCAATTTTTTATTATTGTGGTAAAAATCATAAGATCTATTCTCTAAACAGATTATAAGTGTACAGTACAGAATTGTTACTACAAGTGCAATGTTGTGAAACAGATCTCTAGCACTTTTTTATCTTGTATGACTGACACTGTATACCTGTTGAATAGCAACTCCCCATTTCCCCCTTCTTCCAGCCTCTGGCAATCACCGTTCTACTTCCTGTTTTCATGAGTTTAACTACTTTAGATACCTCGTGTAAGTACAATAATGCGGTAGTTGTCCTTCTTTGATTGGCTTATTTCAACTAAGCATAATGTCTTCAGGGTACATTCATGTTATAGCATATGGCAGAATTTCTTTTTATGGCTGAATAATATTTCATTATATGTATATATCACATTTTTTCTATCCATTTCTTAATGGACATTTGGATTATTTCTATTTCTAGGCTATTGTGCATAATGTTGCAGTGAATGTTAGAATGCAAATATATCTTCTAGATACTGATTTAACTACTTTTGGATAAATACCCAGAAGTAGGATTATTGGGTCATATGTGAATTCTATTTTAATTCTTTTTGAGGAAGCTTTTTACTGTTTTTCATAGCCATTAACCCATTTTACATTTCCATTCTGAGTGCATAAGGGTTCCAACTTGTCTACATCCTTGTCAACACTTCTCATTTTCTCTCCCTCTCTCTCTTTCTTTCTTTTTTTCTCTCTCTCTTTCTCTCTCTGTGTGCGTGTGTGTGTGTGTGTGTGTGTGTGTGTGTATAAATAATAACCATCCTAACAGGTGTGAGATGATACCTTATTGAGGTTCTGATTTGCATTTCCTTAATGATTAGTGATGCTGAGAATCTTTTCATATACTTGTTGGTCATTTGTGTATCTTCTTTGATAAAATGTCTTTTCAAATCCTAAGCCCATTTTAAAAATCAGGTTATTGTTATTATTTGCTGGTGAATTGTAGGTGTTTCTTTTTTATTTTGGATGTTAACTCCTGATCAGATATATGGTTTGCAAATATTGTCTTCCATTCTGTAGTTTCCCTTTTCATTCTGTTTATTGCTTTCTTGTTGTACAGAAAGTTTTTAGTTGGATATAGTCCCAACTTGTCTATTTTTGCTTTTGTTCCCTGTGTTTTTGGTGTTATATCTGAGAAATCATTGCAAAGACCAATGTTATATAGCTTTTAAAAATGTCTTTCATGTTTTTTTCTAAGAGTTTTATAATTGTAGGTATCACATTTATGTCTTTCATTCACTTTGAACTGATTTTTGTGTATGTAAGGATTCAGTTTTATTCTTTAGCCTGTAGACATCTAGTTTTCCCAACTCTAGTTATTGGAGAGACTGTTCTTTTTCCACTGTGTAGTCTTGGTGCTCTTATCAAAGGTTATTTGCCTATATATGTGTAGATTTATTTCTGGGCTCCTCCTTCTCTTCCATTGGTTTATATGCCAATCTTTATTCTAGTATCATATTGTTTTGGCTACTGTAATTTTGTTAAATGTTTTGAAATTAGGAAGCATGAGACTTTCCACTTTGTTTTTCTCTCTCAAGATTGTTTTTGCTATTTGGGGTCCTTTGTGGTTCTATGTGAACTTTAGGATTCTTTTTTCTATTTCTGTAAAAAATGCCATGGGGATTTTAATAGAGATTGCATTGAATCTATACATTATTTTGGGTAATATGAACATTTTAACAATATTAAATCTTCCAATCCATGAACATGGAGTGTCTTTCCTTTTATTTGCATCTTCTTTAATTTCTTTCAGTAATGTTTTCTTGTTTTCTGTGTACAAGTTCGCTCCTTGGTTAAATGGATTCCTAAGTATTTTATTCTCTTCAATACTATTGTAAATTGATTCCTTTAATTTCCTTTTTGGATTACTCATTGTTAGCATATAGAAACACAACTGATTTTTGAATGTTGATTTTGTATCCTGCAACTTTACTGGATTTGTTTATTTCTAACAGTAGTTTTTGTGTGGGATATTTAGGATTTTCTACATGTAAGAGCATGTCATCTGTGAACAGAGACATTTTACTTCTTTTCCAATTTGGATGCCTTCCTAAATTTTTTACATACATTAATTTATTTAATTCTGACAACAATATGAAGTAGATATTATGATTCTCAATTAAAATGAGGAAATTATTACACAGAAAGGTTAATCAATTTTCCCACATTGTTAGTAAGTGGGAGGAACTGTTTTCTAATTGGACTTTAGAAGTAATCTTCATTCATGACATTAATTAATTACCCATATTTATGACAATGCAAAATTTGGATCTCTTATATTTGAGTTCTGTAAGCATGAAGAGCTAAAGAAGAATGAAATTGGTACTGTACATTCTTATGGTAGGCAAAATAATGGCCCTCCCAAAATGACCATATTCTAATCCTGGAACCCCCGAATATTAGGTTACATGACTTTAGGTTACAAACTCACTAAGGTTGCAAATGGAATTAAGATTGCTAATTAGGTGACCTTGAGCTGGGGAGAGCTTATGCTGGATTATGCAAGTGGGTCCAGTGTAATCATAAGGATCCTTAAATGTGGAAATTGGATGCAGATGACTCAGTGTCAAATAAATACAATATGAGAAAGATTTGACTGGACGTTGCTGGTCTTGACAATGGAAACAAACCATGAGCCAAGGAATGTATATAGTCTCTAGATGCTGGAAAAGGCAAGAAAATGGATTATTTCCTGGGTCCTCCAGAAAATAATACAGCCCTGAAAACACCTTAATTTTAGCCCAGCGAGAACCATTTCAAACTTCTGACCTCCAGAACTGTAGGATAATAAATGCATGTTGTTTGAAGCCATTACCTGTGGTAATTTGTTACAGCAGCAGGGAACTAATAGCTTTCAAATTCCAAGGTTACAGAGTGAATTTTGATTTCTTGTTAATCCAACTAGAATTTAGAAAAATAATTTTCAGAGTTGGAAGTTAAAAGTGTTGGCCTTATTTAGATTCACTATTATAAATTTCATCTTTATTTGAACTATTACAAGGAAAAATCTGTCTACATATCTTTCTATAATTCCTAAAGATATCTTTTCCCTAAAACAAGCAATATGTATTTTTATTCTATTTTAAACATACTAAGATATTTAAAATTATAAACAGTTACCAAAAATTACCCAGAAAAGAGAGACACCAAGTCCTGTAGTACATCCTTCAAACTTTTCTGCCCTGTTGCTTCACCTTCCTCACTCTGTCTTTGCTCTTCTTGTCCATCTATCTCCACCTATCCTTTGCTTAATTCTCCTCAAACCTGATACTCTTCTGGCTAAAGATCCATATATTTCCGTTCCTCTTTTTTTCCTCTTTAATAATTACAATAATAGATGAAATTTATTAAGAACTCACTGTTGCCAATATTATAATACATGCTTTATATATATAATATCATTTAATCTTCATAAAACTTTAGTAGGCAAGTACTATTATTATTGCAGCTTTTCAGATAAGAACATTGAGGCATTGAGAAGGTTAGAAACTTGCCCTAAGTCCCTTAGCTCAAAAGTGGAAGAGCTAGGATTTAAATCCAAAGACCAGTCCAATTTATGTTGAGTGATTTTAATTTAATAAAGTGTTGCCTTCTTGTTTAGTGTAACCCTGGGAGAGACTGCTCTCAGGCAGCTCCCAGATCCCCTGGCAGATGAGAAATGCCTACATTATGCCATAAGAAAATATAAAAGTTCTTAAGTGGTCTGCCCTTGGGAGAACCCTAGGTGGTCAAGAAAATAAACAGAATAAATATGGGGTGGTTCGGTGAGAAATCCAGTCAGGTATTATTGTGCACTCAAAAGGCAAAGCTAGTCATATCAGAAATTAAACTCTGAGCGTACTAAGGAAGGACCCATGGCTTATTTATTTTCACATTTTCAGCACTTAGCACGAAGATCAGTGCCTTGTAGGTATTTAATCCGTGATTCTCAGCCCAGGCTTGCTGGACTACCATGGCTGTGATGATAATGTTGGGGAATCCATGAGTTTTACAGTCAACTTTCCTAAACTTTAAAGGAAATTATCCCTCACAATGATAAGGCTGCATAGACTATTTAAACAGGTCTCTTGATGGTTGGCTATAATTCTACCAGTTCAGCAAGATTACATACTAGTTCTTCATAATGAATGGAGGTTTTAATTAACAGATGTGTATGTGTAATAAAACAGGAAGCTTAATATTGCTTTAAATGAATTTGTTTGATAAGCAAAATATTTCCAAAATGGGTGCTATGGAATATAATGAACTATAAAAGCTTTACTTAATGGTAAAAAAAAGTTCAGAACTATAGTGCATACTTAAACATTCACTAAAAGTTGAGTGAGTTCAAGTCTGTGTCTCCAAATATCCCCAGTTACAACCTAATCCTGTCAACCTATTAATGGGTTATATATATGGGGTGTGTGTGTGTGTGTGTGTGTATATCTCATAGACTACCACTTAGCCATAATAAAGAATGAAATCATGTCTTTTTTAATAATGTAGATGGAATTGGAGACCATTGTCCTAAGTGAAATAGCAGAAACAGAAAGTCAAATACTTAATGTTCTCACTTATAAATGAGAGCTAAACAATGGGTACTCATGGACATACAGAGTAGAAAAATGGACACTGGAGACTACAAAATGTAGGAGGGTAGAACCGCGGTGAGGACTGAAAAATTACCTATTGGGGCCGGGTGCGGTGGCTCACGTCTGTAATCCCAGCACTTTGGGAGGCCGAGGCGGGTGCATCACCTGAGGTCAGGAGTTTGAGACCACCCTGGCCAACATGGTGAAAGCCTATCTTTACTAAAAATACAAAAATTAGCCGGGCATGGTGACGGGTGCCTGTAATCCCAGCTATTCAGGAGGCTGAGGCCGGAGAATCACTTGAACCCAGGAGGTGGAGGTTGCAGTGAGCTGAGATTGCGCCATTGCACTCCAGTCTGGATGACAGTGCAAAACTCTTGTCTCCAAAAAAATGAAAAGAAAAATTACCTATTGTATACAATGTTCACTGTTTGAACGATGGTGCGCTAAAAGCCCAGGCTTCACCAGTATGCAATACATGCATGTAAGAAATCTGGATTGTACCTTCTACGTATGTGAAAGTTAATTTTTTTAAAAGAGCAATTAGTGAATGATTTCTGAGTCTCCAAAAGACTGTGCTATAAAAAACACAATTTTTTATCTTTGTCTTTAAGGGGAAATGAGACTTAAACACAAGGCTGGCACTGGGGTATTTTGCCTAAGCATATGAAAACATAATGACATAAAATAAATCCCAGTTTCATCCAACAACGCAGTAGATAGCATAACAAAAAAATTAACCATGTACATGAAATAATGGAAAGTTTGCGGGAGGGAGCTATCATTATGGCCTGGAATCAAGCCAGTGTGCTGGGGTCTGGAGGGGCATCCATCTAACTCACCCTGTGTTCCTAGACATGTACCACACTGGGTTACTCTTACTAAAATACAGTTTTTCCACTCTCTCTTCTCTTAATGAATAAAGGTGGGCAGGGGAAGTTCAAGGGATCCCTTTTTCTTCTCCTGTCGGCTCTAAGATCCTCAACATAGCTGGCAAATTCTTTGTAATAATCTCCTACCATTTTGTTTCCCATCCTGTCCCAAACATCACCTGTCTCTCTGAGTAGCCTCCTCGCTCTTTTGTAAAAATATCCCTCGCAGTTCCCCGCTGTGCCTTGCTTGGGATGCCTCTGTCTCTTGTCTGACAGCTCCTGCCCAGGAGGTCTCTACCTTCCCTATATGAACTTCGGCAGTGCATTGAGTGCACCCCACATTTTAGCACTTATTTATTCAACCATTTAACAAATATTTGTGGAGACCCTGGTCTGTGCCAAGCATGGATCTACATGCACTAAATTATATCCTTTCTTATATTATTTATTAATTGTTTTACATGGCCTATATGGTAGATAAAAGTGTTGGATTTAGAGTGTGGAAGCTGAGGTTATAATCTCAATCCTGTTACTTTGTTAATTGTATAATTTGGGGGAAAATCCCTTTAGTAAGCCACAGCTTCCACATATTTCGATGAGTTCTTGAGTGGACTGTACGAGATAATTTGTATCTGTATTTTCCCAAAAGATGAATATGCTAATGAAATGTAAGAATATAATTACTATGTAATCCACATGCCCCTCAGGAGTATTTGTGCCCCAAACTCTGTGCTGTCACATATAGATATAGATATAGATATGAGATAATAATAGATTGAGGTACAATAAATATATCAGGTACCAAAAATTACTAAAAAGGAGTTCCAAACTTTATGTCCATTTATGAAGAACACTAAAGATATGAAATTTTTAACCCATATCCACACTTCACTAAAGGTCTTTTCTCTCTCCCTGATGGTCTTACACCTCAAAGCTGAATTGGAGCTCTCACCACCAACTCCCTCCAAAAAACTTTTCTGAAAATCTCAGTTCTCCCTACTTTCTTACTTTGTGTCCAACCCACTTCTCTCCGCTGACCAAGCCTGTCTTTTTCTCCCTGTTTTCTCAATTCTGTATCACACGCTTGGGAACTGGGCTGGCAAAGACAGACGTTTCCATAGAAAACGGAGAGGCAAAAAGGTGGATATATCCCACCTGTTAATATTTATCTGGCTATCTTTAACAATATTTTTCTTTATTTCATGTGGATAGGACCATGTTTTACACTTTTTCTGTTTTCCCTGTAGCACTAATCAGGGTGCTGGGCCTATGGAAGCCACTCAATAAATGCTTGTTAGTTGAATTATAAAACATAAAAATTAAGTTGGAGAAAGTCTCATTAAATGGGCACTCTACCACTTTCTAGAAGTGTGAACTTAAGTTAGTTACATATTGAATTGTATTTTCTTAATCTGTATGATGGGCCTGCTAACTCTCACAGCATAAGGATGTAATTAGCATAAACTGAAATACCACATGAATGTATCTGATACCTATTAAACACCAAATGTTGACTACAAACTTGAAAGGCTATCTTATGGCTATAAACAGATGGAGCCTGACACCTGTAGTTGAGGGAAGTTGTGTGGTATTTAGAAATTGGGTTCCAGTGGGCCTTGATTTTGTTTGTTTTATTTTGTTTTATTATTATTATACTTTAAGTTTTAGGGTACATGTGCACAATGTGCAGGTTAGTTACATATGTATACATGTGCCATGCTGGTGTGCTGCACCCATTAACTCGTCATTTAGCATTAGGTATATCTCCTAAAGCTATCCCTCCCCCCTCCCCCCACCCCACAAAGTTCCCAGAGTGTGATGTTCCCCTTCCTGTGTCCATGTGTTCTCATTGTTCAATTCCCACCTATGAGTGAGAATACGTGGTGTTTGGTTTTTTGTTCTCGCGATAGTTTACTGAGAATGATGATTTCCAATTTCATCCATGTCCCTACAAAGGACATGAACTCATCATTTTTTATGGTGCATAGTATTCCATGGTGTATATGTGCCACATTTTCTTAATCCAGTCTATCATTGTTGGACATTTGGGTTGGTTCCAAGTCTTTGCTATTGTGAATAATGCCGCAATAAACATACGTGTGCATGTGTCTTTATAGCAGCATGATTTATAGTCCTTTGGGTATATACCCAGTAATGGGATGGCTGGGTCAAATGGTATTTCTAGTTCTAGATCCCTGAGGAATCACCACACTGACTTCCACAAGGGTTGAACTAGTTTACAGTCCCACCAACAGTGTAAAAGTGTTCCTATTTCTCCACATCCTCTCCAGCACCTGTTGTTTCCTGACTTTTTAATGATTGCCATTCTAACTGGTGTGAGATGGTATCTCATTGTGGTTTTGATTTGCATTTCTCTGATGGCCAGTGATGGTGAACATTTTTTCATGTGTTTTTTGGCTGCATAAATGTCTTCTTTTGAGAAGTGTCTGTTCATGTCCTTCGCTCACTTTTTGATGGGGTTGTTTGTTTTTTTCTTGTAAATTTGTTGGAGTTCATTGTAGATTGTGGATATTAGCCCTTTGTCAGATGAGTAGGTTGCGAAAATTTTCTCCCATTTTGTAGGTTGCCTGTTCACTCTGATGGTAGTTTCTTTTGCTGTGCAGAAGCTCTTTAGTTTAATTAGATCC
Organism: Pongo pygmaeus; assembly: GCF_028885625.2. Classification (NCBI taxonomy): domain Eukaryota; kingdom Metazoa; phylum Chordata; class Mammalia; order Primates; family Hominidae; genus Pongo; species Pongo pygmaeus. The sequence continues at coordinate 40,692,722 of NC_072389.2, forward strand.
CATTTGTCAATTTTGGCTTTTGTTGCCATTGCTTTTGGTGTTTTAGACATGAAGTCCTTGCCCATGCCTATGTCCTGAATGGTAATGCCTAGGTTTTCTTCTAGGGTTTTTACGGTTTTAAGTCTAACATTTAAGTCTTTAATCCACCTTGAATTGATTTTTGTATAAGGTGTAAGGAAGGGATCCAGTTTCAGCTTTCTCCATATGGCTAGCCAGTTTTCCCAGCACCATTTATTAAATAGGGAATCCTTTCCCCATTGCTTGTTTTTGTCAGGTTTGTCAAAGATCAGATAGTTGTAGATATGTGGCATTATTTCTAAGGGCTCTGTTCTGTTCCATTGATGTATATCTCTGTTTTGGTACCAGTACCATGCTGTTTTGGTTACTGTAGCCTTGTAGTATAGTTTGAAGTCAGGCAGCGTGATGCCTCCAGCTTTGTTCTTTTGGCTTAGGATTGACTTGGCAATGCGGGCTCTTTTTTGGTTCCATATGAACTTTAAAGTAGTTTTTTCCAATTCTGTGAAGAAAGTCATTGGTAGCTTGATGGGGATGGCATTGAATCTATAAATTACCTTGGGCAGTATGGCCATTTTCACAATATTGATTCTTCCTACCCATGAGCATGGAATGTTCTTCCATTTGTTTGTATCCTCTTTTATTTCATTGAGCAGTTGTTTGTAGTTCTCCTTGAAGAGGTCCTTCACGTCCCTCGTAAGTTGGATTCCTAGGTATTTTATTCCCTTTGAAGCAATTGTGAATGGGAGTTCACTCATGATTTGGCTTTCTGTTTGTCTGTTGTTGGTGTATAAGAATGCTTGTGATTTTTGTACATTGATTTTGTATCCTGAGACTTTGCTGAAGTTGCTTATCAGCTTAAGGAGATTTTGGGCTGAGATGATGGGGTTTTCTAGATATACAATCATGTCATCTACAAACAGGGACAATTTGACTTCCTCTTTTCCTAATTGAATACCCTTTATTTCCTTCTCATGCCTAATTGCCCTGTCCAGAACTTCCAACACTGTGTTGAATAGGAGTGGTGAGAGAGGGCATCCCTGTCTTGTGCCAGTTTTCAAAGGGAATGCTTCTAGTTTTTGCCCATTCAGTATGATATTGGCTGTGGGTTTGTCATAGATAGCTCTTATTATTTTGAGATACTTATCTACAAAATGAAAGCATCTACCCAGTGGATTTGGAAGGTCACTGAAATTCTAATGATCTCTATTTCTGAGAAGCAAGATATTGGTGCATCATTATAATCAAATATTTTCTAGTCCTCAGAACTCTAATACAACTTTGCAAAGAATAATGGGAAACTCATCAGTAACTGAAAAAACAGTCTCTCTGCTCATTCGGAATATGCTTTTAATGTGTATCAGTTGGTGCTAACCAATGAAGATATTTCCACTGGGCTGGCAAAAACAAGAAAGACAAAGTATTAGGAATTGTATTAAGTCAAATTTATTCAATTTAATAAGATACTGCATTTTATTTAGTGATTCTTCCTACTACTTCATTGTCAAATTGTCTTTTCATGATACTAGAGTGATAAAATGTAGTGATTATATATTAAAATTATCATGTGAGAAAATGAAAAGAGGGAATATAAAAAGTTGGCAACTGTCAATTTCCTAATTTTTTACATTGTTGATTAATATTTAGGTTCATAAAATTTGAAAGGTTAGAAATCACTGATTTATAGCATAACAATGTTGAGACAAAACTTTCTGAACAGGAGTATCTGATTTTTTTGTTGAAAAATACCAAGTCTTAAAGTTTAACTGGTTTTTCTCAGGATCAAAGCCTTAAAAAATTTTTTTTTAAAATCCTTTTTCTCCCTCTAACGAGAAAAAAAGATATGAAACGAAAGAAGGGCGAGAGTCAGATTTTTTTCCCTGCTCCTGTGGGATCCTACTGACTAAAATATTTACAAGTGTGGAAATGGCACAGAGGAAGCCCACCACTTAATGTTGCAGAAGGAGGGTTGGAATGGGCTTGCAGCATTCTAAGCCACAGTAAGCTGGCTTAGAAGCCTTCTGTGCCCTGACCTAGCTCCAGGCATATAGCTACCAGGCCTGTTTGGGGTAAATGATACAAAGAGGATAAAACATCAACAACAGTTTTAATTTCAGAGCTGCTATTTGAATTGCCAAGCCCTCAGCAGAATAACATAGCCAGATTTGGAGAAAAGAAAATTTTAACAGATATATTAGAAAAACTGAGAGTGAATAACCCAATAAAATGTAAAAGTCTATGCATAGGGTAGATTTTAATTCCACAGTAAGGGCTTTGTTTTGATAACCTTTTGACTAACTTTTGAAGACATTTATATTGTCAATTAATATACAACCTTTATAATGACTGGAGACATTTTGTGATTTAAGAACTCAATCATGATTATTATGCATTACATGTCTATATCAAAACAGCTCATGTGCCCTATAAATACACCTACTATGTACCCACAAAAATTAAAATAAAAAAATTTTAAAAAAGGACTCAATCATGCAATTGCAAATTTAGAAATCATTTGTTAAATGTTAAAAACTGCTATGGTTGTTACCATTTGTCTTATTTATCAACAATATTTTATGTATTCTTATAATTTTCTCTCTGGGAAATCTAATGTGAAAAATAATCTTTATTTGTATATGTGAACCTTGAGTGTTATGGTGAGTTATCTTAGACCTATTGTTCAGACATATCAACACAGAAAGTAAAGGGAAACAAAGAGGACCCAGGCACCGACTCTTAGACCTCAAGGTATTAATCTGCTATCAGAACAAGGGTATATACTTAGAAATTTGGTTTGCTGAATCTATATCAGACCCCATCAGTAGTCTAGATACTTACTTCATCTGGACATAGATTCATATATGAGGAACATGCAAAACCAACTCATGTCATCTAAGGACAGGGATGGTTGCAATACTAGCCTCAACAATAGCAATGATAATATAATAAAATGCATATCCTCTAGAGAAACATTCTCCAACACAAGGCATTATCTGATCCTCAGTTAGGATTTGATATTTTTCTGCTCAGGAAAAATATCCCACCCACCCTTTTACCTCTTCTTCTGAGTTGAGAATTATTAACTGCTTATGTTGTGATTCTAGTTATTAATAATTCAATTAATGAGTTTATTTGTTAGAGAAGATAGGAACAAGTCTCACCTTTTTCCGATTTTTTTGCATCATTTGTGACTGGATAAACTACATCAAAGTGATTAAGAGTTACATTAGAACACCATGGATGTGGCCGGGTGTGGTGGCACACACCTGTAATTCCAGCACTTTAAGAGGCCATGGCGGGCGGATCGCCATGGGTCAGGAGTTCGAGACCAGCCTGGCCAACATGGTGAAACCCCATCTCTACTAAAAATACAAAAATTAGCCAGATGTGGTGGTAGGCGCTTGTAATCCCAGCTACTCGGGAGGCTGAGACAGGAGAAGCGCTTGAACCTGGGAGGAGGAGGTTGCAGTGAGCTGAGATTGCATCATTGCACTCCAGCCTGGGTGACAAGAGTGAAACTCTGTATCAAAAACAAAACAAAACAAAACAAGCCATGGCTGCATCCACCAGTCTTCTTCAGGTTTATCTGGAGAGTGTGTGTATGTCTGTGTGTGTTTATGTGTTTGGTAGTATTAAAAGGAAAGATAACAAGTATAACCATGTATATTTTGACCAAACACTAGTATTTTTCTCTTTTAAGCCAATTAAAGACTATACATTTAATGAAGGTATTATAAGTGTAATTGAATTAAAAATGTTTTAATTTAACTGCTTTCTTTAACTGTTTTTATATTTTTACTTTGAAAAGTATTCTTAGACTCTTCCTCTATCCTCATATGCCTGTAATTTTTAAAGCAAACTCATCAGTAAAAATGGATCTCCAGGTGTACATGTGTGAAAGTGGGAAAAGTGGCACACACACCCCTAACATCTCTCCTGCCTTTAGAGTTACTGCAAAGTCCTTTAAAGGACACAATATTATGTTTTAATCACATTATCAACATAATTAAAAAGACATTTTTTCAAGGTTGTTTTGATATTAAAGCATTACGGTCTAAGTGATATTTATGACCTAATGTTACCTCAAGAATAGGACAGGCATAGTTTTCAAGTGTGGCTTCCTGGTCAAGTCATGCAGCGTAGAGTTTTTACTTCTAGACGTTCAGAGGAGAAGTTTTAGAGAAGGAACATTTTATTTCTAAATTAATTTCCTTTAGAAACAATATGTACTCTTCTGGGAAAGTAGAGGCATATATAGACTACACTAATCTGCAGAATATAGACCATTCTAAGAACAAACTATAATACACACACACACACACACACACATATATATGTACATATATATATTTAGGTGTGCATGTATGTGTGTGTACATGCATGTTTAATAATATAATGAGAAAGAGCCCATAGGCCTATATTCAAATGTAAGTGCACATATTCATATTTGATGCTCAAGTACAATTCCGACACCATCTATGCTTTGTATTGGAATAGGACAAGCTAGTGTCACTAAACAAGAAAATTAATTCACTCAATCCTTAGTATGCTCATGGAAGCCATACAATTTATTATAAGCATATTGCCAATACAAAGACAGACAAACAGCATGTGTATCCTATTAGATCTAAATCATAGCAGGGAGCCGAGCTGGTAGAAAATATAGTGCATTCAGCCTTAAGCATTCTGAATTGTATTCATAAATGACTTACTGTATGCTTGGGTTCCACTCCAGTTTCTTATAATTTACACAGGATTATTATATTATACATTGTGCCCCTTCCCAAATTGACTATTTCCATAAGAGGCCCATCCATTATGGAGCCAGGGGAACACTCAGGACCACTCCAAGAATGCTGTGTCCATAGGGGAAAAAGCTAGTTAAAATCAGTCTCTACCTAAATTCACAAAGAATGCTCGTCCCTAAACGTTAGACACTCCTAAAATCCCACCAAGAAGAGTCAAAAAGTATGCGACTGGCAGTTTGGAATAGATGATTTAAGCTGTCATGAAGCTGGGGAGCTTAGATGGTTACATCTTTTGCAAGCTTGTCACTTAGAATACTTCCCACAGTGTCTAATACACAAACATGCCTTTTATTGAGCATCAGGAAGGGCTGTCTTCTATCCATCACTTGACTTTATTCAGATAAATAAAAGAATGCAAAGGGAAACAGTAAAACTGTAGATGTCTAAAAACTTCATTACTCAGATAAGATTTTTTTAAATTGGGTATTGCAGCACTCATTCATGGACCTCCTGCTTTTAAATTTCAATGCACCTTTAGTGATATTTTTTGCTTTAGAAATTCTATTCTTCAATCTGTGTAGAACAGATGCTTTATATTCCATATGATACCAGGCTAAACAGTTGAAAAGAAATAATCAGTCAACATCACCGCAATCAATGGGCATATTTCTTAGAACGCAAGATTTTTTTGAAAGTTAGAGATAAGCTCTAATAATGGAAGAATTCTATGTATTTGGTGGCTAGAATGTAGTAGGCACTAAATAATTATCTGTTAAATGGGAGATAGAAATCAATGTTTCGTGGTATGTCAGAGAGAGAACACAGATCTGAACAGGTGATGAGTTTATCACAGTAGAGTTTCTTTCTTTATGTGTGTATGCTCAGAAATTCTCAGGATAAGACTTGAAGCAAATTTTAATAAATTCCATCCTAATATCTGTTTTTATGTGATATTTGTGTAGGGTCAGAACAGGATCAAAGGGAACCTGTTAGGGATGCTTTTGGCTGCAACTAACAGAAAACTGCCCCAGTAACCCTAACAGGCAGGGCTTTGGTTCCTGTAGCAAGAAGTTTGGGAGTAGGTTGTACAGACTAGGTGTGGCAGCTCAATCATGCCACCAGGAACCTAAATTCTTCCATGTTTCTGTTCTGCCAGACATAGTTGGTAGGCTTTTGCCCTCAATCTTGGCATCTTATGATTGCAAGAAAGATGCTTGCCCACCATGTCTTATGCTAATATTTTAGCAAACAAAAATGAAAGATAAAGGAGTGAAGAGGGAGGCGGGAATGGATGGTGACTATATCAGGAAAGCAACAGCTTTCTCATCAATCCCAGCAGATGTCTGCTTACATTTCTTAGAGCAGGACTGTGCCACCTGATTAGGATGCAAGGGAGTCTGGGAAAACAAGTATTTTTAGCTGGACAGATTGCTGCCTCTCCAAAAAGTCAGGGTCCTATTGAAAAACAAAAGTTAGGAAAGATATTGGATAGGCAACTAGCTATGTTTGCTCTAGGGCTGAAGAGAGGAAATTAGTTTAATTACCAGGACATAAAATCTGAGCAGGGCTCTTTTGATTTCACCCTTCTGAAATATAAATTCAGAATCAGAGTAGTTCTATGGGGTAACAATATAAATGGACATTTTTGTCATGGGTGAGTTAATTCAGACCTTGCAGTTTTCACAATTTGAAAAATAGGTGAAGATTCCTTGATAGATTTTCATCTTGCATTTTTGGCTTAGGGGAAAAAAAAGTTATTGCCTTCATACTGCCCTGAACTTAGTATCTTCTATTCTCTGGATAAATTTTTAATTTATTTCTCTTTTGAAAAGCATTTTCTATAAATAGTTCTCTGAGACGTATCATAATGAAATTTGTATCAAAATGTGAATGGTTGACAATATTTTTCTATGTTGTCCTATTTGGGGGCTATTTGCTGTTTAATGGGATAATTGCCAAAAAGTCAATCTCTGCTTTCAGCAGTTACTGAAAGAGTGACTAAAAGATATTTTTGAGTCAAGGACTCTTAACCTCAGTTATTTAGTCACTCATGTGCACAGCTGTCTTTCTTATCTAAGTGTAGGACCTTGTTTTTGTTTACCAAGAGTGGCATTAAAGTAATAATAATCTTTCCTTAATACTTGACAATGTGCTGATGGAACAATAACTGTTTTAGCAGATGATCTATATGAATTATGTGATTCCATGGTTTTATGTTCATAGAAATATAAGTCAATAATGGTCAGGAGTTGGAGATGTTCAAATCTTCAATAAGTTTCTGGCTGTTTCTTGAACTCATCGGTTTTTCATTTTGACAAACCTTTTATTAATATAATGTCAGGAGATATTTGGCAGAAAGGTATAATTTAAACTGATCTGTTATAAATTTAAGAAACTAGCAAAGCAGGATGAAATAAGTTGTTTATGAATGAAACAATGGAGACCCGTTGTCAGGTGTTCGTGAGTGTTGTATGTACACCCAGAAAGTCTTTATAATCTTTAAAACAATTTGTCTTCACCTGCAAACCACACAGCCTTATCATGTATTTACTGCTCACCACCCTACTTTCTCCTATAATTTTGCTTCTCTGCCTGCAGGCTTAACATTCTTGGCAAAACAGAAGGCTTATGGGAAATATTCATTGACTTCTTCTTGTAGCAATGTTATTTCTGCATAGTAGTCAGACTAAGGATGCCAGAACAACTTCCTTGATTTTACAAGAAGGGCTCTAAGGACCCTTATACTTCAATATATGAGCAGAAACTCTCATTCTAATGTTTCACAGAAATGCATAGAATCCTCCCTTTACTTGTGTTGTTGGAAGATGTTACTTTTACAGAATCAGAGCCTAGGCTCTAGGCATATCTAGACAGGAGGTATCTGAATGAGCACTCTCTCTATTGTTACTTGGTCTAGAACACTCACTTGTCCCCATCCTATTATCTTCCATGCAAGTCCCATTCTAAGGCTATGTGAAGCCTTTGTCTCTATTGAACTGCATAACAGCCCCAGACTTTCTGCCCTGGGATGGGAGCGGGGAATGAGGATGTATTGGATGAATGTAAATAGGTCTTTTTCAATAATTGTCAAGGGGCAAGGAATGTCAGAGAAGGATTTATTTGCCCACACATGGAGCACGTTGTCCCTGACTATCCAAAATAATCCTCTTAGTCCCAGAGAATCCTATCCCTCAGGAATGCCACAGGAATATCCCCAATTAGCAGAATGTAATTACTTGAGTGGGAATCATGTACTAAATGATGAACCTCTCCTTCCAAATGGCATGAGACTTTGAATAATTTAGGAGGCGAGAACAATTAAATACAAGAGGACCATCCTGACAGTAAGGAGATGTTTGTGCTGCACTCATGAACATACACGCTATAAGGAAGGCTAGAACTAGAGAAGTATAACTAGCTTTAAAGTGGAATAGAGTTAATATTTTCAAACTATATAAAGCTCGTTTAAATACACAGAATGACCTGAAAATCTTAGATAGACAAATGAACAAAGGATATGAAGAGGCAACTTATCCAGGAGAAAATAAAACCAGTAAACAAGGAAAATATTCACTCTTATGAGGAATCCAAGATATTCAGATTTAAACAAAAATAAGGGCCCATTTCATGTCTTTTAAAGTAAGCAAAACTTTAAACAATGATAGTATGATACAATGATATTGATGAGATTGTGGGGAAGCCAGTATCTATTGCTGGCTGCATTGTAAAACTTTTGGAAATAAATTTGATAATTATATTATAGCAAAACCCTTGAGAAATGTTTTTAACCAGTAATCCTAAGAAATAATAAAATAATAAAAGCCACATGAACTGAGAATAATTGTTATATTATCTATAGCTGCAAAGTTTAGAAACAAATATTTAAAAATAGGATAATAGTAACAAATTATGAATTATAAAACAAATGTAATTTGTCTTTTACAATGGATGGTCATAATATGCTAGCTAGAATATGATACAGAAAATAAAACATGACAAAATTTAAATTACGGTATGGATATAACTATGTAAAATATATAACTATACATATGTGCAAACCCTAAAAAGAAATTTATGAAAATGATATCAATGTGTTAGTGTGGTATGATTTTCAGGGAGTTATTTCATTCTAAAATGTATTTTAATATGATAAAATGTTTAAAGATCTGTAATGAGTTCACTGAGGAGCCTTAACTTGTTGAGGGATAAACATGAAATAGATTTATTTTGCTGATAACTTTGTGCAATGCTGACCTCTCTGATTTTTGCTGAGGTGCTACCTTCAATTCCATGACTTTCCAATCACTTATCGGAACAGTCTCTCTGGTTTTTTAAACTCAGTGTTGTTTGTTTTGCAGGTTTCATTTTACATTCAATTCAAAACCTTCCTCTTTCCCTCTATATTCAGTTATATTTATGGCTCATTTTCCTTCCCTCTTTCCTGCACTTCTCTGGTGGACATAGCTTCCTTTCTTACCTGTTTCCCTTCAAGAGGCTGTTGTCTATTTATGCTTACTGGCCATCATTCTTCTCTGCTTTCTTGGAGGCCCTGGTAATGCCCTCTCCATAATCTCCTGGAATGAGAGCTTCAGGTTGGTGTTAATCTTTTTCCTTCTCACAGCCATATACTGTATAGTTTCTTACTGGTGGGGTCCCCTTGGTTTGTACAACAGGCTTAGAGAGTTGATACTGGCAAGAGACATCAAGCCCAGCCATTTAACTCACGGTCTACATAGAAAATCATGGATCATGGTCCATATTTAACAGTGAATTACAGGCTGTTTCACTGCCTTTTCTGATACACCACATTCCTCTTGCCCTTTCTTCACACTTAGCATCAGCTGAGTAGCCTAGAAAGTAGCCTGGAAACTTTTAAATAAATTATCAGCAGTTGACAACTTAGTGGCGGGCAGGACTATTCCAGCAATCATTGAGAATAATTCTACTGGGCCCTTCCTCTACTTTGGCAAGAAGAAGTATGCCATCAGCCCTACTCCATGGGAAAGCAATTGCCTTCATTTTCAGCTTTCCCATATCAAGTCTTTCTTTTGTATTGATTAAGGTGGTTGTGTTGATGGTCTTTATGGTTACATTAGAAGAGTGTCTCTCTGTAAGTCCTAGAAGGAATATGCTGGCTCTAATTACTGGTGTTTCTTTGAACTTAGAACATCAAGTATTTAGATGCCAGTTCTAGTTCTCACCTTACCATGTAAAAACAGAATTATCATTAAAAGGTAGTTTAAGTGTGGTTAGTTTATAGGACCAGGGGAATAAACAAGGTGCACTCTTACTACAAAATATACTAAACATCATCAATATTTGTTGTCTGGTTGATTAAGTGTTTTTTGAAAAAGACCAAAACAATAACTGAAAATTGTAGAAAGCATCTTAAAAGCATCTTAACCTAGTCACACATATGATTTATTTTCAGAGTTACCATCGTTAAGTCCTATCTGCTGAAAATCCTCCCTCTCTCCAAAACAACTGCCTTGCATATATCCTCTTCTACTTGGGCTAAAATTGTCACTATTATGGGTTGGGGAAGGAGGTTGGAAGAGAAGAGGAAGAGAACAAGAATAATGGAGTAGTTGGGAAGACAGAGCATCCAAAAAAACACTTTACTTACTTCACATTTTACCAGGGCCCAGCAATATTGCTCACATGATAATCAGTAGGAATTTTGTTTCCTTTTCAAATTGATTAATGAGTACTTATTAACTCACAGGCAATTAAAAGGCCAGTGGGCGCAAATTCTCTGTATTTTCAGTAAATGCCCAGTTATTGCCTAACACTAAATAATACAGAGGCTACTATTTTGAATCTTTACCACTAATTAGAAGACTATGGCATAACTTCAAATCAATCAATTCTTCACAGCTAAAAATGGAAGTACTTGTTAGAGTAAAAGCCGATGAAGGAGAGAGAGAGTGACAGAAAGAGAGAGAGAGAGAGAGATTTCCTTTTGTTGTTCCTGTTTATGAACTTCTAAAAGTTAGAAATATTTCACCTAAATCTTTTTATTTTAACTCAAAATGTTATTCTATTAGGGTTATTTATCTAGATTCCAACAAACACTGTCAATTTTTTCTTATGGATTTTGTTTGAGACGTACATCACAGGTAGATATGTTTTTAAGTTGATCAATTTGACATATTAGCTTAAAATACAGCCTGACCCTTAAGACTCAATGTCTTTGAAAATAGGAAGCTTGAGGTTGAAATCACTTAAGGCTGAGTTAGAAAAATGGCCTATATTAAAGTCAGTAAGCTTGTTTTTCTTTTGATCGTGTGTAAACAGAAAATCATGTCTCACAGGTGAAATTGTGTATTATCAACCGGCCTTTCCATTGTTCTTACATTCTGAAATGAAAGCTGCTAATGATGATTCTTTATTTAGAGCTATGTGTTCATTTTACTAGACTGTCTTTAAAATAATATATAATTGGATTCAACAGATTCAGTAAAACATGAAAAAATACATGCTAGACAAATCTATAGTAGCTGCAGAAATCTATAGCAAATACAAAAATCTAGAGTAAATTTACACCGGAAAGACAAGAGCTAAAGGGTCTGTTGACTGTAAATTTTGATATGTACAAAATGCCTACCTCCAGAAACAACAGCCAAACAGCATAATGAAACATAAGCTTCAAATGGGCCAAGTGAACGAGCATTTGACTTTTCTTGAAAATGATATAGGCTCAGTTATCTATTTAATCACCATTAATTTTGCATTTAACTGCCAACTGCCTTGTTTTCTATTTAAGTTTAAACATACATAAAGCTTTTCTTTTCCATTATATTTCTTTTCTATTTCTACAGTGATCATTTTGCATCACGAAAGGAATTTAAAGAGTAATGCAAGGTACGCCTCCTAAGCCACAAGATCAGTCTCTTCTGGTGGTGTTCTGTTTATTTGTGTCGTACCTTGAATTCCATGTCATCTTGGACACTTTTCTCCTTCTGTAAACTTATGATGTCTCATTACAACTTTGCTGAACTTGTGGCACTTAGACATGACTTCTTTCCTAGCTTTAGTTCAATTGTTCACCCCATGACTTGGAGTAACAAGTAACAAATTAGTAGCTTATTTAATAGGGATAAAGACTGATAGTCTCACTCATGCTCTTTTTACTGGGAGTCAGTAGGCAGGAAGCTAAAATTAGCTCAGTTTTGTCAAACTGATTTGAGTTCATCCATGGTAAAATGAAATCTAATATTTTCCTTCCTCCTACATGATTAGAAATTTTGGTTCTCAGCAGGTGTTGAATTTAAATAGTAAGAACAAATGGAAGCCACAGCTATGACTCTGAGAACAATTATATAGGTCCTTGAAAATCCATTTCCAATCTATATTAAAAAAGAAATGTTATTTTGCAGCAATGAGAAATTAAAGTCTACTGAAATTATTTTTTTTCTGCTTCAAGAAATCAGTCCAGAAATCCCAAACTTTTGTAAGTCATGGTCTTCTTTGAAACCACATTTCCCATATGTTTCACATTGTCATTGCATGAATTCTGTTACTTGGATGTCCTCAATAATTTATTACTTTTTGCATTTTTCTTATGACACAGACCACGGAGCTATAAGAAACTGACCATTGCATTTCACATGACTTGGGCTTAAAATATGATAAAGGAAAAGAGTAAAAATTGTCATGGTATCTTATATTAAAAAAGGTATTCTATGTAACAAAGCTTATTCAATTCAATGAGCTTCTCTGTAAAATAATGATCTTTTTATAACAAATTTTATATAATGAATATTTTTCTGCAATGAAATTCTACTTGTTTCTCTCTTATAATCACTATCACTAAGCAACAGACTTATTTGCTGCTTGCAATAATGAGATACAGATGAATTCATTATAATTGTTTCATCCCACCATCCAACAACAGTTACAAATAAACTCTTCCTAAAGTTTTTGCTCTTTAATTACCAAAAAAAGTTCAGCCAGAAAAAAAGACTCAATACCTAAAGTTTGATTTCACTGACCCCGAACAATTACAGTAACTAAAACTAAAAATGGCAGATACTACGCAACATCTTCCACTTTTCGTGGCAGAAAACCTTCTTTTCCTCACAAGCTAATTCAAAGTATGAATCCTATAAGATTGTTTTCATCTTTACCACTTGCTGATGGCAAACTGAATTTTAATTAAGACTCCGTTATGAAGCAATTGTGATGCCTCATGCAGTTTGTTATACTTTTGAACTGTAGCAACCTGGTAACATAGGTGAAAGCCCATAATGATTGTGAGCATGTGTATGTGTGTGTGTATGCGATTTTATGATTCATGGGTTTTTATTGTTCCCATCTTTGTGTCACTGTGTACCCAAAGATACTGTCACTGTTCTTCTCCCCACCAGAAGTCAGAAGCATAACACCTCTTTCTAATCTTAAAAACAGTCATACTTTCTATAAATATTCAAAATACAATCACTTACCTGGATTAATAGAAAATATTTTAAAAGACTCCAAAATTGGAAACTAGGTCAGTCCCTATTCTCTTTCAAATTTTGGAAAATAAATGAGATTGGAAAAACACCAAGGCACACAGAAAAATTCGTATTCTATCAAAGTCCAGCACAACCACCTGCTTGGAGCTCAGCATGATTCTATCACTCCTGAGCCTTTTCCCCTACTTCTAATAGTTTCTTTTTTTTGAGATGGAGTCTAGATCTGTTACCCAGGCTAGAGTGCAGTGGCATGATCTCAGCTGACTGCAACCTCTGCCTCCCGGGTTCAAGCAATTCTTGTGCCTCAGCCTCCCGAGTAGCTGGGATTACAGGTGTGTGCCACCATGCTGACTAATTTTTGTATTTTTAGTAGAGATGGGGTTTCCTCTTGTTGGCCAAGCTGGTGTTGAACTCCTGGCCTCAAGTGATCTGCTTACCTCAGCTTCCCAAAGTGCTGGGATTACAGGTCTGAGCCCCTGTGGCTGGCACCGTCTTCTAATATTTTCTAATACTGAAATCCTAAGCAATGGAAAGCAACATGATAGGGGACTTCACATTCTTTAAGGGCCCTTGATCATTCTGTCTCATTTGTTATGGATTTCAAATTTTTATTTTGCCTTTTGAACAGCAATTATTAGTTATCATTAGTTTTCTATGGCCAATAGTTATTTTTCTTTACTAGAATTTTATGGGCTTTTGTTCTCACACATTTTGTGGCACATATATTCCTTTGGGTTCACTTTTCTCTTTGATAAAGTACCTCCCTTAATTTTATGGGGAGGGTCTGTGTGTGGTAAACTCTAAGTCTTGGTAGATCCAATAATGTGCAGATTTTGCCTCATTCTGAAGTAATAGTTTAAGCAGATATAAAATTCTAAGTTGACATCTTTTTCCTCAGTGCTTTCAAGATATTGTTGTATTGTTTTCTGGATTTTATTGCTTTAGATGTGAAATCTTTGTGAATCTATTTTTATTCCTTTGCAGTTAAAATATTTTCCAAGGTAGGTTTTAAGATGGCTTGTTAAAAATCCTCGGTATTTTGCAGTTTAGCATGAGTTTTGGTGAGGACTTATTTTTATTATCCAGTAATTAGGAATGCATTCTCTATTTCATGCCTTTCTTCCGTTTAAAAAAATTATTAACAATGATCTCTTCAAATAAATTCTTCTCATCCATTTCCTCTGTTTTATTCTTCTCAGACTTTTATTAGAAGAATGTGTAAATTGCTCATTTTGTCTTACATTTCAAAATTGCTCATCCTATTTTAAAAGCCTCATTGTCTCTGGCTTATTGGGTGCATTTTTTTTTTCTTACTCCTTTTCCTACTGTCCAGTAATTCTGTTTTCAATTACATCTAACTTAGTTTCATCTACCCGTTGCATTTTTTATTTCAATAGCTATATTTCTAATTGATCCATTTTTATTTCTTCTGTTTTCATACTTAACTTTTATTTCTTCTGTTTTCATACTTAATTTCCAAGTAGAAGTTATTAATTCAGTTATCTCTGTGAAGATGCAAAATACACTTATTTTACAGTCTGGCAATCTTTTCTATGAGATTAATTTCATACAAAGTAATTCATGTTCTAATTGTTGTTGTTTTTTTTTTTTTTGAGACGGAGTTTCGCTCTGTCGCCCAGGCTGGAGTGCAGTGGCGCCATCTCGGCTCACATGCAGGCGCCCGCCACCATGCCTGGCTAATTTTTTTTTTTTGTATTTTTGGTAGAGACAGGGTTTCACCGTGTTAGCCAGGATGGTCTAATTGTTGTTTTATGATTTCTTTCTTATTGGTACATTAGTTCTTATGTTTTGAAACATTGGTTTGCAGCTTATTTTGCACAAGAAGGTGGTTGTTTTCTCTCTCACTCTGGACTTATTCACTTCTCTAGAAAATTTGAAGACTCATCCACCTGGATCCTGCTTAGCAAATATTCATGTACTTTCTTATGTTTTCCACTCTTGTATTTATTTTAGGATTATGTGACTAGTTCTAGCTAATAGGCTATGAGTGGAAGTAACATGTATCACTCTGAGTCCAAAAAACAGTTAAGTGTTTATGTGAGATAGTCATGTTTTCTTTTCTTTTTTAAATATTGTTTATGTATTTATTTTAGAATAAGGGGGTACATGTGCAGGTTTGTTAGATGAATATATTGCCTGATGCGGAGGTTTGAGATTCTCTTGATCCTGTAGCCCAAGTAGTGAACCTAGAACCCAATGGGTAGTTTTTCAATATTCCCCTCCCCCTCCCTTTCAGAATTCCCAGTTTTTATTGCTCCTATCTTGGTGTCCCTGTGTACCCAATGTTTAGCTCCTGCTTTTAAGTGAGAACATGCAGTATTTTGTTTTTCGTTTCCACATTAATTCACTTAGGATAATGGCCTCTAGCTGCATTCATGCTGCTGCAAAGGACATGATTTTGTTATTTTTACAGCTGCATAGTATTTTATGGTGTATACATACTACATTTTCTTTGTCCAGTCCACTGTTGATGGCCACCAGAGTTGATTCCGTATCTTTGTTATTGTGAATAGTGCTGCGATAAACATACATGTGCCGGTTTCTTTTTGGTGGAATGATTTCTTTCCCTTTGAATATATATCTAGTAATGAGATTGTTGGGTGGAATGGTAATTCCATTTTTAGTTCTTTGAGAAATCTCCAAACTGTTTTCCACAGAGGCTAAACTAATTTGCATTCCTACCAACCTTTTTTTCTGCAACCTCGCCAACATCTATTTTTTTGACTTTTGAATAATAGCCATTCTAACTGGTGTGCACTGCCTTAACTGATGACATTATCTTGTGAAATTCCTTCTCCTGGCTCATCCTGGCTCAAAAGCTCCCCTACTGAGCACCTTGTGACCCCCACTCCTGCCTGCCAGAGAACAACCCCCTTTGACTGTAATTTTCCTTTACCTACCCAAATCTTATAAAACGGCCCCACCCACCCCATCTCCCTTCGCTGACTCTCTCTTCAGACTCAGCCCGCCTGCACCTAGGTGAAATAAACAGCCTTGTTGCTCAAAAAAAAAAGAACACTAAATTGGCAGAGATACTGTATCAAATCATCTCAGACTCCCAAGTCACGAGTCACTGCTGGATGACAGTTGCCAAGGAATATCATCTGACCTGCATTAGAGTGTGCTGTGAATGTTGAATAAAACTTTGTTGTGTAAATCTGTTGATATTTTGGGTTGATTTGGTACTGTCACTTGCCCTAACTAGTATACTACCTGCCACCTCATCTAATGGGAGTGTATTAGGGTAAGTGGCAGTACCAACTTATATAACTAAGTATCATATTATAACTTGGTTCCCCATCCCCATGCAGAACCGAGTTATAAAATGATGATTCAAAGTTCTACCTTAATGATATTTGGGATACTGAAGATTCATTCACTAAGCCAAAAGGCAAGTTTTTCAGTTACTATAAGGCTGATGTCATCCCAATTCCTTGGGCCTAATGCGTTTTTAAATTCCAAGCATCAATCAGCAGAAATTGTCTTAACCTTTGCCTACAAGTTGTGAAGCTTGCCCTTCATCTGGAGTACCTTAGGCTTCTGAAATGGAACTGCCTGCTGCCAGTGTGCTTCTGGACCTAATGCCCAGCAAGCCAGGGGCTTCAGCTCTACTTACCACTATGAATTTTTGGTCCACATAGATGCTTATTTAAAAAAATATATAGCTATGTATTTTTTTTTCTTTTTATACTTGCTATGCATTTAGAGTAGAGGGGTATGCCAAATCGTGAATTTACTTCACTAGCTTGATTTGAAGACATTCTAAGTGCAATGCTCCAATGTGGAGTTTGGAGATTGGTATTCATGAAAAACTATGGTGGTTCATGTAGGCCTTCTCAGATCTCTGTGGGGGTGGAAGAATATGCAATTGTTGCTGGCCATTACTTCTGAAATCATTTATAAATGGGCTTTATGAAGTTCTTGGCTTTTGATATGTATTTACTATCAGTTGTCCATTTCACACTCTGACAACTTTTATGATGCTTTTTAGAGATTTTTGGAACCTCTGTTGGAAGCAATAAGCTAGGCTAGTGTATTAGTCCATTTTCACACTGCCAATAAAGACATACCCAAGACTAGGCAATTTACAAAAGAAAGAGGTTTATTGGACTTACAGTTTCACGTGGCTGGGAAGGCCTCACAATCATGGTGGAAGGTGAAAGGTAAGGAGGAGCAAGTCATGTCTTACATGGATGGTGGCAGGCAAAGAGAGAGCTTGTGTAGGGAACTCCTGTTTTAAAACCATCAGATCTTGTTAGACTCATTCACTATCATGAGAACAGTGCAGGAAAGACCCATTCACATAATTCAATTACCTCCCACTGGGTTCCTTCCACAACACGTGGGAATTGTGGAAGTTACAATTCAAGATGAGATTTGGGTGGGAAGACAGCAAAACCATATCAGCTAGTGATTATCAAACTTGACTGATATATGGCCTAGTGGAAAAATGTCAAGAATGCTTAAGGTTGATTTAAATTATTTTTATTATTATCATTAATTTACTTAAATATGTACAAACATAAAACTAGCATCTTATGATTAGACTTCAGATACAACTATAAAGCCAAAACAAATTTATATATTAAATACAAATAAAACTATAAAACTAATATGATTCAAAGTAACACGTTTATTTTAATGTGACAGATGATACTGCTTTGCTAGAACCAAATTGATACTTGAAATATAAACATATTAATGACTATTGAGGTTCATTGTATTAGATAGATCATGGCAGAAAATGAATGGCATTTCAGTACTTAAAGAGGATGTAAAAAAGGAAATATGTACAAAGGTACAGACTGGCTTAGAAGAAACTAAAGAGGGTTGAGAAACAGCAACAGTGAAGAGCCATTATCATCGTAAGGCTGTAGAAACAAATGAAGAAACAATGATCAGAACATAGAGAGTGTGGCTGCAGGTATAGGAGAGGATAAACTTAGAAAATCTGTGATTTTTATAAAAGGGACATAATTAACTTATAGGAACACAGCCAGGAGGAAACCAGCAAAATAAATGCCCTGACCTCACTATTGTCACTCTTCAACCTCCTGCTATAGATCCCCATTTACTGAACCTAACCAAAAAAAAAAAAAAAAAAAAAAAAAAAACAGACTATGAGAAAGCCTCTTGATGAAGATCATGGGCACATAATAAAAAGAGTAGGATAGAGGAAGTAGTCTGGAGAGGTAAGGGAAAACATTCATTCAAGTTCATTCAATATTCATTCATTCAATATGTACTGTAAGGTACTCTGTGATGACACGATTCTCCCACAACTTAAAAAAAATTAAAATAAGTATAAAAATGTTTGCTCTTGCCTAGGTATGAATACAAATTTACATTTAAAGTCTCTTTTATTTTTCCTTATTAGTCCATGACAATTTAAATTGTAATTGATATCAATACAATGATAAAACAGAAGGAAGGCTAGAGCACTGAAATTTGTGGTAATATCCAATTGTAATATGGTTATCTAGCTGATCCTAAATATGCATTTTAAAAATATCACCAAATGAATACAAAACATTTTCTAAATGTTAAAACAAGACAAGCAAACAACATCAACAGAATCTTCAAGGAAAACTTTAAATTGTGCCAATATATTCACCCCCTTGAGTTCATGGAGCTCATTTGAGAATACTTGAACTAAGCCTTTTATGCCTCAATATGGATAAATTTTCTGTGTTCTGAAACAACTGGCACATAGCTGCTAGAGAAATCTACCTAAAGCTCTGCGGTGATTCTGTAATTCTTTTCATTAAAACAATCTTCCATGGCTCCCCATTTCCTACAGATTTAAGTATAAAATTTGCATCCTGAAATTCAAAGTCCTTAGCTTACTTTTTGAGCTTTATCATCTATTACACTTCCCTTAGACATGTTGTATACCCCAGCCAAACTAGGAGGTGTATTATGGTCTGAACAAACTCTGGTTTTCTACTTTCTTATCCCTGTTCCTATTTTTTTTCCTCTCCTTGGAATGCCAGCTTCATCTCTGCCTTTTAAAATCCTGCACACCTCTTGAAGCTCATTTCAAGTCTACCTCCTCTGTGAAGATTGAGCTAACACCAAGGATCAGGTTGTCAAATCACTCACAGAAATGAGAGAACTTTCTCAGTATCAAGCTTCACAACTAATTCCAAGGATACAAGCATTCAAGACACAGGCAAGCAGAGAAAAGGCTGGGACATTCCACAAGATTTCCCACATCCTTGTTGTTGTGGACATGTACTCTCCAACCCAGAATAATAGATGAGGTCTCTAATGAGGGCTGCAGGTCACCTCACACAGTGGACAGCATTGAAGTTAGGAAACATCTCCACTTCATGCTCCAGAGAGTTGTATAGCTTATGTCACATTCTCTAGGGAGCCATGCATCATAAATCCATACATTGTAGGCTTGTTTACCCTAAGCAATCCTAAACCAGAGACATCCTGCATCATTATTCAATTTGCCCAGAAGTCTAGTTTTTATATTTGCAAGGATATTAGACTGAAGCACTGTCTTCTTTTTCTAGAACCATCTTCAGGAAGAAATGGATCACAGATCAATTTCTCTAACTCCTTTCCCCCCCGACACTTACGATTACTCCAGTCTTATGTAATCTTTTCCTTCTATCACTCTGTGCCTCTATTGCAGCACTATTTTTCTGCTTATTTAAATTATCTTCTCTCCTGCAACCTGGTAGAAGGGATATGATATATTCATTTTGAGTCTGTAATAGTACTTTGCAAAGTGCCTTGCATATAACAGTTATTTAATAAATGTTGAAATGAATTAGGAGAAAGTAAGAATTTTCTCTTCTCATTATTTCCCACAGATAACACTGTTGAGTCCTGGACAGTGGAGAGAAATCAGATAGTCCAAGTTCAAGTGGGTTTAAATATTTGCTTGTATAGATAACTTAATAAAAACTACACAGAATTTATGCTAAATTATGCAAAATTAGGTAAAGTTGAGTTCATGGACTTTCCTTCTCATTCTTGAACACCATTTCCCTCTCTCCTCAGGTGCCTATATCTGGATCTTATTTGCAGGGATGAATGTTGCTCAAGGGAGTTGCTGGCTAAGAGACTTCACTATTACCAGGGCAAGTCCTAGAGAATGTTATCTAGACACTCATCATTGAAGTATCAGAATCAGTGGTAGAAAAGATAAAAGCAATAAAGCCATGCTTTGAGGTGGGAAATTGGAAACTAGTCAGTCAATGCGTCAACTAAAAGGATAAGGCAGAGACATAACCAGGAAACGCAATGAGGACAAGGAAACACCCTAGCTGTTGAAATGAATGGTTCAATATTCAGGTCTGAAAACCTAGTATATTCTTGGAGGTATTGGTTTTCTGTGTATTTAGAAAGCTTTCCTGGGTTAAAGGCACACTTATAAAGATAGAGCTGGCCTGACCAGCAGAGTTTGCATGGTCTTCCCCACTTCTCATATAAAATTTAATTCTCAATATGTAAAAATCATTGGTAATTGTTTAAGATGTCTTCCTTCTTAGGAATATGTACATACACCCAGAATTCAGTCTTAGGCCACAATGATAAAGGGCTTATTTCTGGTATTGGGTTGAGGAGAACTGGGGGCATAAGAACTTTCCTAACTATACTTAAATTGCCTGCGAGGATGTTGTGATATACCATCCTTACTTGGCTCCATAACATTGAGAATTTATAGATATTCCCATGCTTAAGCTCTCTAATTGCTAATAAAATAATAAATTTTATGCTATTTCTTTTTCCCTACAGAGAGAATAAAAAACCTCGGAGCTATATATACTTGGTTAATGTTTTTGTTTGCATAACAGTGTTTCTTTCCTTGTCTGTTTTAAACAGTGTGCTTCTTGGAAGTTGTATTGTTTTTCTAATACTGCATAACAAATTACCACAAACTTAATGGCTTAGAAGAACACACATTTATTATTTTTCTCAGTTGCATGGGACAAGAGCCTAAATGTTGCTTAACTGGTTCCTCAAAATATGTTCTCATGAGACTGCAACCAAGGTGTTGGATAGGGCTGGGTTCTCACCAGAGGCTAGACCAGGGAAGGATCTGCTTCCACATTTCTTAGGTTATTAGCAGATTCATTTCCTAGCATCTTTAGGATTCATGGCAGCTTGTTTCTTCAAAGCCAACAACAGAAAGAAAGAAACTCCAGCACTTTGGGTGCTATAATAGTATGTATTGCATGTATGTAATCACTTACATCCCTTCACCTTTGCCATTTTCTACTGGTTGGGAACAAGTCACAGGGCCTTCCTACACTCTATGGGAGGGGATTACATAAAGATGTGAATACCAGAAGATAGGGACCAGGCTGGCCACCTTAGCGTGTGTCTGCCACAGAGGTAGATATAATGCTTTTTATATAAATTCAAAGTAAAATCAGTTTATGTGCACGTAGATTCTTCATGACTGTGTGCTGGTGATGACTCAAATGATAATGAAGATCATGGAAATGCAGAATCAGAATCAGATGTTAGTGATTTGTCTAAGGGCTCTAAGTAAGAAAGAATAGCTGAAGATGAGAGGTCTGCTCTGGCATTATTTAACTTGACTTATGTCATGTATGCTGATGAAATGCTTTCTAACTAGAAGCCTAATTTCCATCCTATGCGTCTCATAAGCTTGAAGAGTTCTTATTCCTTCAACAATGTTTTAGGTACCTATGGTTTCTATGTCTTCTGCTGTGATTTAGACATATAGGAAGAAAATGGCTAAACTACTTACATTTTCTGAAATCATGGAAAGGAGAATACTACACTAGTAACTTGAGGCTGCTTTGGGTTTTGAAAATAACAAATCTACAATAAGAACACTGATGTTGCTTGCCAATGTTGAAGAATTTTATAACCAGCAAAGGACTTGTGTGGGAGAACAGACCCCCTTTTCCCACTGTATCAAGAGCTTTTTATTATTGTCTTGTTTACCCTAAAGTTACTAAAAGTAAAAAAAATGTGAGGAGGAAGGGCATAGAAAAAACTCCCAATTTAGACATTTTCTGTGGGAATCATTTCAAGGATGTGCATTTAAGACCTACTTCAAACAATGCGCTATCTCTACTAACTGCCAAGAAGAAATTACACCCTATAGAAAGAGAGAGCACTTGAATTTCCAAATTACATGGCCTTAATTTTTCTTTCACTACTACTACCTTTCATGTATTCTATGACTGCCAAACAGGACCATCAAATGCTCTTTGAACATGAGCTACATTTTCCCACCATTTCTTATCCTACTGAAAATGTTCTCTCTGCTTCTGTTGCTATTTGTCCTTTTGTATCTATTTCTGCATTTCAAATCTTCTTTTGCATTTGTCTCTGCATTTAAAATTTTAGCTCAAAAACTATCACACTTTTTAGTTTTCTGATTGCTCTATCATCCTTTATATTCTCATAGTGCCTGGCAACTCTCCTATGGCTCTTGTGGCCACATTGTATTCCATAGATTTTTTAAAAAAATTCATATGGCATAAAATTGACCACTATAAAGTGCAAAATTCAATGGCTTTTAGTACATTCACAATGTTATGTAACTGTCATCCCTAGTTTACTATCTTATTCCCAAGCACTTCTACCACCTCTCCCCCTCACCCCTACCACACACACAAAACACCCTGTGCCCATTAAGCTGTCAATCCTCATTTCTTTCAATCCTGGCAACCACTAGTATGCTTTGGGTCTCCTATGAATTTGCCTATTCTGGATATTTGAAATAAATAATACAATATGTGGCTTTATGTGTCTGATTTCCTTCACTTAGCATAGTGTTTTCAAGATTTATCCATGATGTAGTATATATTAATAATTTTTATGGCTGAATAATATTTCATTATGCAGATATAACACATTTTGTTCATCCATTTATAAGTTGATAGACATTTGGGTTGTTTCCACTTTTTGCACTTCTTAGTTTTTATGAATAATGCTACTGTGAACATTTATGTACAAGTTTTTTTTTGAACATCTGTGTTCAATTCTGTTGAGTATACACCTAGAAATGTAATTGCTGGGTCACATGGTAGCTCTATGTTTAACATTTTGAGAAACTGCCATACTGTTTTCCAGAGCAGCTGCCTCATTTTATATTCCCACCAACGAAGTATCTCGTTATTTTCTGTGCATGTGTGTGTATGTGTGTATGTATGCCTGTTTTAATTCTAGCCATCTTAATGGGTATGAAGTGGTATCTTGTGGTTTTGAATTGCATTTCCTGGATGACTAATGATGTTGAGTATCTTTTTATATGTTTGTTGGCTGTTGCAGATCTTCTTTGGTGATAATCCATAGATTTTTATGTTGATTTCTTTTTTTAATACACAAATTAAATTTTTATTTAAATTATTATTAATTAGGAAACTGGAAAGATGTTGATAATCAATTCAAAGAATAATCCAAAGAGCAGACATTTATAGATTGGTAATGTTGAAAGGAAACCACAAATGGAAGGAAATATTTTTTCCCCATGCTATTCTCTCTTCGTGGGATTCTCAATCACTCTCTCATTCACTTTAAGTAGAAAGTTTCTCAACTTTCAGCTCTATCCTCAAACATCACCTCATCAAACTAAAGTATGTCGTCATATTCCGTACTATTTTTGACCTACCCTCATTTGGCCAAAACTAAATTGAATAGGAAAAAACAAACTTTTTCCTACTCTCACAAATTCTCTCAACACAGAACACTTATGATCACCAAAATGTGTGGAGATTTCTCCCCACCAACAACCAGTACTCAGCAGAAACTGCTAAGGTATGCTTCAATTTAAATCAATTCTCACACTCTCTACCTGGAGTTAACATCACATCCTACAGCTTTCAGCCTTGGTCCCACAAGACTGCCCTCCACTTCACATGCCAATCACAAGTCCCAAGTTGTGACCTGTATTTCTGACCAACTAACAATAAGTTAGGGGTTTCCTTGACACCACTCCTTGGCATATATTAATTAGCTAGAGTGGCTCACAGAATTCAAGGAAACTCCTTACTTACTGTTATCACTGTATAACAAAGAATATGTTAAAGTATAAAAATGAAGAAGCAGATGGAGAGATCCATAGAACAAGATTTGGAAGGGTCCTAAGCATAAGGGTTTCTGTCCTCATGGAGTTGAGGTACACTTCCCTCCCAGCAGTGGATGTTCATCAACCCAATCCAGGAGCTCATCAAATCAGGTCCTTTTAGGTTTTTCTGGAGGCCTCATTACATCGATACACTTGATTAAATTATTGATCATTGTTGATCAACTCAACCTTTAGTCCCTTTTCTGTCCTTGATGGGCGGGTGGGGTTGAAAGTTGCTAACATCTAATTACATGATTTTTTCCCCCTGTGAATTCATGCCCATCATGAAGCTTTCCCTGCCCTGGTATAAATTCCTTCTTGTTTTTCCTCTTTATACATTTGACATATTTGTTAGAAGTAAAATGGTTAAAATCAGAAAACAAGATACAAAACATAACCATTGGTGATGGATCAATGTAGATGTTGCACAGGGGGTATTCAGTTAGTGTGTGCTGAATGCTTTCTGTATACCAGTTTGGTGGTTATCAGAGGCTGGGAAGGGTAGGGGTTGGAGGCGATGAAGACAGGTTGATTAGTGGGTACAAAAATACAGGTAGATAGATGAAATAAGAACTAGTCTTCATTAAATCAGTAGAGTAACTATAGTAAACAGCAATCTGTTGTTATTACAAAGCAGCTAGTAGACAATAATTTGAATGTTTCTAGCATAAAGAAAAGATAAATGTTCGAAGTGATGGATATCCCAATTACCTTGATTTGATTATTACACATTAATATAAATGTATCAAAATATCACATGTACCCCAAAATATGCATATCTATTATGAATCAATTTCAAAAGGGCAAACATTGTGTGATTTCATGTATATGAAGTGCCTTAAGGACAAGCTCATGGAGTTAATTTCTTATCTTTCTCCTAAGACTACAAGTTTCTTGAGGACAGGAAATACGTCACTAATCTTTGAACCGCTCAGGGGCTTTGTTAAATAGTTCAGGGCACACTAAGTGCTCAGCAAATACTTAGATCTGAATTTAGAAGTCTCAACAAAATTTGTTGTATTGCCTGAGTCAGCCCAGAAGTGAAGTCTTCACATCATATTATTTTAGTATAAAACTATTCTTACTTAGGATATAAGCAAACTCTCTGTTAATATGTCCGTTGGCTTTCAGTGGCATCTGAATTGTTGACTGCATGCTTCTTGAAACATTTTTCTGGCTTATAGGATGTCACACTTCCCTAGATTTACTTTCTACTTCTCCATTTACTGCTTTTCAGTCTCTTTGGTAGACTCTTCTTCTGTGATGAGCACTTAAAGATGAGCATTCCCTGGGTGTTTGTCCTTGGAAATCTGTTTACACTGGTACCAGTTCTTCCCAAATGCTTGCCCTCAAATAGTGTCATTTCGTGATAGCCATTTTTTCAATGAAGGTCAGTGTAATGAGTCTTTTATCTACATTAATTGGTTAATTGGGAGGACTGTCCTTCGTTTTAGGATTGTGTTATCCATACTTTTTGTGTGTCGAAATATCTGTCTTCTACTTCTGTGAAACAGTAATAATAGTAAAGGCTACTTATATATACTTTTAATGTCCGTAACAAATTAAAAATTTAGCAACCCTCACAATCATTTAAGAATGTACCAATCAAGCAATGTAATGTACAGCATTTCCAGAATGAAGGATAAAAGCACACGACCATGTCAACTGATGCAGAAAAAGCATTTGACAAATTTCTACATCCTTTCATGATAAAAGCTGTCAACAAAATAGGTATAGAAGGAAATTTCCTCAATATGATAAGTGCCATTTACAAATGCCCACAGCTGATATTATAATCAATGAGAAAAAACGTTTCCTCTAAGATCTGGTATAAGACAAGGATGCCCACTCTCACCACTTCTATTCAATATAGTTCTGGAAGTACTAGCTAGAGCAATTAGACAAGGAAAAGAAATAAAAGGCATCTAAATTGTAAAGGAAAAGTAAAATTATCCCCATTTGCAGATGACATGATCCTAAATGTAGCAAACCTTAAAGACTTCTCCCAAAAAACCTGTTAAAACTAATAAAGTCAGTAAACTAGCAGGATTAAAAAAAATCAATATACAAAAATTAGTTGCATTTCTTTATACCAACAATGATGTATCTGAAACAGATATCAGGAAAACAATCCCAGTTATGATAGCATCAACATGAATAAAATAACCATTTAATCAAGGAAATGAAAGATCTGTACACTGAAAATCATAAAACACTGATGAAAGAAATTAAAGAAGATACAAATAAATAAAAAGATATATTGTATTTGTGGAGTGGAAGAATTAGTAGTGTCAAAATATCCTTAATACCTAAAGCAATGTGCAGATTCAGTGCAAATCCCTATCAAAATTTCCATGGCACTTTTCACAGAAATAGAAAAAAATAATAATTCTAAAATTTATATGGGACTATAGTAGTCCCTGAATAGACAAACAACCTTGAGAAAGAAAAACAAAGTTGGAGGCTTCACACTAATTTCAAATTATATTGATACACAGTTCTATACTTATTCTCTTGGTATCATAGTCAGGGTTCCTCAAAGGAATAGACCTAATAAGGACATATATACATATTTATATATATATAAAAGGGGATTTATTATGGGAATTGGCTCATGTAGTTATGGAGGCTGAGAAGTCCCATGAGGCCAGGCGTAGTGGCTGACATCTGTAATCCAACCACTTTGAGAGGCTGAGATAGGAGGATCACTTGAGTCCAGGAGCTCAAGACCAGCTTGGGCAACATAATGAGACCCTGTCTCTACAAAAAACAAATAAAATCAAATAAAAAATTAACCAGGCATGGTGTTGTGCATCTGTAGTCCCACCTATATAGGAGGCTGTGGTAAGAGGATTGCTTGAGTCCAAGGGTTTGAGGTTACAGTGAGCCGTGATTGCACCACTGCACTCCAGCATGGGTGACAAAATGAAATCCTGTCTCTAAACTATATGTGTGTGTCGGCTGGACGCAGTGACTCACACCTGTAATCCCAGCACTTTGGGAGGCCGTGGTGGGTGGATCACCTGAGGTTGGGAGTTTGAGACCAGCTTGACCAACATGATGAAACCCCATCTATACTAAAAATACAAAATTAGTTAGGTGTGGTAGTGCATGCCTGTAATCCCAGCTACTCGGGAGGCTGAGGCGGGAGAATCACTTGAACCCGGGAGGCAGAAGTTGCAGTGAGCCGAGATCGCACCATTGCACTCCAGCCTAGGCTACAAGAGTGAAAATCCATCTCAAAAAATAAAATAAAATAAAATAAATAAAATGTGTGTGTGTGTGTGTGTGTGTATTTAAAAAAAGTAGAAAAAGTGTGTATTTAGAAAAAGTATAGCATCATCTGCAAGCTGGATAATCAGGGAAGCTGGTGGTATAATTCAATCTAAGTCCAAAGTCCTGAGAACCATGGGAGCCAATGGTATAACTCTCAGTCCAAAGTCAAAAGCCTGAACACCTGGTGTTCTGACATCCAGGGATGATAGAAGAAGGATGTTCCAGTCGCAGAGGAGAAAGTGAATTCACCTTTCCTCTACTTTTTTGTTCTATCTGGGTCCTCAACAGATTGGATGAAATTAGTGAAGGTAGATCTTCCTTACTTAATCTGCGGATTCAAGTGCTGATTTCTTCTGGAAACACCTCCACAGACGTATCCAGAGATTTTACTTTAGCAGCTATGTGAGTATCCCTTAACCAAGTTGACACCTAAAATTCACCATCACATTGGTGATCTCATTCATTGACATCACTTCAATTATGATACACATGATGATGACTTCCAAGTCACAAATGTCTCTGTTCAACTCAAATATGTATATCCAATTTCTTATCAAATAATTCTCCCTCCATGTTCCATGATAGTTTTTGATTTAGCACATATAATCTTGATCTCATTGACCATGCACCCACCTACCTCCCTCTCCCTCATATTTCCTATCTCATTGAATGGCATCATGTGGTCTCTTAAGTCAGAAGCTGGGAAACCCCTTTAGGTTCCCTCTTCTTCAACATATTTTCCACACCTTATTACAAACTATTTGTATTTTTATTTTTATAATATTCCTACAGACAATCCACTTCGCTCAATTTCTCATTTTCTTGGTGCTACCTTATTTCAGACTACTGTCAACTATTCATCATCCATTCAATATACATTTGTAATCTCTGTTGTGTTTCAAGCACTGGAGGTACAACGTGAAAACAATATGAGAGCCTATTTTGAGGGAACAATTTTAAAGTTACTGGGCCTTTTGGGCATTAAAACATAGTTTAGGTTATGATTTATTTTAAAATCATGAGTATTTGGAGATGTTTTTTGCTGTGCTTAGTGGGTACTATGTATATTTTAGAGACTGACATTGAAAACCTTTTGGTTTAGGGAGTTTTAAAGTAAATGACTTATGTTGAGGAAAGAGGTTATTACCTAAATCAGGACTGTGGCCTAAGGAAATTCCCTTAACCTCTATTCTGGTTTCCTATTTCAAAATGGTTGTGTAGGAGGCTAATGGAAGTTAGTTGGTTGCTATGATCCAAAAACTCTATGGGTGAAAATTTGAAGTACAGATTTCTTATTTAATCATTAAACAGCTTTAGTTGTGAGTTCTATGTGCTGGTATAATGGATCATGATTATTAATGCATTAAATATACATTCAGTGAATTCAAATGTTGCCAATTATTCTTTCACCAATCAAAGAAAACTCAAAGCATGGGATTAAGAGGGGTTGGCTAAAAGTATTTGGACCAGGTTGCATACCAGGACCATGAAGAAATTGAGAACAGAGCCTACATCTTTTATACTATGGTTCAAAGCAAGGGCTGTTGGAAGGTGCTGCTTCTCCAAAGTAGGACTTATGAAAAAATGAGGGTCCCAGCATAGGGGAAGCATCAATGTCCTGAAGAAAAAGGAGAAGCTTCTGGCTGGGTTCCAGGGAGACAAGCAGAAAAGAAGCAGAATTATCTGGAATGGATGATTACACCATCTGCTTTTGCAGTCTTACCTTGGGCAGTGTCCAGTACTTGATGTTTTAGGAGGAAAAAAAAATCTACCACTTTTTATATTTTTCACTTGGTAAATCATTAAAATCTGGAAACTATCCTCTGTAATACATTTTTTTGGCTAGGTTTTTCCCTTTGAGTCTTGATTGAGTTTTTACACTGATACAGAGCTTAAAAATATTAATGAAAATATTTCTTCTGTCAAAAGGCTGGAATGCATGAGTATGGTCAGCTTGCAGGTAATAGGGCTATTTTGCAAAAGTTCAATATGATAGAGGGTGCCTAGACAGTCTAGGAAAGAGTACAAATACTTCACATGTCCTAATCATCTTGAGATTACCACTAGGATTTATATTTTTAGTAGTGGCTTGATTTTTGTTAGCTATTTCAGTTTTATTCTGGGTCAAAAAATGAACAGAAGAAATTTAGAGGAGGAACAAAATAAATACATGGAACAACTTTCTTTATAATCCTTAACTCTCAGGGTGAGTACATGGAGATTGCCATCATTAAAACTAAAATATTACAGATTCAGAAAGTTACTGTTGGTTATAGCATTTGTTTAGGGTCCCCAAAGGTATGTTTTACTTCTGAGTTGATGGTCGGGGACGTGATGTTTTTGAACAATGTTCCCTAATCAGAAATGAAAGGATAGAATTCATTGACAATAACCGCGAGGACATTTCCAGTTATCCTCTTCCTTGACTTTGGGGCCGTTTTATAGAATCATAGCAGTTTGGGAGTCAAAGGGACTATCATAATAAAATCAAACTTTTTCAGTTTTGAGTCCAATCTTTGGCCTCAGAATCTTCAATTTCATAACTTTTTCATGATCACTAAGTTGTCAGTGGTGCAACTGTGACTAGAACTGGATCCCCACTCCTTGTCCAGCATTCTTTCCTCTTACCTGATTGCCAGTATTCTCCTTTCTTTGTTGATAATTTTCTTCAAAATCTTCTTTGAAGCAAATGAACAAAAACAGTTTCAAATGGCTGCTTGCCAACTATTTCCTCACATGAACTCCATTTTTATTCTTTCACTACAGTAAGTTCTTTTGATAAAGAGAATCATAGACTATTAGACATGGAAAGGATATTCATGGATTGTAGTCTCCTTATTTAACAAACACAAAAACCAAGACCTAGGCAGTCAACTTGCCTGAGGCCACAGATAATGGTAACATTAGAATATGAACTAAGGATTCCTGTGAATTCAGTGATTTTTTTTTTTTTTTTTTTTTTTTTTGCAGAGAGCTTCACTACCTTGAAAGGACCATCTCTTTTTCTAAGTCATGTACATACCAGTTAACACATTATGACTATTAATTAAACAAAAACCTCAGGACTTCAGATTCTATGAGACACAGAATATCATGTCTCTTAGAGAATGTGTGAGAAAAGAAAAGAGCAAAAATTTAAGGAAACAAAGTGGTAAATAAAATCAATATTTAAAGGGGAGCTTAAATGAAATCCCAGAGATGAATGATTTGTGCTTTTAACAATTTATGGGCTAATTAATTAGCAGCTTTCCTGATGTTAAACTTTGGTGTCCAATATTTTTTCCTCTAGAAAATACAAGGATACCAGCTTGTTCTAAGGCTCCAAGCCATTCCCCATGGACTGTTCTTGGCCTCTGCCTTCACAGACCATAACTTGAAAAAGAAAATTGACAGACAGAAAGAAAAACCCTTAACAGCTGGAGCTTTAATTTACCTACATGAGTAAAAATATTTCAGTGTCTGAGATTTCTCCTGGGTTGCCCTATATGGAAGTAGAACAAGAAGCCAGAGGAAAAATCACACACAAAGCTTTTACAAGAAACATTATAAAAAGAGCAAATCCTGAGAATTGTGTTTAATAACAGCAATGATGAATTTCCTGGCAGTCAGTACCAAGCAGTTAAAGACCAACCATCATGTGAAAGAGGCTGGATTAGTTAGAATGGTCTACAGCAGCCTAATAAAGAGCGCCAGAAGATGTATTCTCTCATACATATAATTTTGAGATACGAATGATTCTATATTTAAGAAATGATTCACATTAATTTATACTAAGAGATTCTAGTTTGACTTAAAGCAGGGCCTGAAAAATTGAAGAATACTGCTTTGAGCCACCAACTTAGTGCCCCACAGAATATTTTAAAATTATTTAACACACATCATCTCAGTGTCAACAACTCATCACAGATAAACTATCTAATTAACAGAACCCTTCATAGTATTTGATAACTGAGTCTTGGCTCGGTTTTTATACCAGAAGGGCAATCCTTGATAAGCAGAAATTATAAAAGCAGATTTTTAAAGGCATTAATTCAAAAATAGAATCAAACTGATTTCAAATTAACCCCCTGTTGGTATTTAAACTTATTTAAAACCACTTGGCTTAAAGATAACACTTGGAGAGGCTGCTTTTGACCAGAGTCAGGCTTTGTCTAGAGTGTCAGCCTCTGTATTTTGATTTCCTTTGTTGTGTACCAGCCTCCTCATACCCAGGGTAATTGATATGGGTCTTGTGCTAGGGACAGATGAGTGTATCCTGTCATTGAAGCCCTTCACAAGATGCCTTAATTATTGGAGCTAATTTGAAGATTTGTGCTCTGTGGTCTACATAGGAAGCTCAATTGTTTTCTTTTTCCAATTCTGTGTTGGCAACACTTCCAATAACAAATCCAATAAAGAATTAGTATTTGGCTCCCTGTGGTCATGGAAAAAGGACAGCAAGAATAAGCAACAATAATAATTCCTTTTTGTATAGTTTTTTTTTTTAAATGTGACCAAGTTATTGCTTCAGTTTTGGGACAAAGACTCATGAAAAAGTAGAAGAGGAATCTTAATAATTTCCATAAGGGATTGTAACACGATTCTTTGATCTCTGCTGCTAATTAATACCCATTTTGCAACGAAATAAAATGTTGTAGTTTCTAATGGAGAGAATTGGGGATAAAGAAAAGGGAAGGCAGTTCCATTGAAAATGATGTTTAGATTACAAAATGACAAGCAAGATGAAACACAATTAAATAATCATTGTTGCAATTAGGTAAATCATGTTACCAAACTCTCAATATAGAGAATTGGTGGATGTGAACCCTGGTCAGGAATCTACTCTTATATTTCTTTGTGACCATAAGTTTCACTAAGGTTTGCTGAATCTTATTCTACATAATAGCTGGAAAATTAGAGATAGCTACATATTAACAGAAGAATGCACCTTTCAGGATCACAAACAATATATACTAGATGCTTCCATTTTGGTGTTACAGATGTGTCAGTGCACAGATGGTTGATACATAAGTATCAATTGTAATTATCTTTGGGTGGCAAAACTATAAATAATTTTTTATGTGTGTGTTTAGCTGTATTTTCTAAAATGAGTATGCATCACTTTTATCATAGTAAAATAGTTAATATTTGTAAAGTGCCTGCTTTGTGATATTCTTTCAGATGTGTACATCCTGACTTTCAACATTCAGTTGGGGGAAATTAGGGTAGATAATATAAATAAAATTTCAGCTATTTCATTCTTTCTATGATGTTGGTTTCTGGGGTTGATTATTATTTAGATATTTACCTTATGTCTAAAAACTGTTATTCAGACACAGAGCAGACAGACATGGAACATCTCTTGGGACCTTGTGTCTGATACACATAAATTCAAACAGTTTTAAAACTCTTCCACATCTTCCTCTTACCTACTACTGTTTGCTAATAAGTAGACTGAGAAAAGGGAAACTATAGCAGTGCAGTTTTTCAGTTTTACATTAACACAGTAAAACTTTGCAAGGGGACAGAAGGATATAGATTGTGTTTATGGAGGGATTTTCTTGATGCCCAACTTGTGAATTGGCTCTTCCTGGCAAATGGACTTTGATGTCACTATTGCCAGTTTCTCAGAATGACTTCTCAAGTAATTATCTAGGAGAGAAACTTCAGTTCTGCAGATTAACTTCTTCTGGTTAAGATCATGTCTTTTAACGAGGAATAACTTACCTTAATGAATATTTGAGAAGATTCCAGTATCTCATTTGGAAACCTAATATCAAGAACTATTTTTTTTTTAGTCACTATGCAGTGACTCTGTGCCAAGGTCACTGCACAGTGATTATTCATGTATTTGCAAGCCAGTATTTATCAATCTCTTAGTTTTTTTCTTTTCTAGATCTAATTTTCTCATTTACTGTAGAAAATATCTGTCTTCTATTTCTCCCTGTGAGTCTTCTTTGGTCCTATGCGGAGGCCATCAATATGGTACTATATAAAGAAATTCTCAAATTTTAATTTGAGAACCGGGGCAATAATTCTTAACAGTTGTGATTCAAAATGACATGTGGAACCTCATTCCTGGAGATACTGATTTTGTAGGTCTAGAGTAAGACCCAAGCTTTCCCTTATATTTTCTCAACAGTGTTTTTTGAAGAAGAAAAATTTTAAGATTTTAACAAAGTATGATTTATCAATTTTTTATCATCTATAAAATTTGAGTACTATTTAGTAAATTTTGCTTGATCTAAGGTGACTAAAAGATTCTCTTATATTTTCTTCTAGAAATTTTATAGCTTTAGCAATTTTAAATTTGAGTCTATAATCCATTTCAAGTTAAATTTTTGTATATAAAAAGTAAGGGTCCAGGGTTGTAGTCTTTCTGTGTGTGTGTGTGTGTGTGTGTGTGTGTGTGTGTGTGAATATTTAATTCCCAGTTGTTCCAACACATTGGAATTTAACTTTTCACACTGGATTGACTTGGCACTTTTACCAAATATCATTGATCATATACGTTGGGCTCTATTTCTGAACTTCTGTTCCATTAATCTATTTTTTTATGCTAACATCTTAGTGATTATAGCTTTATAGTAAGTCTTACAATCAGGTAGTGTAAGTTCTTCAAATTTTTTGTTTGTTTTCAAAATTGTTTTGAACATTCCAGGCCCTTTGAATTTCCATATATATTTTAGAATTGATTTGTCAATTTCTGAAAAAAGCCTGTTGAGTTTTGAATGTGATTGCACTGACTCGATAGATTAGTTTGGTGGGGAACTGACATCTTAACAATATATATTCTTTTGATACATGAGCATGGAACATAAGTATTTATTTAAAGCACCTCTAATTTCTTTTAATACTGTTTTGTAGTTTTCAGTGTAAGGGTCTTATATATATTTTGTTAAATTTATGAGTATTTCATATTTTAATGCAACTTTTAATTGAATTATTTTCTTTATTGTTCTATATCCCACACTTACTTATTTCATACATTTATTGAACTATTATTGCAGTATAATAAACTGTACATATGTAATATATATTTTGATAGGTTTTTATTTATTTATACAACCATCATCACAGTCAATACAAAGAATATTTACATCAAACTTCAAAATTTCCTCATGCCTTTTGCAGTTGATCACTTTCTCCACATCTAGCTCCAAATACCTGTTAACCTACTTTCCATTATTATATATTAGTTTGTATGCTCTAGAATTTTATGGAGACTGTATAATCCAATATTATCCTTATTTCAGGCTTTTTTCACAAAACATAATGATTTCAAAATTTATCCATGTTGCTGAGTTATGAACAATTCATTTAATTTTATCCCTGAGTAGTATTTTATTGCATGGATACACCAGGATTTTTTCTCCTTTCACCCATTGATAGACATTGGGTTGTTTCTCATTTATGACTATTACAAATAAAGCTCTTACGAACATTTGTGTACAAGTCTTTGTGTGGAAATATACTTTTGTTTCTCTTGAGTAAATACCTGTAAATGGAATGGCTGTGTTTTGTTTCTCTTGAATAAATACCTGTAAATGGAATGGCATGTGAATGTTTAACTTTTTAAGAAATTGCCCACTGTATTTTTGTGATTTTAGTTTCTGATTTTTCAGTGCTAGTATAGAGAAATACAATTGCATATTGCTTTGTATCTTGTGACTTTGCTAAATTTGCTTACTAACTCCATAGCTTCTTTGTAGATTCATTAGGGCTTTCAATAAAAGTAGCCATACTATCTGCAAATGTAGACAGCTTTACTTCTTTTTCAATTTGTATGCCTTTTATTTCTTTTTCTTGCTCTATTGCTCTGGGTAGGATCTCTACTGCAATATTGCATTAAAGTAGTAAAGGTAGACATTCTTGTAATTTCTTTTTCTGGTTTTTGTATCATTGAATGGGAAAAAACTCTTTTCTACCTTTGGGAAGAGATTGTATAGAATTGGTTGTATTTCCTTCTTACATGTTTGGTAGAATTTATTAGTAAAGCCACCTGGGCCTGAGATTTTCTTTATAGGAAGTTTTTAAACTGCAATTCAATTTCTCTAACAGATATAGGAATATTCAGCTTATCTGATTCCACTTGAGTGGGTTTTGGTAGATTGTATCATTCAAATAAATTTTCCATTTTATCTTAGTTATCAAATTTATTGGCATCTAGTTGTTTATTAAAATATTTTATTAGTCTTTTGATGCCTATGGAACCTGTAGTGATGTTTGTTCTCTTACTTATGACATTGGTAATTTATGTTTTCTCTTTTTTACCTTATCAGTCTGGTTAGAGTGTTAGGAGTTTTATGGTTCTTTTAGAAGAAGCAGCTTTTGATACTGTCTGTTGTTTTCTGTTCCTGATTTTCTTTTGTGATTTTTCTTGCTTTTCCTCTCAAGTTTTACTTGTGCTATAAATTTGATGATATTATTTCTTCTTACTTCAGTTTAGTTTGCTCATTTTTCTAATTTCTTAAGGTAGAAGCCTAGATGACTGATTTTCTTCCTTCCTTTTCTACCTAATATACATATTTAATGTCATACATTTTTCTCTAAGGACTGCTTTATCTGCATTTCACAATATTTTTGTTGCATTTCTATTTTTGTGCAGCTAAAAATATTTTCTCATTTACTTTGTAATTTTGTTCTGTGGCCTAGGAGTGAGTTAGTTATGTGTCATTTAACTTCAAATGTTCAATGATTTTCCAAGTATCATTAAAAAAATTGATTTCTAATTAAAATCAGTGTGGTTGAAGAACACACTTTGTATGTTTTAAATCTTTAAAATTTTATTGTGTCTTGTTTTATGGCACAAAATGTTCTGTCTTCCTAAGCATTTCATGTGCACTTGAAACGAATATGTATTTTGCTACTGCTTGGTAGAGTGTTCTATAAATATATACTTGATTAAATTGATTAGTAATGTTGTTCAAGTCTTCTATGGCCATACTGATAGCTTCTCAAATTTGTTTATCAGTTATTGAGAGTGGGATATTGAAATCTCTAATTATGGATTTGCCTATTTTTGCTTTTAGTTTTATCAGGTTTTGGTCATATACTTTGAATCTCTGTTATTAAGTTCAGTCATAAATATAAGTACACATATAGAACTGATAATACTTCATGATAAATTGACCCCACAATCATTAGAAATTGACCCTCTCTATCCCTGGTAGTATTCATTGTTCTGAAGTTTACATTGTCTAGTATAACTACTTCTGCTTTCTTTTGATTAATGTTTTCATGGTGTATATTTTCTGTATCCTTTAACTTTTAATATATCTCTATCTTTATATGTCTAGTGAGTTTCTTTTAGACTATGTGGCTCTAAAGAGTTTGGCATTGTTTATTTTTTCAAGTATCTTAATGATACATGCCTTTTACTTGGGATATTTAGAAATATACATATTTTGTGGCCATTTTAAATTGAATTTACTTTTCTATCTTTGGTTACTTTACAAACTCTTAAGACATAATTGAAATACAGACTGTACATATTTGATGTATACAATCTGATCAGTTTTGACTCATATACACAGTGATGAAATCATTACCACAGTCACAATACTGACCATTTCCATCACTGAATGATAGTATTGTATGGGTTTAAATCATTGGATAATTATTGATATGTAAATCTGTCATCTTGCTATTTGGACTTTTTTTGTTCTTTGTTTCTTTTTTCTCTTTTGCTTTTTCTTATCAGATTACTTTTAAAAAATAATTATGTTTTATCCCCATGATTAGCACGTTAGTTATACTTCACTTTATTTTAATATGATTGTTATAGGGTTTACATTGTGTACTTTTAGTTTATCATAGCCTGTCTTAAAATAATATTATATCATTTTACATATGATGTAAGACATTTGCAATCTTGTATTTCTATTTTGCTCCTCTCAGTCTTCGTGCTATTTTTATAATAAATTTCACTTCCACATTTACAAGCCCCATAATCTATGATTATTACTTTTGGTTTAAAGAGATAAAAGATGAAAAAATGTCTTTCATATTTTGTCACATACTTATCTTGCCTATAATCTTCATTTCTTTGAGTAGATGCATATTTCCATCTAGTTTTATTTTTCTTCTGCCTAAAGGACTTCCTTTAATCTTTACTGTAGTTCCTGTCTGCTGGTGATGAATTCTCTCAGCTTTACTAAATCAGAGTAAGTCTTTATTTAATCCTCATTTAAAAATATATATATATACTTTATGGGTATGATATTCTAGGTTGGCATATATATATTTTTGTGCTTTAAAGATGTTTTTTATTTTCTTGTGGCTTGCATTGTTTCTTAAGAAAAACATGCTGCATTCTTTTTTCAATTTATGCATTATGAATCTGACTTCTCTGTCTGCTTTTAAGATTTCTCCCCTAGTTTACATTAATTTTATTATCACATCCCTTTGTATAGTTTTTTAAAATTTTTCTTCTGTTTGAGTTTTCTTGAGTTTCTTAGATTTTTGGCTTGTTAGTATTTATGAAATTGAAATCTTTTTATGTTATTTTAAATATTTTTTTTCTGTCCCACCCCCGCCCTCCCCACCACCTTTTTGAGACTTCAATTTTTCTTATGTTAGACTTATTAATATTTTCCCACAACCCACTGATGTTCTATTGATTTTTATTTTACCATTTTCTGTGTGTGTTTCATTTTGTATAGTTTATATTGCTTTGTTTTGAAGTCCACTAATCTTTTTTCTGAAAGGCTTATTCTTTTCTGTGAGGCTTTTAATACTATTTGGTATAATTTTTATTTTATATATTTTATTTTTCACCTTTAGAATTTTTTTCCTTTTTTGTCTTCCATTCTCTCCCAACATGTTCATACTTTCCTCTGCCTTCTTTAACATATAGAGTATATTCATTTTAGCTATTTTAGTATTATTTTGAACTAATTCTATTATACATATATTTTTAATATGTTTCTAATAATTAGGGTTTCTCATAGGTTATATTTTTCTGTTTGTTTGCATGCTTGGTAATTTTTGATTGGATGCTAGCACATATGAATTTTATGTTATAGTTTTCTGGATTTGGCAGGGGAGGTAGTTCTTTAAATATTTGAGATCTTGGTTCTCAGATACAATTAAATTACTTGGACTCAATTTTATCCTTTAGGATTTCTTTTCAAGCTTTGGTAGCAAGGGTTCAGACATTCTTTAGTCTAGGCTAATTTGCTGTCTTTATAAAGGCAACACCCCATGCCCATGTATTAGGAGGTCTTTCTACATTGATTGATGAGATTAGAACCTATTATCGGCTAATGTGGCCTTCCAGGATTGATCTTTCTCTTCTCTAATAGTTCCTTTTCTGGCCTCACCCTCACGTGCAGATCAATATTCAGCCAAGAACTCAAGGGGGAATCTTTCTGTAGCTCCCCAGCTTTCTCTATTCTTTCTCTTGTAAGCAACCTCCTCTCCTCTCGGGTACTTTGCTTTTAAAATTTTAGGCACCTTGGCCTTTCAAAACTCTGAATTCTGTCCCTTAAACTCTGCAAGACTACAGTCTTTGTTTTGAATTCCTTCCCTGTGCTATGGCCTGGAAAATCTCTTCAATTAGTGAGCTCAAGAACTTATAGAGTTCAAAACATTTGTTCCCATTGTCTCAGGGATTACTGACCAGTCCTTTCTATTGTCTGATGTCCACTCCATTTAATTTCCTTTGTCTGGTTTTCTAATTGTCTAAAAAAGTAGAGTAAATCCAATTACCTATCACTTTATCATGACAGGACATAATATACTTTAAGTGCCAAAATAAGTAAGTAAATAAATAAATAAATAAATAAGGACATAATAACACTCAAGGGCAGGAATACAACCAAACCTTAGGAATAAGGAGTTTATATTCATTGGCCACCCAGGCAATACTTCCTTTTCCTCTGCATCTGTTTCTAATCTCTGCATCTGTTTGTCAATATCTGTGGAATGACTTACCCTGTTTCTCCAGTCTGCATAGTTAAATGTGCCTACTCCACATCTACCAGGTTTACGTATTATTGTTGTAATCACTTACAGAAACTCCTTTTTGGAGGTAACTATTTGCAAAGTTCGAGACTATCAGATAATACATTATTTTAATGACATTCTTTTAATTATTTTTAATAATATGCTTATTGCTATTAAATCTTGAGGAAAGCCAGGCAGAATGGTTCATGCCTGTAATCTTATCATATTGGGATGCTGAGGTGGAGAACTGATTAAGCCCCAGAGTTTGAGACCAGCCTGGGGAACAAAGCGAGACCTCATCTCTATTTGAAAAAATTTAAAAATTAGCCAAGTGTGGTGGCATGCACCTGTAGTCCCAACTACTTGGGAGGCTGAGACGGGAGGATCACTTGAGCCCAGGAGTTCGAGCTTGCATTGAGCTATGATTGCACCACTGTGCTCCAACCTGGGTGACAGAGTAAGACTTTGTCTTAAAAAATAAAATAAAATAAATAAAATAAAATAATCTTGATGAAATTAGTCCTTAATAGGTAAGAATACCAGCTTGATTTTAGTATTTACTATGCAATATACTTAATATAAAAATGAATATAAAAATATTCCAATATTTTCCACATTGTTATTTTATTCTTGCATAGTAGAAAGCATCATTCACTTTTAAAAACAATTTTTATAGTTATGTTGGCCTACTCATAATATTTTTGTTTGTTCTTGAGTGATTTAAAATAATTTAGAATTCTAAACAGAAATATTATTATGAGTAGGCCAACATAACTATAAAAACTATTTTTAAAAGTGATACTTTATTTTAAAATGCCTCTACAAATTATTTAAAAATGTCCTGGCATTGTGTATTACTTTACATTCATCTGCACTCAATTTTGTGTTTTATTCCATTGTCCACTTATATTATCTAGCATTCTTAAGGCTATTCTGGAAGCCATAATTCTTCTCAACTTCATCTCAACTAAATTATTTGGTGCTGTCAATAATTTTTACATTTGAGCAGTTGTAAATTACTACATCATTTGATACCTACTACTGACATTTTTCCACCATAAAACTAGATGATATTCCTTAATTTTTAACAAACTGAGAACTGATTTGGAAGAAAAATTGGAAGTTTATAATTTTACATCTTTTGAAGACCATAGTATGATATAGAAGAATTATCACATCACTGGTTGAAGAGTCAGTGTAAACTTGCATCATTAGGATTTTTGAATGAAAGTGAGTGAGAGCTCATAAGTGGGAGTTGAACAATGATAATGCATGGACACGGTGGGTGGGGCATCACACACCGGGGCCTGTTGGGGGGTGGGGGGCTAGGGGAGGGATAGCATTAGGAGAAATACCTAATGTAGATGACAGGTTGATGGGTGAAGCAAACCACCATGGCACTTTCTGCAGTTCCTATCCAACAAACCTGCACATTCTGCACATGTACCCCGGAACTTAAAGTATAATAAAAAATAAACAAATAAAGGGAGTGAGAGACGTTCAAAATATTGGTTAAACAAATATACGAATAAATATTCATTTGAAATATGCAATGTAAGCTATCCCCATTTATAAAATAACCATGAATCTCATTGAATTGGGAGGAAATAGATCATTTGCAAATATTCTTCAATAAAATAATTTATATTTACTATTATACATCCTAGTTGTCGTTCCTAATTTTCTTAGTTTGCAAAGTGAAGCTTGCTGCTGTTTGATTTTAAAAATTATTTGCAGTTGTCCTCTGAAAACACATAGTATTTATTTTATAATCAATAGATTATTTGAGTTTTAGACTTTTGAATTTTATTTTTGCTATATGCATGTATTTCTTTCTAAGACATAAAATGTAATTCTTATCAAGAGGACCTTATCAAAATGTTAAACTTTTGCTCTGTCAAAGACTCTATTAAGAAGATGAAAACACAAGCTACAGACTGAGAAAAAATATTTTAAAACTATATATTTGACAAAAAACTTGTATTAGAATCTAGAAATAAATCTCAAAACCCAGCTGTAAAAAAACAAATGATCCAATTAGAAAATGGGCAAAAACATGAATACACATTTCACTGAAAAGGATACATACAAATGGCAAAGAAGCACATGAAAACATGCTCAACATTATTAGCTGTTAGGAAAGGGCAAATTAAAACAATAAGATATCACACATCCCTAACAGAATGGCTAAAATAAAAAATAGTGATAACACCAAACCCTGGCGATTGTGCGGAGAAACTGGATTACTGTTCATTGCTGTGGAAATGTAAAATGGTACAGCTAGTGTGGTAAAGAGTGACAATTTCTTGCAAAGCCGAACATGTGCTTACCATATGATCCAGCAAATGCATTTATTCCAGACACAAAAATGTATGTCCACACAAAAACCTGTACGAGAATATTCAGCATAGCTTTAACTTATCCTGAAACTGAAAGTAGCCCAAATGTCTTTCAGTGAATGAATGTTTAAACAAACTGTGGTGCATCCTTTCCATGGGACACTACTATTGATACAGGCAATAATTTAGATATGGATCTCAAGGGATTTCTACTGAGTGAAGAAAGCCACTCTCAAAAGGTTATATGCAGTATGATTTCATTTATATAACATTCTTGAAATGATAAAATTATAGAAATGGAGAACAGATAAATGATTTTAAGGGGATAGAGGAGTTTGGAGGGAGGTTGCTGTGGCTATAAAAAGTAGTATCAAGAATTCTCATGATGGAACTGTTCTGTATCTTGACTGTTGTAGTGGTCATGAGAACCTACACATGTGATACAATTGCCTGGAGTTACACACATACAGAAACACAATTGAGTGCATATAATACTAGTGAGATTTGAATAATATCAGTGGGTTGTATTTATGTCAGTTTCCTGGTTGTGATGCTGTGTTATAGTTACGCAAGATGTTGCCATTGGAGAAAACTGAGTAAACAGGTGTATAGGTTCTCTCTATATTATTTCTTGCAACTGCATGTGAATCTATGATTGTCTCAAAATAAAAATTTAGAAAATGATTACTTACTGCAATTATGAATTCACCGCTGAAGTCTGTATTCATCATTTCTATAGACACTAATCTGAAGAGTGATATTAAGTGGCTGATTGGATCAGGTCTGAAAGAGTTGGAGACTCTCCTAAAAAGAGTGATTTACTGTGAATCCTGAAGGGGATACCAAGATCAGAGACTGGAGTGTGTGGTCCGATTGGAAGACATGGTCAAATGCTAGCTTTCATGTCATAGGTCCAGGGTGGGCAGAAGGGCACTGACGGAAACTTGGATGTAGACTGGGTTTTCTGGAAGCAAACTATGAATGGAATTTGTGGTGTTTATTGGAGATTGACATTTATGAAAGAAAGGTGAAGAACTGAGCGTAATAGAGCTCTGGAGAAAATACTCCTTCTTAGAGTCACCCTGAACTGTCTTCAGTGGCCTTTCTCGGTTAC
Source organism: Pongo pygmaeus (assembly GCF_028885625.2). Lineage (NCBI taxonomy): Eukaryota > Metazoa > Chordata > Mammalia > Primates > Hominidae > Pongo > Pongo pygmaeus. The sequence continues at coordinate 40,735,690 of NC_072389.2, forward strand.
CCAGTGGCATGATCTCAGGTAAAGTATGTCTCTTTAGCTAAGGTGGATCTTGAAAAAGAGGACAGCTGAAGGCAGTCTCCTAACTGGATTCCATACAGTTGTGCAGCAAGTCCTGCCTGAAAGGAAGATTGCAGCAGTGCATCTCTGTGTTGGCATACATAGACCCAGGACAGTGACTGAGTTAATATTGGACTCAAGCAAATAATTTTTAAAATGGAGTCTGGAGACAGAGGCTGGGGACAGGTGTGCAGGTCTCCTTGACAACACACTTGGATGTACCTGTTAATAGGACTGCTGCTGGGAGACAATGGTGTCTCACTGCAAGTTGATGAAGATATGCAGTGAATGTGGCATATGATTTGGTCTATTAGAAATTGCCCTTTAAAATTTATTTATATTCCATTTTAGATAATGTTTTTAATCACTGGATTAATGCCATCTGCAATGATGCACAGGTTTTTATTATTAGAATGGATGTTTTGGCTTTGCAGAAGTTTCAACTTGTTCACTTTCTGATCTAAGGGGCAGACTGCGACCTATCTGTCAGTTGCAGAAAATGTTGACTAAGTCTCACTAGCTGAACTGATTTCACCCTCCATTTGAGCAACTCGATATTTTACAGATATAGAAAACTGCTGTTTATTCTCCACTTAGACTCTCCCAATGCATTTATAAGGAGATAGTTAGAACTGGCATGTACCACAGGAAGGCTCTTCAAAGGGAACATGTTAACACATCCTTATTCCTGCTGAGTGGAACTTGAAAAAAGCTATTGTTACATTTCTTATGGAGTTCCTCAACGCCTCTTATAAATGAGCCATATTTAGTTTTAAACAAATTTCCTGAAGTAAACAGTATATTTCCCTGATTTTCATCTCTGTTGGAAAGCTTCCAAAAAACTTGGAAGTGAATTAGTGTGCAATTTGCATCCAAGTCTTAGCCAAGGGGATGTGGTTTATTATAATACATGGTCCTCCTAATTATTGAACAGCCCAAGAAAACTCGGTCCAGTGTGCATCTGCTGTTGCTTGACCACATTGCCAAACACAATTTGGCAAGCACAGAAATGTACATTGAGCAGACCTACAGTCTAATTTGCATTAGAGTTTGTGGTAATTAGATGAAAGCTATAACTGAATGAGCTTGTCTTCTCTTTTTAGATCACTTCATTTCTAAAAAATAAACAAGAAGCAAACCTCCCAAAGAATTTCCCTTTTTATGTGTCCTTGAGGTTTCTCAATGTGATTTAATCATTGCCCAACTGTTAGTTCTGCTTATATGTGAAGAGAAAACTTCTTTCCCACATATTTCATGCGGACTTTCTTTTATAATTCTTGATATCTATGGGTTGATTGTGCATGTTTCAATACATAGTTGATATCATTGTTCAAAAGAGTGAATATGAATACTGCTGATTAGATGTCTGCATTCTTTGGGAATTTGCATCCAAGAATAAAAAAATAGGTCCATCCACATTTTTTTCTTTTTTTTTTTTAACTTTTATTTTAAGTTCAGGGGTACATGTGCAGGTTTGTTATATAGGTAAACTTGTGGCATGAAAGTTTTTTTGTGAAGATTATTTCATCACCAGGTATTAAGCCTAGTATTTCTTAGTTTTTTCTCCTGATCTTTTCCCTCCTTTTACCCTCCACCCTCCAATAGGCCCCAGTGTGTGTTATTCCCCTCTGTGTGTCCATGTGTTCTCATCATTTAGCTCTCACTTATAAATGAGAACATGGTTTTCTGTTCCTTGTTACTTTGCTAACGGTAATGACCTCCAGCTCCATCCATGTCCTTGCAAAGGACATGAACTTGTTCTTTTTTATGGCTGCATACTATTCCATGGCATATATATACACCACATTTTCTTTATCTATTCTATCATTGATAGGCATTTAGCTTGCTTCCATATATTTGCTATCGTGAATAGTGCTTCAATGAACATACACATGCATGTGTCTTTATAATAGAATGATTTATAGTCCTCCAGGTATATGCCCAGAAATGGGATTGCTGGGTTGAGTGGTATTTTTGTCCTTAAGTCTTTGAGGACTGTCTTCCACAATAGCTGAAATGATTTATATTCCTACCAACAGTGTATAAGCGTTCCTTTTTCTCCACAACCTTGCCAGCATCTGTTATTTTTTGACTTTTTAATAGTAGCCATTCTGACTGGTGTGAGATGGGATCTCATTGTGGTTTTGATTTGCATTTCTCTAATGATCAGTGATGTTGAGCTTTTTTTTCATATGATTGTTGGCTGCATGTATGACAGTCTTGCTCTGTCACCCAGGTTGATGTGCAGTGGTGTGATCACAGCTCACTGCCACCTTGACCTCCTGGGCTAAAGTGATCCTCCCACCTCCACCTCCCAAGTAGCTGGGACCACAGGCATGCACCACCATGTCCAGCTAGTTAAAAAAATTTTTTTTAGAGACAGGGTCTCACTATGTTGCGCAGTCTGTCCTGGAATTCCTGGGCTTAAGGAGTCTTCCTGCCTTGGCCTCCCAACGTGCTGGGATTACAAACATGAGCCACCACACCCAGCCTGTCCTCTGATTGATTTAAAGGATAATAAGAAACCACAGAAAGAGCCATAAAGAAATCACAAAGTTCCCATTGAATAAACCACCTTGAATAAACCACTAAATTTTTCTGAGTCTCGATTTTCTTATCTATAAAATGGGGAAATTGATGCCTCCTTTATCTACCTCACATAGTTGATGTAAGAGCCGAGTGGAAAAAATAGGATTTAAAACTGTTTGTGGAAAACATATAGATGGCAAAGTTGTTTTAAAATGATAAGATTATTAGGTACATACCAATACATACACGGAGAGTCTAGTGAATAATTTTGTGGTATACTGCACAAACTACCCTCAGAGACCACCAGGGAATCTGATGCTCCAGCCATGGTAGGCGCTCTGGGAGTTGAGGGTGATCATGGTCTAAGGGCTATTGAGCTACACTGTCCAATATGGTAGCCACTAGCCACATGTAGCTGTGGGACACTTGAAATGTAGCTTGTCCAAGATGAGACATGCTGTAAGTGTTCAATATATAGCAAATTTCAGACTTAGTGTAAAAAAGAATGTAAAATATCTCATTAAGATTTTTATAATGATTGTTTTCAGTATATTGAGTTAAAGACTATATCACAAATTTTATTGTCTCTGTTTCTTTTCATTTTTTGAGTGTGGCCACTAGGAAATTACGTATGTGGCTCACATTTTATTTCTATTAGACAGTACTGCTTGAAAGCATGGAGCTATGGGATTGCTAATTATATTTAGGGCTGAAGCCAGAGTTAGGAACTAAGCAGAACATTGACACATAAAGTGGGTACAAAGCAACGGGGTACTGACTAGGGACATCAAGCCAGAGCTAGTGGTTTTTGAAGGGTGGGTAGGAAATGGAGCTTAGAGATATTTTCTGGAACATGTATTAGAACTGTGGTTATAGAAAGCCCTTGGCTTTGTTTGTGGGTAGAAAGGGAGCTGTTAAGGGCGCCAGCCAGTTCAGACATACCAGTATTATTCTTCAGAAACAATTATGTTTAATAAAATCACAGGAGTCTAGAGCCCACAGGGAATGCGTACTTTTTTGTGTGTTTGGGTATTCTGGTTATTTTAGTGTTTATCCTTTAAATATCAAAACTAAGATGATATTTGAAGCATTTCATGTGGCAATTTTTTTAATATTAGAAACTTGTTTTACCTTCTTATACAGAATAAGAATATACTCAACAAAATTTTTGTGGCATCCTATTTACACAAGGTAATCATTGTGTATGTAGATTATAGTTTTCCATAATATATTAATGATCCACGTAATATTGTGTGGTTTGATTTGTGAGTGGCTGCTTGCTCCAATGCTAAATGGTCCCAGGTGGAAATATAGTTAGAGTTTTGTCTGTTTTTACGTCTCTCCACATTTCCTCTTGCTATCAGACCACCAACCAGCACATTGTAGTGCTCTCAGTTCACCCACAAATAACAAATAACTAATTAATTTGTTGCGTCTAATCTGCTGTGGGACTGGAAATTATAAAAACAGATTCTTTTGGACTAGAGAAAAAATCAAATATAAATATGTTCTGAGAGTTCAGCCCCTATGCATAAGTTATGATGATGAATTTTGTGACATTTTGTTTAATCACAGCCATTTTTCTGTTGCCGTTTCAATGTTATGAGCTATGATCTACTTGTGCTTGCCAGAGAACTAAAGTTTCAAATATCTGAGACTTCAGTGTGATAAATGTCCTGTGACTGAGTCAGAAATGACGAACCTGCTCTAGCTTGCCAAATAATAGAAATACATCCCTTTGGTTTGGGAAGGAACATAAGGCTTTTTTTTTTTTTCTTTTAGCTCATTGAGATCCAACAGTAAACTATCTCTTTTAGAGTGCCAAACTCTTGTATCAGTTTAAAATCAGGTGTCTTCTGTTATTTCACATGCCATTTCTCAACATGGCATTGTGTGCAAAGTAATTGAGAGGGAGATGGGGAAAGAAATAATGGCAAAAGAGCTCTGCCAAGTGCTTAGTAATGTCACATTATAAACTTATTTAGACAATAGCTTCTGTTAAGCATAGTCATGTCAACTACTTGAAAGACCCAAATTAATTATGTATTGGTAAATTTAAAAGTAGAATGTGAGATTTCTGGTGAGGTTCGTGCACATCAATGAATGTTTTTTTAATATATCATTATGTTTTTTATCATTAATGTTATGTTTAGTGAGCATAAAGGTATTTTATCTAAACTTTATAATTACCAAAAAATACGACAAGTTCCACTAATCCATATAAATGGAAATGTGTGCAAAGAATGTATCAATGGTCTACTTTCTCTCTGTAAAACTTGAAGTTGTGGAGCTGCACATGCCACAGATTTGTAGTCACTAATTGTTGGATCTGAAAGGGCAGCCAGTTTGTTGCCTCTGGGAGATGTCCGTTATAGCTCAACTACACAAGGCTATTATCCATGTGAGGTAACAGTATAGACATAATCCCAAGAGGATGTGCCACTGGGGTTAAGGGCATGAGAGACTGGAGCTAATCTTGGCATGGCCACGTAACAGCTATATGATTCATCTCTTCTGTTCTACACCCCTTCCTACTTAACTCCCGCATAAAGATGGTATTAATACCTACTTCTTGGCACCTGGTTAGAGTAACTATTTATTGTCATTGTGTTTAGGCTCAGTAGAGGGCTTCTAAACAAAATTGAGGAAATGAATATATATATTTCTCTATAGTTTTTGCTTCTGTCACAGAGCAGCATATCTGTAATATTTGCTATTAAGTTTTGGAGTGATACAACCAATGATGGGGTGACCAACTTTACAGAAAGATATGCCATGGCCTGTGAGGAAAGGCAGTGACAGCATACTTAATGAGAAACCCACAAAGAGGTGATGTGATAACATTTTACACCAAAAAACAGGCTATGATAAGGCCAATATGGAAAACCACATATTCATGTGCCAACAAATACACATGTAGGTAGAAGAATATGATGTATGTAGAAACAATCCAACACTTTTTAGCCAGGTGTGGCAGCGTGCACCTATAGTTCCAGCTACTGGGGAAGCTGAGGCAGGAGAATTGCTTGAACTAGGGAAGCAGAGGTTGCAGTGAGCTGAGATTGCACCACTGCACTCCAGCCTGGGCAACAGAGCGTGACTGTATTTCAAAAAAAAAAAAAGATACAATCCAGCATTTTTTAAAGGAATATCATTTGATTCCATGAGGAGAGATGATCAGAAACTTTCTTCCACCATTCTTCATCTTTCCCTAGTGTTACCATCAACACTAAATTAACAGGGGTTCCAAAATTGAAAAGGAAAATTTTCACTACAAATTCAGTGGAACAGTTATTGAATTTTAAAAAATACATTATTGGGATTATTTCTGAAATTAAAACTTATCGTTGTTGGCATTATTAGTTTAATATGTGCTGTGTGGCTTCTACCAATTTTTTTTGGTTTAATCTTTATAGTTTCTCTTTTATTTTTTATTATTTATTTATTTTTTATTTTTTATTTTTTTTTGAGACAGAGTCTCACTGTGTCTCCCAGGCTGGAGTTCAGTGGCTCAATCTCTGCTTACTGCAACCTCTGCCTCCCGGGTTCAAGCGATTCTCCTGCTTCAGCCTCCCGAGTAGCTGGGGTTACAGGCACCTGCCATCATGCCTGGCTAATTTTTGTATTTTTTTGTAGAGATGGTGTCTCTAGCAAATTTGTAAAGTGTTAGCATTCTTTGAGGATGTGTGCTATGCTCAGGGAGGCACATTTTGTGTGGGTATAGGGGAAAAAAATTCTGATAAAACTGGTCTTGAACTCCTGACCTTGGGTGATCCACCTGCCTCGGCTTCCCAAAGTGCTAGGATTACAGGCATGAGCCACCACACCAGGCTCATGCCTGTAATTTTTCTACCTTGTAATCAAAACATTATTATTATTGTTTTATAAGCTAATATTCATTTAGATTCACCCTTTCCATTGCTCATAGTTCCTCTTTTATTATCCCCATTTTACAGATGAAGAAATTAAGATACAGAAGGGATAATTAAATTGTTTAAGGTTTTCTAGCTAGTAAGAGGCAGAAACAATACTTCAACCCAGGCTCGTTACTATTAGTTATTAATCCAAAGAGGGCAGAATTTTTCTGACAGCTACGTTAGCTTAAAAAATTAGCAGGAATCAGTTTATATGACAAAGACTCAGAAGTGATAATCATGTTAATTGCTCTGCTTTATAGAACACATAGACTGTCTTAATCAACTTAACCCAAGTTATGCTTAAAATGTTTCTCAAAGCCATGAAATACCTACATATAGAAGAATATAAATCATTTTTGTATTGTTATTGCTATTCGTAGAAATTATATCCCAAAATAAACATGGGGCCCAAATCTTACCTAGAGAGCCTTTGTACTTCCTGAAGAATCTTTGTCTTTTGGATGAATTCTCTATGGGGTCCACACATGCCAGATCTTTCTCTTAGATTGAATATAACTATCATTCATACATCTTCCCTCACATGCACATCCTAATTGTCCCATCAAATTACCAAATTGTTTCACAGTATCAAAGAAAATCACTTATGTGAAGTCATTTTGAAAACAAGCACCATACAATTAGTTAGAAGTTATTATTTTGAACCCCTATTTTCCTTGGCCACATGATCCATAGGCGAAGGTGGCTGAGTTTTAATTTAAGGTCTTCATACTTGTTCACTTAGACTCTCTGAGTCTCCAGCTCCATCAGATCCCTATTAAGAAATGTTTATCTTTCTGTTCGGAGAGGCATACGATTATGCAACCAGATGGCATGCGCTCAGATGGTGATGAGAGGGCCTGAGATCTCAAGGGAGCAAGTATTCTTGCCTAATACTCTGCACATTTTGATAAAGCTTTGTAAGAGTAAGGAATAAGGTCGTATTTAACTATGTGTCTCTAGCATCAAGCCAATGTGGGTACAGTAAATGTTTGTAGAATTGAATTCCTTATGGTGATTCCATTGGTGTGGTGGTGACAAGAAGGAACAGAAGCTGTGCATCAAACATTGTGTCTCAGCCTGGCCATGGCCCTAGCTTTCATTCTTATAGACTGCACAGGGTACAGGCTAAGGGATTCTGGTTATGCTCAGAATAAGGTGTTTATGCTCCAAAAGGGTGCTATAAAATGTCTATAACTCACTATCTGAATGCAAGTAACTTGGGGCAGAGGTCTTGGTAAATTCTTCCAATTGTTTTTTACATGTAATTATTCAGATTTCTCCCACCCATGACCCTCAGCATCATATGGGGCAAAGGAACATCATGCCATATTGAGTCCTAAAGAGCATCAAGTAAGCATCTTACAGCTGTACAAGATAAATGTGAATAATAAAATCTCAATTTGTGCTATTATTTTTCCTTTCAACAATAATTCTTTTCATTTTATCTTTTTGAATTTATATTAAAGATGTATAAGTTTAAATTCATAGGAGTTCTGGTTATTCATGATATATTAATATGCTGCCTGCACCACCATTTTGGTATTTACTCCTTGTCTTATATATGCACTATTTTATACTGCTGTAAAATTCACACTGGAGAGACACTGTGAAGTCTAAATTACTTAAGGTCAAATTCTACTCTTAGCCCTATGAGTGCTTAGAAAATTGAGATAAAAGAAGCAGAAATTTTTTATTTGAGATCACTCATCAATACTCTGCAATGAAATCAGCTTTCCTTTGTGAAGTCCAAAAGTAAACACTAATGTCTGAATCATATACAGAATCTAATATCAAAGTAATAGTTAGGCTGGGCTTGAGGCTTGAGGATAGGGAGAAAGAAAACTCTTATTTTTACACAGACTGTAACACTCTAGCATTTCACATATTTCTAGAAAGACTTATTTAATCCACCTTGTCATGTGCTGACATTTAATAAACACCTCATTCCTCTCCAGGTATTTTAAACAATGAGCTGCAGAATACTAAATCCCTGGCCAGTTAACAGTATTGAAGTGACCAAACATTTATATAGCTTCTTTTTTGAAAAATAAGGTTAATGGAAATAATTTCTATTTTAATATGACTTTCTTCATTCTGTGAACTGTATACGTATGCATACCTGCAATGTATATTACTGGCTGTGAAGGGACCATCCTTATTTGTGATGGTTATGATGCTTTTACAATATCATGCATATGGTTCCATTTGAATGACATGTAATTCATTACCTTCTTCTGTTGGTTAATAGTTTTATGAGAATTTTTTTCCCCTAGACCCACACAAAATGTGCCTCCCTGAGCATAGCACACATCCTCAAAGAATGCTAACACTTTACAAATTTGCTAGCTAATGGGTAATCTGCAGAGGATATCTGCCTTATCTGACAAACATCATCTCAGCTCAGGAAGCCGTGTACAATCCGTCTATCAGATCTGACATTGGTGGTATCTATGCAGCCCTTCCCAGCACACACCCTGCCTTTAAAGGTCTTCCCATCCCTGTTATTGGTCTCACAGATGATAGAGTATGACACTCCATAAACAATGAGCTAGGCCTTTTGTAGGCTGCTTTGCTTTTCTTGGCTTCAAACTGCCACTGAATGTCAAATCAATTTGGCTCTCATTAGAACAGCTTTATATGTGCAAATGTATTTGGGTCTGGTTGCCACTTTTTTCCCTATTTTTTTCTCCTTTCCATTCCTCCTCTTCTCTTTGAGATGATGTAATTTTTCTCTAATCCATGCCAACACCTGTTTCTTTAAAAGAGAGAGAGAGAGGAGAGAAAAAAGAAGAGAGGAGAGTGAGAGAAAATGCTCGAGTGTGTGGCTCTTTATCACAATCAGCATGAACACTAGTCTGGCACATTATGGCTCAAGTTTCCCCAGAACAAAGAGAAAATGCCTCGTTGCCATGATATTGTACATCACAGAGCCCAGATAAAGTCGAGAGAGTCTTTGTAAACCTTGGTTCCTGATGTCTGGAGAAACGGCTGTCGAGATAGAGCAAGGTGTGTAAGCCGGTTTTATTGATAAGTGATGAAGCTAGCAATAAATCTGGTGCAGTACTTAAGGAAGTCTGAGCCACAGCACCATGTTTGATGGGAGACTGTTTTCCTGTTGAGTTGGGAGAAATAGAGCGCTACACCTAAGAGAATGGCACAGACTTAAAGAGGCAGCAGGAAACTCAACGATGAACAGACAGATGAAAAAACAAAGTAGTCTGGATGGCCTTTTTATGTTGATCTCTATATACTTTTCAGTTTATGTGAGAGATTTTCCCCCGATACATGAACTTTGAGGTTTCTAATTCAAATAAGTCAATTTATTATAAAATAAAATGCATATGGTATCTAATGGCCTTTTGAAGACGTGTGCAGCTGGATCTTTGACCATTCTTGTTGGATTTTTTTCATGCAAAAGAAATATGAAGTCATGTGGATAGAATCTAAATTCATAAACCATATAATTATAATTCTTATTATTGTTTTGTGCTCCCCCTCCTGAGAAATTCAGATGTTTGGGAGCACACAAATATATATGTGTTTACATGTGTAGCTATTCATTTATTGAGTACCTATTATTTACATTGTTTTATATGCTTCAGATATGCTCATGTGCAAAATTTAAAACAATTCCTGCCCTTGCGGAACTTACTTCCAGTGCAGGATACAGATAATGAATAGTGAGCCTAAGAGATAATTAAAATATAAAGTATGTTAGAAATTGATAAATATTACCAAAAAAGCTTAACAGGGTAAAGGAGATTAAGAACTCTTGCTTATGTTTGGTTATAATTTTAAATGGGAGGATGAGGGCAGATATCACTGAGAAGGTGACTTTCAAAGAAAGACTTGAAGGAGAAAAGGGAGTGAGCTATCTGTGTAGCTGGTGAAGAATGCAGCATGTAGGAGGAACAGTCAATGCAAAGGCCCTGATATGGGAGCAAGACTGAAACTCATGGAAGGAAGTGTGGCCAGAGAATCATGAGCCAGGGAGAAAATAGTAGGAGGGCCCATCAGAAAAGTAATGGAGGAGGGCCCAGATACTACAATGCCTTATAGGCCGTTGGAAAGCCAAAGATTTTTTGCTTTGAAGAAAATAGTGATTTATTGGAAGGTTTTGAGCAGCAGAATTACATGATGTTTATGTCATGCATTTGTTTCTATGAAAGATTGTAATCAGTTTAGGGTTTAGAGAATTTTTTAGGAAGTCTGATCCACAGAGTTAGATTGGGACACTTTCAGACTTTTTATGAACTTCTGCAAAGGACTGGGAATAAGGATGAAACCAAACCTGTATCAGAAGAGCTCTTTTAGGATGTCAGAGCCAAAAACCTTGCTGGGTAAGCTATTAGAGAAGTAACTGAGAGTTTAGAAGTAATGACTTGTTTATGATCTTAGAAATAGGAGCATACGGCTGGTGTAGACTCAAGGAAATTAAAGTAAAATTAGTCTGCCTGTGCAATAGACATTGTAGCCAGATAGATTTAGGATTATATTCCAGCTATGTCACAATCTGTATAGGGTTAGGCTAGCTAATTAATATTTCTGAGTCTTTGTTCCCTCATTTTGAAATGGGAATAATGATAACAGTTCCCTTGCACAGTTGTTTTGAGGGTTAAGTTATATAGTTTATGTGTGGTTGGCATAAAGTGTATGATAAACACATTGCAGTTTTCTTCCTCTGTATCCTCCATGAAGTTAATACTCAACAAATATTTTTAAATTATTTGCAAGATATTAATAACCAATTTGAACATGGAAGAGAAAAGTACAATGAAAGAAAAGATACCTAATTAAATCTGGCTCCAATAGTTGCCTAGGCTGATGCTGCATAAAGATGAACTTACCTATACATTTCTGGGCATTCCAGACTCTCAAAGTCACAATGCAAATCAAAGATATTAGGGTTCCATAAACAAGGGGGTATTCTTTTGGTGTACATCTATCTAGCCAGTTCACAGACTGCTACAGATTCAACTTAGCAAATATTTGTTAAATATGGCTGTGTGGGCCCTGAAGTAGCATAAAACATTATCCCTGCCTTTCAGAAACTTGGTTTGGTGGAGGAGTTCCCAATCAGATATGATATCTGATTATTTTTCCTCATAAAGTTCCAACTCATTTTTTTGTATTCTGATTAAAATATTATTGTCTCCCACTTCTAGAAATACTCCTTTTGTTCGCTTGATTGGTTGACAGGTAGTCACTGTTTTGTAAACTAACAGTTATGAAGGGATGGGAATAAGCATTTCTGTTGCTATCTCATTGCACAATTGCAGAATTCATCATTCTCCAAAACATTATTTATTCAAGGCTAGTGAAGTTATACTCAAGGGAGGTGTTTGAATATTAGGGGAAAGGGTTAAGAGAATTATTCTGTCACTGACAATAAAGAAGAAAACACTTTAAATTCACTATTTTTTTTTTCTGGCAGATACAAGCTAAAACCCTTCTAGAATTGCATTAATAAAACTGAAAAGGAAAAATGAAATAAAACTTTTAAGCCCTGAAGAATCTTAAAAATAGTCTTTAAAGGATAGAAAAAAAGAACAGAAAAATTCCTTTAAATTCCTGGGTCCTACAAATGAGATTTTAGTAGTGGCAAGTAAAACATATTGATTGGCACCAAAGTATAAGATCTTTGTCACCATCTGTTTCCTGATTGTGTCAGCAAGTATTTTTTCCCCACGAGAGTGTGAGAATACACCATAGCCTAAAAGTATCAAAGTGTCAATTATGCACCACATTTAAAAGTTGGAAGCCCAGTTCATGAAAGTCAGTGACAAAAGTCCTGATTCCTGTTTCTTACTGAAGTGAAATCCTTGCACTTCATTCGTTTTGTGAACTACAAAAAGAATGGTGGCTCCATGGGTTAGTGGGGCGGGGAGCTGTGGCAAAAGAGGGAGAAAAGTAATCTTAAATGAATATTTATCAAAAGTGCCCCCCCCCATGTAAGTCACTTTGCTACGAAATGAAGTTATTATGAATACTATATGCAAATAACGATTTTAACAAGTATAGGGTGACAGGGAGGAGAAAGGGAAAAGAAGGGAAAGAGGATACAGAAAAAGAGAAGTAAAAAAAGAAGGAGGATGGATTAACAGGGAAGCATTTGGGAGTCTGGGCTGGAAAATTGAAAACAGGAGACACTGGTAGAACTGTTGAAACATGAGGCCATGAACAATGGAAGCCGGAAAGGCTGCATTTTCAGAATGAAATCAAGATTATTCTCATCCCTCTTCCCTTTTATCTAGCCATTTTTTTTGTTGTTTACATTTAACTTGAGATATCCTTTTTCTATTTTTCTCTCTGTTGTGATCACTGCTATTGTTAAAGATGGCTAGTGATTAACTACCCTGATTTTCTTTGAGTTCCTGGGCATGTCACTCTGGGTTCTGCTTAGAGAGAAGCACCCTCTTCCTCTTTAGCTGCCCCAGTTATTTTTTGATGTGTTGCCTTTCTAGCCGAGTTTGTGGAGCTGCCAGTTTTGACACATTCTCTTGCCTAAGAGTGTTGCAATAATGTGTTGAGGTCATTCTTGTGCGGTTGGAGGAATGATCTATGCTCAGGCCAGGTAGTCACAGATGCCGTCTCTCTGCTCGAGTTTCATTCTTTTGTAGTAAGCCTTGGGAAGTTGTTTTTCTGGGTTGACATTAATCCTTTCTTTATTTTGGAAATGAGAGACTCAGGTTCCTATAGCACACTCAGTGTCTAATGTTAAGAGTCAATATCAAAAATACAAAGACTTGTGTTCTAACCAAGGGTGTATGGACTTACAGAGACATACACCTGGCTAGAACAATAGAAAACTTGTAACAAACAGAAAAAAAGCATGCCACATTGCCTTCCTTTACTCATCTAGGTTAACCTACAAAGTGGCAGGAAATCCCTACCTGGTGGAAGGACCAGTTCTGCACATCAACCAGCCAGGCTCTCAACAAAAACCTTCCAGCCTGGAACTTCACATGCACCAAGAGAGTAAATAGCCAAGTCCTCTGTTCAAGTTTGATTAAATAGAATAGTAGAGGCTGTCAGGTGAGTCTCTTGGCACATTCTCAAATCACATATAACCATAATTAAAGTTAAATCTGTGTGAGTCTGGAAGCCTGGGACATTGTAGGTTTGATCTGAGTTTGAATACACTGTATGAGAGGAGGCGAAAGTGAAGTGTGCTTAGTCTTTTGTCAGAGAAATATCAGATAGAGTGTCAGAACCATTAGAAAACATGACCATTCATTCATTCATATATTCAACATATTTAAATTGAGCACCTACTATTTGGAAGATGCTATAAAATTCACTAAATGCATAGTATTAAATAGGTCATTTGAGAACTTACATGTGACTGAGGGAGAGAAATAATAAGATAGAAATGAATAAAAAACAACATCATATTATAATAATGCTATGAAGGGAAAAAAAGCAGGAAGCCTTGATAGAGTGAGAAGTAGCGTCAGTGATGTAAAGGGGTAAAGGTAAATATACCTCAACTGATAAACTGAGACATGAAAGATATGATATTTCTATTATTTTTTTCAAATATTTTTAATGGTATGCTATTGCTTTCCCAATACCCTGCATAGATTGGGAATCCATGATCTGACAGTACCTTACCTTTCCATTTTAATCTTTCACTATTTGTCCTTATTACATATTGTACTTGGAATGAGCGGAACTACTCATTGTTTCCTATACACACCTTGTGCTTTCCTGACTCAGTGTCTTCACTCATCCTTTCCTCTGCCTGGAACTTCTTTTGGACTTTTGGATGCCGCATTCCTGCTACACTTTAAGGTCCTGCTCCACCGTCAGCTCCTTTAGTCCTTCTATCCTAGTCCTCTGAGCTCCTTCTTTGTGCCTCTCACGTTTACAACTTTTATATTACTCCTATTTTACACATTCTAATACGTGTGTGTGTGTATTTAATTTTCAGCTCTTATTTCTCTTTGTAATCTAAGAATTCCAAAGATGCAGGGGCATGCATAATGTAAAATTGCTGCTGTCTATAAATATTCTTTGAATAAAAATAAATCACATCCAATCAGCAGGAAGCCTGGAAATTTGAAATCACAAAAAATTTGTGTATGAGACACAGACACTGTGTTAAATTATTTTGCCCCAAACAAATACTCTGACAAATTGGACACAAGGAATTTATTTTGAAGGTTACTTCAGGAAGCATTGTGAGGGAGTGAGGAAGTGAGGGATGGAAGGGGAAGCCAGTGAATCATATATTAATGTGTGGGTTTCCTCTGTGGGCAATGGAGGCTCAGTCTTGTCATGGCACCTCTGGGAGACTGTATAAAGTATGCTTCAGAATTTTCCCTCTAAAGGGTGAGGAACCATCCCTCGTTAGTTGGAGATCCCTCTTGGGTTGCTGAGCAGTATGTTTACCCTAATTTTGTCTCTTCGATATCCTTTCTCTTCCATTGCTGTTGTGCTAATTCTCCAACAGGGGGGCTGGGGAGGTGCTACCTGGCAATTTAGGGGTGTACTTAGCCATGAGCAATGGGGCATTAAGAATGATCTCAAAGTTGTGCAAAGCCTGGTACTCTCTGGCTTAGCTTTTTTGCTTTATAACAGTTCTCTAATAGGGTTAGGTTATATAGCCTGCCAGTGGTAACAGAGCCAACTGTACTACCTCATGGGTAGTTAAGTAAACTACCAAGAGTAAACTCCTGGAGGTAGTTAAATAAACCTTCCTCAACTTCCTCAGAGCTTTTTGAGAAAATGGTTTTGGGACAGTGCCCATATGGATGCGGAAATACTGCTTGAGGTAGAGGGGAGAGTTAGTATTGATATGCTGGGCCTTTGAGTGGCTCCTTGACATGATGGTTGTCAAGCCCAAAGCCTTGAAACAAGGCATTCTACAGGCAAAAAAGCTCTCCTCTGATTGAACCCAGTGTCTGTAAAAGAGACTATATTCAGGCCTTTTTTTGTTCCTGGGAAGGAAGCATTTGAACCTTGAATAGCAAGCCTGGATGAGATGCTTCAAGAGGGGCAAGTGCCCATCACATAATATCTGAGGTGTCCCACAGAGAGCCTGGGGCCATTGCTTGATCTGGCCTTCCTCAAGGAGGAGTACTTCAAGGTTCTGAAGAGATCACTGGGAGCTTCGAGAGTGGCAAGGCTATCATGGTGCTGATTACATTTCAATAAGAAAATCTCCAACTGTGAGTGGCAAGAAAAGAAATGGTTGCAGATAACCTTAGCAAAGGGGACTGCCTCTAGTTTTAAAATATATTGATCATGCCTTGGGTTAGAAAAGTTCTGCCTAACAAAAAGTTGTGGAAGTTCTAGCTGCCTGCAAAGAAGGCAATGTCCCTGAGGTGGTAACTTTTGATTGAAGAAGATTATAGGAGACTTGTAAAAGACTGAAGACTGAAAGTTTTTGGTAAAGCTCACCCCAAGTCAGGCTCTTAACCATTAATGTAACATCAGAGGGGGAATTACAGATAATATATTCCCCTCATCCCCCACCAGACCCCAAACTGCAGAAGGAGAAAAATTTGTAATTCAGAGACATGACAATGTTGTCAAAAAGTACATGAAGTCAGCTGCATGAATTGTGAAACAAGTCACTGTTTTATTTGTTCTGTGGCAGTGTAAAAATATAATTGCTTCTCTCAAGATAAGAAATAAAGTCACAGGCCGGGTGTGGTGGCTCATGCCTGTAATCCTGGCGCTTTGGGAGGCCAATGCAAGTGGATTGCTTGGGCTCAGGAGTTTGAGAACAGCCTGGGCAATATGGCAAAACTCTGTCTCTACAAAAAATAGAAAAAATTAGCCAGGCGTGGTGGCATGTGCCTATAGTCCTAGCTATTTTGGGGGCTGAGGTGGGAGGATCTCTTGAGCACAGGAGGTTGGAGGCTGCAGTGAACCAAAATTGGCCACTGCACTCCAGCCTGTGTGACAAAGTGAGACCGTGTCTCAAAACAGAAACAAAAACAAACAAACAAGAACCCTCCCCACCCCCCAACCCCAAAATACAGATAGGCTATAGAATCTTGGTGAAATCAGACTCTACCAATTATTAATGACCTAGGGTTAAGAGAAAGAATTGTGATCTGAGATGCCTCATAAGTTCTGTCACCTTCAGAGTTGATACTGGGTGCCTTTCTCTTAACTTTTAGCTTTCTTTTTACAGTCATGGTCACTCATAGCTACAATCTATGAGAGGATATTTTGGGAGGATTGCTTTTGCCTATTTGCTAAATTGGCCGAGTGGCACTTATTGTAAAACTCTAATTTACTTCATGCTTTTTTTTTTCACAGTTATGGCCAATATACATGTGCCCACACCCTCATTGTGGAGCCATACAGAACCCAGAAGATAAGTCCAATATTTAAAAACTTTATCCACAGACCAGCTCTAGTCTTTAACGAGCCTCCTTTTTTATTCCAAAGTTTTCAAAATGAAAACAAGAGATGAAAACATTATCAAGAGCTCTAACTCCTTTAAAATTTTATTTTTCAAATGATCACACAGTAAAGTTGACTTTTTAGATGTAAAGTTCTATGAATTTTAACACATGAATAGATTTGTGTAATGACCTCTACAATCAGGATTCAGAACAGTTCTATCACCCCTAAAAGCCCCTTGTGCTATCCCTTTATAGTCATAGTCTCCCCCCAACCCTTGGCAGCCACTGATCTGTTCTTTATCGCTGTTGCTTTGTTTTTGTGAAAATATCATATGAATGGGATCGTGCAATGTGTTATATTTTGAGACTGATGATCTAGATAAACTAGATAATAAAAGGTAATGATTGTGTGGCATAGAAAAGTGGTAGAAACGTTTAATGAGGCCATATCATTATTGGACTAGGATTTATCAAGACATGCTTCATGGAAGAGGTCAACTGTGGAAGATGGGTCTCAGAGAAGTCCATAATTTGTATTAATGACAAAAACAAGGATAATATTTCAGGAGCAGAGAATGATAATAACATGTAATTAAGGAAATGAGAACAATGTGATTAGAAGGAATGAATCCAGGCATATGTGTTATCTCTTAAAAATGGAGAACAACATGAACAAAGCAGTGGTTTTTGAAGATTAATAGGCAGAGATGTACAAGATTTGTTACCTGACATATAATATTTGGAAGATAAAGATGGTGATTACACCCTCAAGAATAGATAAATTTTCTGAAGGAGAAAAGACAGAGGGCAGTTAGAGTAGGGTCAAAAACTAAAGCATGAATGACAGCAGGTGGGTGGGAGGGAAAAAGACCTCTAGAAATTTTAAATAAGGAAGAGAGGAAACAATTGTAGAGGTTAGATAAGAACCAGTTCTTAAAAGGGAGGCGGGAGATCAAAACATTTAATGTCATCCAGAGTGTAAAAGAGTGTGATGCAGAAGAAACCACTGGTAAGCTTGGAGAAATTTGGTTGCAGTGTAATTATGGGGATAAAGGCCAGATTGCAAAGGGGTTAAAAGTTATACTGAAGACGAAGGTGAAATCAAAGCAGATTTGGTTGTAAATTGGCTCCAAACATAGAAGGAATTGCAGGATGAAGTGAGTGGGTTCACAAGCTGACAGATAAACATAAGCATTGAAGGTAGAGATGAGCTGTAGTAACTAAAAACAATGGAAACAAGAAATTTCCCATATGATCCAGAGTTTATGAGAAGGTACTTTAGTCAAATTAGCCTTTGTGCATATTCTATCTGGTCAGGATCAAGAGTTAAATGAACTTCCAATAGTTTCTATCTGTATTTCTCGTCACCACAAAAAGCTGTCCTATTATAATTGTTCTCTGTTACTTAAGTTTTTCAGTTGTCACAAAATAGACTCTAACCTACCACAAGCTGTTATTGACTTAAAAAAAGATTCCACTAATTCTACTAATTCTTAGAGACTAAATTAATGTTGTAGTAAACGGATAGCAACTATTTACAAATGTAAATGCTTTAAAGTTTATAAAGTACTTTCATAAACATTTTAATTTCACCTACTAGTAATATTTACAGTGATAGTAGAAACTATGGTATAGCAGTATGGGAAGATTTTTCTCAACCTCATTACAAAGACACCACATTTCTCTCCTGGAACTCAACCATGTCAATCACACAGTAGTATCCCAAAGCATTTGCCTCCAATTTTCTTGAATCGAAGAATCTCTCATAGTTGTTAGTATCTAGCAAGCTGAAATTTTAAACAAGCCTTTGCTTGCAACCAAAATTGATTTCTGTAATTCTCTCCAGCATGGCTTTTCTGACAAGGCTATTTCTAGATTACCCAGTGTTTGGGCTCAGCTTGTGTTGCTTATGCAACTTTAATTCTTGCCTCTAAGCCGCAACCTGGTCCCTCTGCCAATCACTGCTGGAAGCATCCTCCCATGTTATGGACCTTTTCATCAACTGGGCTCTACCAATCACTACTATCGACCCTCTACTCCTCATAAAATAAAAACAGAGACTTCGAGGGCTTCTTGACATTTTGCTCTGTTTCCCTGAAGACCCATCCAGGACACCTCCATGGATCTGCTTTACTCTGTAAGGATGATCTATTTCACAAAGACCCTACCATAACTCAAAGTAATCTTTAAAATAAACCTTGCAGGACAGGCTAGGGCATATTGATTACCTCTTCTCTACATTCTTGTCCTGGATAGAAGCCAGCCAGACTCCTGTGAATTCTGGATACTTACAACTTTCTATTAAAGAAGGATGGTGGTATTGTACAGCTGGCACCTGGAGTCCAACCAGAATTTAAAACTATTAATCCCTGAGACTGTTCAGATGCCACTGTGTCTTAAGCTGAAGGGCATGTAAATTTATTTGCAAGGGGCAAGGGTTTTGCAAAACTCTATAAATTTGTATTGTATTCTACCTGGAATTCATATCCTTTCCATTTTAGTTTATGTTCTTAAATTTATTGAACAATCAACATGTGGCAGAGTTAATAATTAGGAGCTATGTTAGCCAATTCTTCATAGTTGATTATTGTCTGCATTCCAAAAATCCCAAGGTGTATGATAAGTGTCACTGGGCTCTGTTTTTATTTCAGTAGAGAGGTAATGAGAAATAGGAAATGAGCTGCCTTTGCCTGATAGGAGATGCAAGCTTCCTAGAATATGGATGTGTCTATAGAGAAAGTGAAACAAGGACTTGTTTAAATTGGGCCCTTGGTCAGACCTACATGAGGATGCAGAAATCAGTCACCTATGTGGTACAATTTGCAAGTTACCTCTGCTTTCAATTTATTTCCTGAAACATGTCACAGAGCCTGGCTTTCCCAGTGAAAGTAATATATTTGAATTAAATATTACCTTCTTCTATCAGGTTCTCTTGTGAGAGGTATCACTGTAAGTTATTAGCATATGAGTAAACATCAGCTAACAGATTTATCTTTTGCCATGTTAAGAGTGATCTTGAGTATGTGATAGCATTGGGTTTGAGGGAATGGCACACAGACAAAGGGAAAATTGTGCTCATTCAGAGAGGAGGTAAGTGGGAGTCAAACAAGTCAACAGTTTGAAAAAATATGCTTTTGGTTGCTTTTGCTAAGCTTATGGTGATTCTGTGTTAAAATATCATTGACCCTCTTTACAGGTAGGCAAGTGAAGTGCTGTGAGGGATGTTTCAGTGAGGAATTGTAAAGAGAACAACACCCCGCTATATAAGGACAGGAAAGGGAGAACAGAACTTCAAGATTGTTAGCACTTTTTTGCTTTTTGTAAAGGAAAAAAAAAGAATTCTAAAATTCACCAAATTAAATTATCCACAATTTATTATCATGGTGAGAGAACCTACATTTATTACACAGTAATAACTTAGTATTTCTTAAAAAGTGAAATAACTACTGGGAAAGTATCTAGTATTTCAAGAAATGAGGAAAACTCATCACAAAGACCTAGTTAAACTAGGTCACCACTTTTTGGCAGCAAAGAGGTTGGTAGAGAATAATGTCAAGAGAAAAACTGTATACTCTATACTGAAATCTGAAGGGACTGTTAAGCAGGGAATAGCTACAGGGCTTTAATGCTCAAATTGAATTGAAGAATAAAGAATCATGCATGGATGCCAAGGAAAAAGGTCAAGTGAGGCAGGAGAAAATGAAGGATTTACCAAAAGGCCAAGAGTATCTCTGAGAACTAAGAGGGAACAGGCATTTAAAAAATGAATTAGACCAGATGTCAGTGAAAAATAAAGTAGTAATGGTACAGGAAGAGATTTGTTCTAGCAACATAGGTAGGAATATAAGGCAAGAAAAGGTGAAAGGTTGGGGAAGTTGAATTCAAGGCTGCTCACCAAAGGACCCCAAAAGAGATGGTTAACTATTGCAAAAGCATCTGCTGGTATGAAATTGCTAATAATAGAGAGGAAGAGGGGAGACAGTTAAGTAATTTACTGTTGACGTATAGATCTCAAGTGAATTAATATTTTCTATGATAATTAGCCAAAAATAAAAGAAAAGGTACATGATCCTGGATTGATATAGAGCGTGGGGTAAATTAATTTGAATGGGATCTGGAAACCAAAGGTAGAGGGAGTAGAGTCAGATGTGAATGTGGGTGACCAAAAGGAGCTTGGTTTCAGTTATGCTTTGTATAGGAAAAACAAGAAAGCACTGGCCTTCTGCTAGGAGCAAATGGAGTAAAGCAGAACTACTTAATTCCAATTTATTTCTTCTCATTAAGAAGAAATAGGACAGCCAGGCACAGTGGCTCACGCCTGTAATCCTAGCACTTTGGGAGGCCAAGGTGGGTGGATTGCCTGAGCTCAGGAGTTCAAGACCAGACTGAGCAACATGGTGAAACCACATCTCTACTAAAATAGCCAGGCATAGTGGCATGTGCCTGTAGTGGCAGCTACCTGGGAGGCTGAGATAGCAGAATTGCTTGAACCTGGGAAGCAGAGGTTGCAGTGAGCCGAGATCATGACACTGCACTCCAGCCTGGGTGACAGAGCAAGACTCTGTCTCCATAAAAGGAAGAAGAAGAAGAAGAAGGAGGAGGAGGAGGAGGAGGAAGAAAAAGAAGAAGAAGAAGAAGAAATAGGCCTAACAGAGTCAAGAGAGAATTTTGTCTGTAAAAATTGTTAGGTAATACTCATATGCTCTCAAAATCTACCCAGCATCCTTAAGAAGAGATGTGTATAATCATCTGATTCTCCAAGGTCAAAATGAAAGAAAAAACTGTTAAAGGCAGCTAGATAGAAAGGACAGGTCACCTACAAAGGGAAGCCCATCAGACTAACAGCAGATGTCTCAGCAGAAAGCTAGAAGAGACTGGGGGCCAATATTAAACATTCTTAAAGAAAAGAAATTCCAACCAAGATTTCATATCTTGCCAAACTAAGCTTCATTAGTGAAGGAGAAATAAGATCCTTTTTAGACAAGCAAATGCTGAGGCGATTTGTTACCTGGAGACTTGCCTTACAAGAGTTCCTGAAGGAAGCACTAAATATGGAAAGGAAAGATAAATACCAGCCACTACAAAAACAACTTTAAATACACTGACCAGTGACACTATAAAGCAACCACACAAACAAATCTGCATAATAACCAGCTAACATGGATCAAATCTACACCTATCAGTATGAAACTTGAATGTAAGTAGGCTAAATTCCCCAATGAAAAGGCACAAAGTGGCAAGCTGCATAAAGAACCAGGATAGATTGGTATGCTGTCTTCAAGAGACTCATCTCACATGCAGTGACAATGACACCCATAAGCTCAAAATAAAGGGATGGAGGAAAACCTACCAAGCAAATGGAAAACAGACAAAAAGCCGACAATATATTCCTAATTTCAGACAAAACAGACTTTAAGCCAACAAAGATAAAAAACAAAACAAAACAAAGAAGGGCATTACATAATGGTAAAGGGTTCAATTAAACAAGAAGACCTAACTATTCTAAATATATACACACCCAACATGGGGGCACCCAGTTTCATAAAGCAAGTTCTTAGAAACTTTCAGAGACTTAGACTCCCACACAATGATGATGGGAGACTTCAACACTCCACTGACAGTATTAGACAGATCATCAAGGCAGAAAGTTAACAAAGATATTCAAGACCTGAACTCATCAATGGATCAAATGGACCTGATAGTCATCTACAGAACTCTCCACCCCAAAACAACAGAATATACATTCTTCTCATTGCCACATGTCACATACTCTAAAATCAACCACATTATTGGACATAAAACACTCCTATGCAAATGCAAAATAAATGAAATCGTAACAATCACTCTCTTGGACTACAGTAGAAAAAAATTAGAGGTCAAGACTAAGAAAATCACTTAGAACTATACAATTATATGGAAATTGAATGATTTGCTTCTGAATGACTTTTGGGTAAGTAATGAAATTAAGGCAGAAATCAAGAAGTTTTGTGAAACTAGTGAGAATAAAGATACAATGTACCAGAATATCTGGGACACAGCTAGGGCAGTATTAAGAGGGAAATTGACAGCACTAAATGTACACATCAAAAAGTTAGAAAGATCTCAATGTAACAACCTAGCAACACAACTAAAATAACTAGAGAATCAAAACAAACAAACACCAAATCTAGCAGAAGACAACAAATAACCAAAATCAGAGCTGAACTGAAGGAGATTGAGACATGAAAAACATTCAAAATGATCAACAAATCCAGGAGTTGGTTTGTTGAAAAAAACTATTAAATAGATAGATCACTAGTTAGACTAATAAAGAAAAAAAGAGAAGATCCAAATAAACACAATTGTAATTACAAAAGGGATATTATCACTGATTCCACAAAACTACAAATAATCATCAGAGAATGTTATGAACACCTTTATGGACACAAACTAGAAAACCCAGAAGTGGATAAAATCCTGGACACCTACACTCTCCCAAGACTGAACCAGGAAGAAATTGAATCCCTGAACAGACTAAAAATAAGCTCTGAAATTGAATCAGTAATAAACAGCCTACCAACCACTAAAAGCCCAGAACCAGATGGATTAATAACCCAGTTCTACCAGACGTACAAAAAAGAGCTGGTACCATTCCTACTGAAACTATTCCAAAAAAATTGAGGAGGTGGACTCATCCCTAACTCATTCTGTGAGGTCAGCATCATCCGGATACCAAAACCTGGCAGAGACACAACAAAAAAAGAAAACTTCAGGCCAACATCTTTGATGAACTTCGATACAAAAATTCTCAACAAAATACTGGCAAACCAAATCCAATAGTACATCAGAAAGCTTATCCACCATAATCAAGTAGGCTTTATCCCTGGGATGCAAGTTTGGTTCAACACATGCAAATCAACAAATGCAATTCATAAACAGAAATAAAGACAAAAAACACATGATTATCTCAATAGATGCAGAAAAGACCTTTAATAAAATTCAACATCCCTTCATGTTAAAAATTCTTAATAAACTAGGTATTGAAGAAACATACCTCAAAATAATAAAAGCCATCTATGACAAACCCACAGCCAACATCATACTGAATGGGCAAAAGCAGGAAGTATTTCCCTTGAAAACTGGCACAAGACAAAGATGCCCTCTCTCACCACTCCTATTCAACATAACATTGGAAGTCCCACCAGAGTGATAAGGCAAGAGAAAAAAATAAAGGTATGCAAATAGGAAGAGAAGAAGTCAAACTACCCTATTTGCAGATGAGATAATCCTATATCTAAAAGGCCCATAGTCTAGGCCCAAAAGTTCTTTAAGCTGATAAACAACTTCCATAAAATCTCACTGTACATAATCAATGTTCAAAATTCACTAGCATTCCTATAGACCAACAATTGTTAAGTTGAGAGCCAAATCAGGTATACAATTTTATTCACAATAGCCAGAAAAAGAATAAAATACCTAGAATACAGCTAACCAGGGAGATGAAAGGTATTTACAACAAGAATTGTAAAATGCCACTCAAAGAAATCACAGATGACACAAATGGAAAAACATTCCATGCTCATAGATAGGGAGAATCAATATTGTTAAAATGGCCATACTGCCCAAAGCAATTTATAGATTCAGTACTATTCCTATCAAATTACCAATGAAATTCCTCACAGAATTAGAAAAAACTATTTTAAAATTCATGTGGAACCAAAAGGGAGCCCAAATAGCCAAGACAATCCTAAGCAAAAAGAACAAAGCTGGAGGCATCACACTACCTACTTCCAACTATACTAACAGCATGGTACTGGTACAAAAATAGACATGTAGATCAATGGAAGAGAATAGAGAGCCCAGAAATAAAGCTATACACCTACAACCATCTGATCTTCAACCAAGATGACAAAAGTAAGTAATGGAGAAAGGACTCCTTATTCAATAAATGGTGCTGGGATGACTGGCTAGCCATATGCAGAAGATTGAAACTGGACTCCTTCCTTATAACATACACAAACATCAACTCAAGATGGATTAAAGACTTAAATGTAAACTCCAAAACTATAAAAACCCTGGAAGACAACCTAGGCAATAGCATTCTGGAGATAGGAGTGGGCAAAGATTTGATGATGAAGACACCAAAAGCAATTGCATCAACAACAAAAATGGACGAATGGGACCTAATTAAATTAAAGAGCATCTGCACAGCACAAGAAACAGAGTAAACAGACAACCTACAGAATGGGATAAAATATTTGCAAACCATGCCTCTGACAAAGATCTACTATCTAGCATCTATAAAGAACTTAAACAAAGTTACAAGAAAAAAAAAAACCCCATTAAAAATTGAGCAAAGGACACGAACAGGGACTTTTCAAAAGAAGACATACATGCAGCCAAAAAGCATATGAGAAAAAGCTCAACATTATTGTCATTAGAGAAATGCAAATCAAAACCACAATGAGATACCATCTCACACCAGTCAGAATGGCTACTATTAAAAGGTCAAAAAATGACAGGTGCTGGAGAGGTTGTGAGGAAAAATTAAGACTTATACACTGTAGGTGGGAGTATACATTAGTTAAATTATTGTGAAAAACAGTGTGGTGATTCTTCAAAGACCTAAAGACAGAAATAGCATTTGACCCAGCATTCCTATTACTGGGCATATACCCAAAGGAATATAAATCATTTTGTCATAAAGACACATACACACATATGGTCATTGCAGCACTATTCACAATAGCAAAGACATGGAATCAACCTAAATGCCCATCAATGATAGACTGAATAAAAAAATGTGGTATAGATACACCATGGAATACTATGCAGCCATAAAATAGAACAAGATCATGTCCTTTGCAGGAAAATGGATGAAGCTGGAGGCCATTATCCTGAGCAAACTAACACAGGAACAGAAAACTAAATACCACATTTTCTTGCTTATAAGTGGGAGCTAAATCATCAGAATACATGGACACATAGAGTAGAACAACATACACTGGGGCCTATTGGATGTTGGAGGGTGGGAGGATAGAGAGGATCAGGTAAAATAACTAATGAGTACTAGGCTTAATACCTGGGTGATGAAATAATCTGAACAACAAACCCCCATGACAAAAGTTTACCTATACAACGAACTTTCACATGTACTCCTCAATTTAAAATAAAAGTTAAAAAAAGAAGAAAGAAGAAATGTGTATTTGTGGATGTGATTTGATAGTATAATTTACATAGAATAATATTAACCATTTTCTTATTTTGATATGACTATTTAAGGTATGCATATTCTTTACTATGTCTCTAGATCAGTGATTTTCAAACTTCTTGGCCCTGACCTGTAGTAAAAAATAATTTTATATTGCATCTCTATACATATACACACATAATTAAAACAAAATTTCCATAAATATCTGCCTTTAATACTTGAATTATTCTATTCTGTTCTTTTTCTAAAAAACACAGTATTTTACCCACTAGCTTGATGTCATGGCTCACCAATTGGGTGGTACCACACTGTTTGAAAACCACTGCTCTGCCTTATGGATAGGACATTGACTAAATGAATTTAGTCCTGTCAGTCATTCATTTGTTACTCCAATAAATTTGGCTATATTCTTCAAATTATTGAAAATAATTGTTAGCATTTTTTTCTTGAATAAAAAATAAGTAGCTTCATGAGACTCAATGTCATCATCCTTGATCACAAATATGTAAGCTAAATCTCTCAACTCCCAGCAAAGTACTTACCTACTTTGGGAATTAATTGAAGATAAAGTAGAATAATGTTGCCAGGGATAAACTTTGCAACCAAGTGCTTTTCAAATCACTTTTAAGAGTCTCAGATTGAAATATTTAAACAGAGGACCATATTTAAATGCACCAAGAAAAAAATATATAAAGGAAACCATTACTGAATATGCTTATGAATTGAACAACTACGTCAATGTTTCAATTTTTGTGTTTATTCAGTTTTTAAAAAACAAGTTTTCTAAATAGAAACAGAAAAACATCTATATTGCATCCAATTATATATGCCCATTTCCTCTTCAATAAAAGGCACAGAATGGCAAGTTGGATAAAGCTGCAAGACCCAACTGTATGCTGCCTTCAAGACACACATCTCACATGCAATGACACCTATAGTCTCAAAGTAAAGGGATGGAGAAAAATCTACCAAGGAAATGGAAAAGAGAAAAATGCAGGGGTTGCTATTCTAATTTCAGACAAAACAGGCTTTAAACCAACAATGATCAAAAAAGACAAAGATGGACATTACATAATGTTAAAGAGTTCAAGTCAACAAGAATATCTAACTATTATATATGTGTGTGTGTGTGTGTGTATGTATACACAACACAGGAGTACCCAGATCCATAAAACAAGTTCTTAGAGACATTAAAAGAGACTTAGCTAAGCACATATTAATAATGAGAGACTTCAACACCTTATTAATAATATTAGCCAGATCATTGAGGCAGAAAACTAAAAAGATATTTGGGATCTGAACTCAACTCTTGACCAAATGGACCTAACAGACATATATACAACTCTCCACTAAAAAACAACAAAATACACATTTTCTGCTGTGCACGACACATACTCAAATCCACCACCCAATTGGCCACAGAATAATTCTAAGCAAATTCAAAAAATGAAAATCATACCAACCACACTCTCAGACCACAGAACAATAAAAATGAAATCAATACTAAGAAAATAACTCAAAACCATAAAATTACATGGAAATTAAGCAATCTGAGTGACTTTTGTGTAAACAATAAAATTAAGGCAGAAATCAATAAATTCTTTGAAGCTAATGATAACAAAGATACAATGTATCAGAATCTCTGGGACACAGCTAAAGCAGTTTTAGAAGGGAAGTATATAGAGCTAAATGCCCACATCAAAAAGTTAGAAATATTCAAATTAACAACCTAACATCACACCTGGAGGAACTAGAACAAGAACAAACCAATCCCAAAGCCAGTAGAAGACAAAAAATACCAAAACAAGAGTTGAACTGAAGGAAATTGAGAGGTGAAAAGCCATACAAAAGATAAACAAATCTAGGAGTTGGTATTTTGAAAGAATAAGTAAGATAGACCACTAGCTTGACTAATTACAAAAAGAGAGAAAAAAAAAATAAAAACAGATAGTAGTGTGGTTGATGGGAAATGGAATGCTTACACACTGCTGGTAGTTCAGCCATTGTGGAAAGCAGTCAGGCAATTTCTCAAAGAATTTATACCAAAATTACTATTTGACCCAGCAATCCCATTATTGAGCATATATCCAAAGGAATGTAAGTCATTCTACCACAAAGACACATGCATGCATATGTTCAACGCAGCACTAGTCACAATAGCAAAGACATGGAATCAACCTAAATTCCCATCAATGGTAGACTTGATAAAGAAAACATGGTACATATACGTAATGGAATATTACACAGTCATAATAAAGAACAAGATTATGTTCTTTGCAGCAACATGGTTGGAGCTGGAGGCCATTATCCTATGTGAACTAAATACAGGAACAAAAAATGAAATACTGAATGTTCTCGCTTACAAGTGGGAGCTAAACATTGAATACACGTGAACACAAAGAAGGGAACAGACACCAGGCCTACTTGAGGACAGAAGGTAGGAGAAGGATGAGAACTGAAAAACTACCTATTAGGTACTATGCTTATTACCTGGGTGACAAAATAATCTGTATGCCAAACCCCTGTATCATGCAATTTTCCTAAATAATAAACTTGCTCATGTACCCCTGAAACTAAAATAAAAGTTTAAAAAATTAAATACAATTAAAAAAGAAATGTTTTTAACATAATCATAAGTTATACAGATATATAAATTATTTCCTTAAATAATTAGACAATATATACTGTTTGACTAATGCACCCAATTTAGTTGTATCTTTATTTCACCTTTGAGTTATTCATCCTTCATAGACATAGACAAATAACTCTCAAAAGTGGCCAAAATTTGCTATATCAATTTTATGGTTTATACCCCTTAGTCCATATAGATTTTTAATTCCCATAATGTTGGGCAGTTATTTTACATTGGTTTAGTACAAGACTACACTTTCTTTGTGCTTATCCTGTTTTATTTTGATGCAGGACTTAGCCTAACCATCTAGAACAGGTTGGCTTGACAATAGCAATAGGAATCAACATTACCTCTGCAACCTCTATGTTGTTACTCCTCTGTTCAAAATTTTTATATGGAGCAGATGACCATTTAAGCTTAAATTATTGACTCTTTTTTCTCCAAATTTCTCTTATAATAACTTTCTTACAACTGTGTTCTTATCTAAGCAAGTCATTTGACCTACTGATTCTCACATACACTTTGCCTTTGCCTGCTTATATGTCTTTGATCGCAAAGTTCTCTACTATGTATCACCTTTCTCTGTGTTCAAACATTTACTGTTTCTCTGCCAAGTTCCACCACCATAAAAAAAAAAAAAAAAACATTTTTACTTTGCAGTCTAAGGTGGTTGCTCCCATCTCTTAAGTACCTATTATCTGTACAACTTGCCAGTTAAGGGCAATGTGAAATGGTATAGTGTGTGTCTTTCTTGTATTTTAAGTGACTTAACTTCTACATATGTTGGTATTTGTATAAATCATTAGCCCCACTACATCATTTATTGTTTGCTATATTCCACAAAAACTTATTGAGTGCCTGCTATGTATCAGATATTGTGCTAGAAATTAGTTTGCAGGTGGACATTAGTATTTTACATATATTGTGAAATATGAAGTGATATGACAGTCTGGGGTTTGTTCTTATTTTTCCTAGAAGACTGTGTCAGAGAATGTTAGTATACCAGAAAAATTCATGCACTTCTCAATATTTCACAGATCCCATGCATCTGGGTGGGGTGTGACTAATTCTCACTAATAGAATATGAGCAGAAATACTGCATCACTTTGGGTGGAGGCAAGAGAGAGTAAGAGAGACATTAAATCTCTATATGGCTGGAAATTAAAAGCTTTGGGTTGACAGAGTTTTAAGCTGGAAGAAGCCTGAGTCTCTGGGGTCCTCACTTGGAAAGGCCAGCACAGAGAGGCCAAGATACCTGCATCAGACTGTGACATGAGTGAGAAATACAGCTTCACTGTGTTAAGGCTCTGAGATTTGGGGGTTTATTTATTACTGATGCATAGCTTATTCCATCATGATTATTACAGAGTAATGATTTTATTTGTGTATGTTGATGAGATCATTAAAGATGTTTGAATGATGTGAACTCTGACTCAATTATCAGATCCTTGAGAGTAGAGACTTTGCATTCATGTATATCCTTCTCAGTGTCCAGGCCAGTGCTAGGAATATAGTAGGCTCTCAGCAGATATTTGTTGAATGGAAAAGTTAACAAACTAGGGATAGCTAAAAGAAGAAATCATTAGGGTACAACCAGAGGAAATAACATGTGACAAAATCCAAAAGAATCTTAAGATACAAATCTGGAGTCAGAAACAGAATTTAGCAATGAGAAAGAGATTAAGGTTTAACAAATGTAAATGTCTATTGAGCTAGCACAGTTTCTACATTTCAGATTCCCTTATGAGTATCCAGTAGTAAACTGACTTCTGTGATTTATTAAGATCAGGAGATAGGTGTGGGCTAATAAGAAAATTCTGTAAGTCCTTTAAACACATCAATAGTTACTCTCTAAACTACTAGACCCTTTCCATTGAAGAATGAACAGGAGTTTCAGCTTCTCAGTGAAAGCTCATTGGGAAACACCTGTCTGGCTGACATTTCCTGGCTCTAAGGGAATCTTCTCCATAGAACTGATAGAGAAATAATCTCTAATTTTTCAATAGGGAGAATGCTCCCCTTACTTGTACTTGGTTTATTATTATCCTAATTATTATTGCCTTCCATAGTCTGTCATGTGACATTGGCCAATTCTTTTTTTTGCTCTAGGGTAAACCGGGATTCCAGATACTGGGTGGAGGTTGGAAATTGTGGCTGAATATCCAGCTATGGCACCAGACTGGGGAATATATAAATATATAAATTAACTGGTTTCGTTTTAAGAAGGTAAAAATGAGAGGTTTCTAAATCTATGTAGATTTAGACAGAAACCTCCTGTCTTTGCCTTTGTGCTCTTAATTAATCTTGATATTATCAGGCAGAATAATTAAGGATAGTACAGTGACATAACAGAATAGGCATATATAATGTCTATATAGGCATTTGTAATGTCCTAGTATATACATAGATCATCCAGAAAATTAAAGACAGAAAATCTTTGAGTAAAAATTGACAAGAGGAACCTGTTATTGAGAGATGTACTTCTTGTATAAGTATGAATAAACCAGACACAAAAGTGTATCAGAGTTGAGAAAGCAAATCCAGCCTCAAAACAATTTCATCCTCTGCTATTTGCATAGTCGATTTACTACAAAATGTTATTTGTTTTAACTTTTTCAGCAACCTCAGTGAGACAGAGAGGTGGATTTTATTGTCTTTAGGTTACAGGTGAGGAAACTTCACCCCAAAGGTATGATATTGCTTGCTCAGCGCCCCTCATCTCCTCTGTGGTCAGGCTGGCTGGAGCTCAATTCTGCTGACTCTTAGTCTGGGGCTCTTTGAACTCTTTCACATTTTAAGAGGTATAACGATTGTTACTCTAAAGCCAGGCATTGATATGACAGCTCAGTGCCGGGAGGGGTGGGGGAAGCAGGAGACTTTGCCATTGAGTTCACCGATAGCTCGAGATGCCCTAATATCTCATTCAGGGCCAAGCACACTTGAGACACAAAGAAGCACAGCTTGGCTCCATCCATTTGATTTCCTTGGGCACAGCCCTCTCAGACAATCAGGTACAGCACCCTCCCTTGCATAGTTGATGGCCTTTCCTGAAGGCTATCAAACATTTCTGCTGAGACTGCACTAAATAAAATGGCTGTCACCAAGCCATATGGTGCATTTGAGCTTTTCCCCCCTCTAAGATGCAAGTTTTCAGTTTGCACAGCACTTCAAATTCTTAATACACTTGACTAAGTCATTAATATTTCACTTTCATTACCATGTATTAATAACATGAGAATTTAGAATGATCTTGTTCATCTAACTCCTAGAAAACAAATAATTACGTTCGTGCATATTGATTGTCAGATAACTAAAGATGTTTAGCCTGGGGCTATGAGAAATCCACCAGCAGGCCCAGTTTTGGTTCTTAGCCATGTTCAAAGTATATCAAGCTGATGTCTATGAAACACCAGAGACAGCAGGAGCGTAGTTCTGGGAGTTAGAAGGGGCGGCCTTAAATGGACCCCATACAGGTCTCCATAATTGTTTAGGATGAGGTTTCTTCAGAAGAGAATTGAAAGTCCTGAAGGATGCTTGAGGGAGAGATTAAGGATATGAAACTTTGTTCTCTGATGTTTGGTCTAGTTTTATTTTGTAGTAGGTGGCGCTGGAGGCTTCTTATCTTCCCTTTCTTCCTCTTTATCTTGATTAAGGATGGTAGGTTCTAATGGTGGAAAGTGCCGTAGACACTGTTCAATGAGTCAACATTTTTTTTTTTTTTTTTTTTTTTAAAAAGAGTAAGTATGTGTCTACCAAAAGCTTGTTGCTAAGCTAGGTCATTAGCAATTTAGCATGGACAGAACAGTGTTGTTTTCTCCTTACTAGTGGGAGAGACAGACAATATGCAAGTGAGCAAATAGATGTTAAACAAGAAGACTGTTCTGATATGCATGGGTAAGGAGAGAGAGAACTTCTTTAGATGGGGGTCAAGAAAGCCTATTCCAAGAGAGGATGTTTGGGTTAAAAAGAAGGAAGAGAAGACAGGTGTATGACGAACTAGCGCAAGTGCATAATGGACATAAGGAATGGCTGTGCAAAGACCACAAGGCAGAACAGTGCTTAGCTGGCTCTAGAAACTGAAAGAAGTTCAGAGGTATAGAGAAAAAGGGAAAATGGCATGAGATAAGATTCAAGAAATAGTCAAGGGCCAGATTATGTAAGCCCTTGTGGGCCATGATCAGAGGTCTGGATTTTTTTCTAAGTGCAGTGGGCATGCATTGAAACCTTGAGGAGGGTACCACAAGGGTGTAACATTAGGGGCTGAGAGAAAGGTAGGAATGTAGTTTCTGGCTTTAGACACTTGGTGGGTGTTGATACTGACCTCTAAGTCAAGGAGGGGTTGGGAAGGGAGAAGACAGGCAAGAAGAGAGATTAGATAAGAGTGATCAGATAGGAGAGGAAGTTTAAATCTAGTTGTTTTAAGTAGAGTGATCGTTTGTCCAAGTGTGTGCTGAACTGTCTAATTTATGGCTGTTGTCCTACAATTTTTTTTTTTTTTTTTGTGATGGAGTCTTGCTATGTCTCCAGGCTGGAGTGCAGTGGCGCGATCTCCGCTCACTGCAATCTTCGCCTCCCAGGTTCAAGCGATTCTCCTGCCTCAGCCTCCTGAGTAGCTGGGATTACAAACACATGCCACCACACCCAGCTAATTTTTGTATTTTTAGTAGAGATGGGGTTTCACGATGTTGGCCAGGGTGGTCTTGATCTCCCGACCTCGTGATCTGCCTGCCTCAGCCTCCCAAAGTGCTGGGATTACAGGCGTGAGCCACCGCACCCGGCCATCCTACAATTGTTAATTGTGTCTCCTTTTACTCTCAAAAACATATCAGTATCTGGACATATTAACTAACTACATTTCTCCAGTTCCTCTCCTGGCTTTATAATGTCCTTGGCGTAGGGAAGAGAACTGTTGCATACAAGCAGTTTGCTTTTCCTGCCATTTTCTGGCCACTTCTCTCTTTGCAGAGTGGTATGTTGGTGGTTCAGTCCACAAGACGTGTGTTTCCCTCTCCTGCTAACTGATGCTCCTCACCGTTGCCCACTCCCTGTTAGTATAGTAACTCCCAATTAAGTTACAAAGTTTCTTTCAAATATCAGTTGGCACTGCTTCCCTGGGGAAAATCTCACTACTCTAACCTAGGAAACTTTCTTTCTCAACCCATCCTTTTCTAGGAGATACAGAGAGAGTTTGTGGACAGCAGCTGTGGTTTAGGTGGAGAAACCTCCACAAAACTGATGATAGCTGAGGTTTTTCAGGACTCCTGTGCTCTTGGACACACAACCTCAAACATAGACTTTGTGCCAAGATTATTCTCCTTGAATCTCTAAAGCAAGGCAGGTGCAGCAACTATTATTGCCTTTTCTTGGTCTCTTAATTGAGATCTTGCCCCATCAAACCAGAGGTATCAAAATTTAAACTCAGGATTTACCAGCCAAATCAGTCTTAAATAGGGGTGACATTTTTATGCTCAAAACTTCATCTTCCTCCAGTTCTCTTTTGTTTGTTTCATGCTTTTCCTTTATAGATTCCCTAAGCTTTAAAAATGCTGAGCAATTTGTACTACTGTAGATCACATGCTCTTACGTGAGGCCTTTGCACATGGAGTTCTTTCAGCTTGTAGCCCAGTAACCTTCATCTGCCTGACCAATGGCTATTCAACTTTCAAGGTTAAGTGCATTGTTTTCAGTGAAATCTACATCTCATTATCATAACATCTGCATTGCCGAGATTGGGCGCAGGAGCAAAGGAGGAAAATAAAGCACCTAGATCTATTGGATTAGGTGGTGGTGATATAGTGGAGACAGGACTATTAAGCTTTATCCCTTGACTACGGGGACAGAAAAAGCACAGCTTCAGGCATTTGGGTATGTGACATCTCTCTTTCTCAGGATTCACACAAGCACCTTCCACTCCTTCTACAAAGCCCCTCTAGATCCCCAAACCTTCTTATCTGGACTTGAAGATCATAGCCTTTTCTCTTTCCCCTGAATCTGTGAAACTAGCAGAGAGGACGCTTCATGAAAAAAGCTGGCTTAGAAGGGAAGAGAACACTCTTTTTAATAAGCAGATGGTCTCTATAGATGAGGGAGTGTTAACATTAAAAACATATGCTTGGTACCAAGGAGGGAGAAACACAAAAGAGGATCGCGATGCACATGGTCTCTGTAAACAAGTAGTCTTTGTGGAAGTTCCCCCTGTGAGGGAAAGAGCTTTACAGGGTAGTATGAAGAAACTTGCCTGAATAATTCTGACTTCATCTGCAAGACTGTTTACCTGACATGAATTATAATAGCACATTACCAAGAAACGACATCTGCAGAGATGATAGCTAGATGAGCTTGTGTTTATTTGTTTGGTTTTGTTTTACCAATTCATGATGAAATAAAAGCATTAGAAAATAGTCACCATGATCTTGCACTCAATCTTTGTGTTTGTAGCAGAGAAATAAAACTGACTTTGTGTCAGCATTTGGTATCTGCTATGTAAATATATAACATTTATAGAAGAAAACAGAAATAGGTATAAAGATAGTCCATACCTATTATCCAATGATGCAATTTCTAATGTGCTACTTTGATTTTAGAGCAGAAATCTCTATCAAAAATGGAGAGAAGTGAGTAGACAACAAAACATACCCATGTCAAGAATATTTAATTGCTTATGGATTAAATTTAGCCTGAATGGAAATTGATATAGAGGCATAATTTGTATTTTGAGAAGATTAATCTATTTTCCCTTTTTTTTACATTAAAAGAAAAACACTTCTAGTGATGAGAAAGATGAACTGAACTAAATCTATAGTATAATGAAATGAGCACTCGATAAGGAGTTAATAGATCTGGGTTCTGCCCCTAACTAGCTGGGTGACCTTGGTTAAGGTCATTTTATTACCATTGGCTTCATTTCTTTGATTATAAAAAACAAGTTAATATAAGTCAAGGATCACAAACTCAAATTTCTATGTGGCCCTGGCTGGTGTCATACATGAGTAAATCTGCCTGGGGGTAAGACTGTAGAGGGTGGTAGGGCTTGTGATTAAATGGAGAGAGCATGCCTCCTTTAAATGGGCAGCTGCTGCCAAGCAGCAGCCAAATGTTGCTATGAGAGTTATGGAGGAACATGTTTCCACAGCTTCTAATTTTTCAGTTTTTTAAGGTAGAAATCCTGATTTTGTGCAAAGTAGCTCAGTGTTCAAAGTGAGCAATTCATTTAAATAAAAAAAAAGAGAGAAAAAAATCATGTAAGGGTGAAATGATTATGAGGCTCCGTGAGCTGAAAGTGAGAACTATAGTCTAAATGATTTCTGGGGTCTTTTCTAGTTTTAAAATTCAATGATTCTAGGGTAGAAATTGCAGCAATAAGGAATTTACTTCTGCTTAAAACAGATCGTGTCATTTTTTTTAGTGCTCTGAAAAGAAAAAGGCTGCCAGATATGTGCTGTGTTAATTCAAGGATGGAGGTGCTAAAAGAGTGGGGGCTGGATGGCCATTGCTTTGCTGGGGATGTGGTAGAGGAGATATCCCTACTTGAGGTGTGTATCTGTATGTGTGTATGTGCATGCATGGAAGTGTGTGTATTTGTGTGTGCAGATATGTGTATTGGTAAAAATGGGGGAACTAAGCCAAATTATTCCATCAGTTCTTTCTGACCCTGTGAGTCTATGATTCTAGCTTTGTACTCATTCTCACTTCTCTTTCTTTCTCTTTTGCTCTTCTCTTCTTAACCTTATTCTTATTATTTCTCCGATTTTTCAAGTAAGGGGTGTGGATATTTAAAAATCTGGGTAGGAATGAAAGATATGACAATGAGTTTGAAGGAAACTATAGAGAAATAGAGGAGGGAAATAAAGGGAGGTGAATCAGCTGCAGATACTGTAGTTAGGAAAGTCTGTTATTTCAAGCTTGACTTATCTTTACTGTGGACATAAAATATGATCAGGGAGTGTGATGTCAGTGCATCCACTTTCAATAATTGATATGATGAATAATCTCAACCTTCCAACACCTTCTGTATCTCCCCACATCTCAAGAAACTTCATTCATCAGCCACGTTTGAAATGTTTAAGTAATCTCAGTGATGTATGGAACCCTGACACTCCCTTGTTAGAAATTTGTGCTACTAACATTCTATCAAATTAAAAAGCCACTGAGCTCTTGTGCATAAAATTATCATAAATTACCTTCTGAAGGTTCATTGCTGTTTGGAATGTTTAATTGCTCACTCAGCTGAACTTTAACAGCTCAGGATTATTAATCAACTTGTCAAAAGGTTTTTCATTATGTAGTCTTTAGATGGAATTGGGCAAGGTACAAACTTGTGCTTAAGTTGGTCTGATTGTAGCAAATTGCCAATAAATCTTGATAGAGTTTGGCATCTTTTGTTCACTTATTTTGATATTTTTACAAAGGATTCATAGGGAAACTGGCTTATCCTACAGTTTTCAATAGACTAAATGAATTCCTGTTTAAAACAGAGAATTGTTCTGACTATCTAAGGGCCAATGAAGGCAGGTAGATGTATGACACTCTACTTACAAGTGACCTTATACACTCCTCTTTGAATGATGAAAAGAATGAGGGATAAACTTCAAAATGTTATTTATATTTCCATTATGACCTCTAATGTTATTTTATAGTAATCTGCTTATAAACAGTGTATGAAGGAATAGGATGTTTTAATTTAATATTGTTCAGTGTATTCTTATAGTGAAGCCAGGGCTGTCTTATTTTCCAAGGAGTGGGTTCACCTTAGTTAGCAAAGCCATATCACAGTCTAAAGATTATTACTGAGTTCTCATTTCTTCAACTATCAACCCTAAAAACAATTATTTAAAACTCAATGCTCATGGTCACTACTTTCATAAGCTCAGGAGTAAGAAAAATCTTCAATGAAAATGAAAATAACCTAACATTTTACACTGTACATAATTATTCCCTGTTCTGTATTTTTCGTTCTCTGTAATTTTTTGAATTGTACAAATATCTGAAAATATTAGCATGGAAAATCATGTTTTTCTATTAGCTATATATTTTCACATTTATAAAGTAAATTTGTTTCTGGAAACCCAAGAAATAAATAACATCCACCAAAGAAAGTTATTACTACAGCAATTGGTGGTGGCTGTGGTAAGGTAGTGGTGGTGTTAAGAAGGGTAGTATTTTGAGCCTCCTGATAACATTGGCACATATAAGATATTTGTGAATGCCTTCCTCCTATGGCCACAAAAGCAAAAACTGGAATCTTATGATGCTGTCACTGGAACTGAAGCTGTAGGGCCACCCAAGGGATGACTAATCTTATTAAAAAGGCTGTTGGTACTGACAACTAATCCTTCTTGGTTGGGAAATAAACTGCCTTTGCCAGAAATTATTTGAAAAAAATATCTTGAGTGAGGTTTCAGTATTTGCTTCATTACTTTTCATGTGGCAAAGAATGAA
Organism: Pongo pygmaeus; assembly: GCF_028885625.2. Taxonomy (NCBI): domain Eukaryota; kingdom Metazoa; phylum Chordata; class Mammalia; order Primates; family Hominidae; genus Pongo; species Pongo pygmaeus. The sequence goes on from NC_072389.2 coordinate 40,773,817, forward strand.
AATAAGATACCCACGGAAAAAACAATTTAGATGCAACTGGATCCTGAGATGACTAAAGATTCTTCTCCCTGCCCGCATCCCTCTCCACCCACCCACCCAAAGCCAGCATGACATAATTTTCTCCCAAATCTCTATGAGTAATGTGTGGTAATGTTAAAACCAAGACTCTATTAGTTACTGTATGACTTCTGTCTTGCCATCACTGCATTTATCATTTCCTGCCCTCTTTCAAACAGAATAGAGTGGTGCAGTTAAGGAGGAAAAAGAACATATAGTTTGAGAAAGACTGTGCATTAATTAAATGAACATAAATGCATAACAGTGCACTGCTGACTGAACATCTGCATTAAGAAGGGAAGACTGGTGCTGGAATGCACATCTGTTGTAGAAATGACACAGTGAATATTTCTTCATCATGATTGTGGTATCACTTAAGATTGATTGGGCTGCAAGTAACAGAAAACCCAACAAGTAGTGACATCATCAGGGTTTCATTCTCCCCATATAACAAGAAGTTTGGAGACATGCTATTGCTGCTGTTGATTTAGTTATTCAAAGATGCTATTTAGAACCCAAGCTGTTTTTCTTTTTATTTATTTATTTATTTATTTATTTTTTATTTTTTATTTTATTATTATTATTATTATATTTTAGGTTTTATGGTACATGTGCGCAATGTGCAGGTAAGTTACATATGTATACATGTGCCATGCTGGTGCGCTGCACCCACTAACTCGTCATCTAGCATTAGGTATATCTCCCAATGCTATCCCTCCCCCCTCCCCCCACCCCACAACAGTCCCCGAAGTGTGATGTTCCCCTTCCTGTGTCCATGTGTTCTCATTGTTCAATTCCCACCTATGAGTGAGAATATGCGATGTTTGGTTTTTTGTTCTTGCGATAGTTTACTGAGAATGATGATTTCCAATTTCATCCATGTCCCTACAAAGGACATGAACTCATCATTTTTTATGGCTGCATAGTATTCCATGGTGTATATGTGCCACATTTTCTTAATCCAGTCTATCATTGTTGGACATTTGGGTTGGTTCCAAATCTTTGCTATTGTGAATAATGCCGCAGTAAACATACGTGTGCATGTGTCTTTATAGCAGCATGATTTATAGTCCTTTGGGTATATACCCAGTAATGGGATGGCTGGGTCGAATGGAATTTCTAGTTCTAGTTCCCTGAGGAATCGCCACACTGACTTCCACAATGGTTGAACTAGTTTACAGTCCCACCAACAGTGTAAAAGTGTTCCTATTTCTCCACATCCTCTCCAGCACCTGTTGTTTCCTGACTTTTTAATGATTGCCATTCTAACTGGTGTGAGATGGTATCTCATTGTGGTTTTGATTTGCATTTCTCTGATGGCCAGTGATGGTGAGCATTTTTTCATGTGTTTTTTGGCTGCATAAATGTCTTCTTTTGAGAAGTGTCTGTTCATGTCCTTTGCCCACTTTTTGATGGGGTTGTTTGTTTTTTTCTTGTAAATTTGTTGGAGTTCATTGTAGACTGTGGATATTAGCCCTTTGTCAGATGAGTAGGTTGTGAAAATTTTCTCCCATTTTGTAGGTTGCCTGTTCACTCTGATGGTAGTTTCTTTTGCTGTGCAGAAGCTCTTGAGTTTAATTAGATCCCATTTGTCAATTTTGGCTTTTGTGGCCATTGCTTTTGGTGTTTTAGACATGAAGTCCTTGCCCATGCCTATGTCCTGAATGGTAATGCCTAGGTTTTCTTCTAGGGTTTTTATGGTTTTAGGTCTAACATTTAAGTCTTTAATCCATCTTGAATTGATTTTTGTATAAGGTGTAAGGAAGGGATCCAGTTTCAGCTTTCTCCATATGGCTAGCCAGTTTTCCCAGCACCATTTATTAAATAGGGAATCCTTTCCCCATTTCTTGTTTTTCTCAGGTTTGTCAAAGATCAGATAGTTGTAGATATGTGGCATTATTTCTGAGGGCTCTGTTCTGTTCCATTGATGTATATCTCTGTTTTGGTACCAGTACCATGCTGTTTTGGTTACTGTAGCCTTGTAGTATAGTTTGAAGTCAGGTAGTGTGATGCCTCCAGCTTTGTTCTTTTGGCTTATGATTGACTTGGCGATGCGGGCTCTTTTTTGGTTCCATATGAACTTTAAAGTAGTTTTTTCCAATTCTGTGAAGAAAGTCATTGGTAGCTTGATGGGGATGGCATTGAATCTGTAAATTACCTTGGGCAGTATGGCCATTTTCACGATATTGATTCTTCCTACCCATGAGCATGGAATGTTCTTCCATTTGTTTGTATCCTCTTTTATTTCCTTGAGCAGTGGTTTGTAGTTCTCTTTGAAGAGGTCCTTCACATCCCTTGTAAGTTGGATTCCTAGGTATTTTATTCTCTTTGAAGCAGTTGTGAATGGGAGTTCACTCATGATTTGTCTCTCTGTTTGTCTGTTATTGATGTATAAGAATGCTTGTGATTTTTGTACATTGATTTTGTATCCTGAGACTTTGCTGAAGTTGCTTATCAGCTTAAGGAGATTTTGGGCTGAGACAATGGGGTTTTCTAGATACACAATCATGTCATCTGCAAACAGGGACAATTTGACTTCCTCTTTTCCTAATTGAATACCCTTGATTTCCTTCTCCTGCCTAATTGCCCTGGCCAGAACTTCCAACACTATGTTGAATAGGAGTGGTGAGAGAGGGCATCCCTGTCTTGTGCCAGTTTTCAAAGGGAATGCTTCCAGTTTTTGCCCATTCAGTATGATATTGGCTGTGGGTTTGTCATAGATAGCTCTTATTATTTTGAGATACATCCCATCAATACCTAATTTGTTGAGAGTTTTTAGCATGAAGGGTTGTTGAATTTTGTCAAAGGCCTTTTCTGCATCTATTGAGATAATCATGTGGTTTTTGTCTTTGGTTCTGTTTATATGCTGGATTACATTTATTGATTTGCGTATATTGAACCAGCCTTGCATCCCAGCGATGAAGCCCACTTGATCATGGTGGATAAGCTCTTTGATGTGCTGCTGGATTCTGTTTGCCAGTATTTTATTGAGGATTTTTGCATCAATGTTCATCAAGGATATTGGTCTAAAATTCTCTTTTTTGGTTGTATCTCTGCCAGGCTTTGGTATCAGGATGATGCTGGCCTCATAAAATGAGTTAGGGAGGATTCCCTCTTTTTCTATTGATTGGAATAGCTTCAGAAGGAATGGTACCAGTTCCTCCTTGTACCTCTGGTAGAATTTGGCTCTGAACCCATCTGGTCTTGGACTTTTTTTGGTTGGTAAGCTATTGATTATTGCCACAATTTCAGCTCCTGTTATTGGTCTATTCAGAGATTCAACTTCTTCCTGGTTTAGTCTTGGGCGGGTGTATGTGTTGAGGAATTTATCCATTTCTTCTAGATTTTCTAGTTTATTTGCGTAGAGGTGTTTGTAGTATTCTCTGATGGTAGTTTGTATTTCTGTGGGATTGGTGGTGATATCCCCTTTATCATTTTTTATTGCATCTATTTGATTCTTCTCTTTTTCTTTATTAATCTTGCTAGCGGTCTATCAATTTTGTTGATCCTTTCAAAAAACCAGCTCCCGGATTCATTAATTTTTTGAAGGGTTTTTTGTGTCTCTATTTCCTTCAGTTCTGCTCTGATTTTAGTTATTTCTTGCCTTCTGCTAGCCTTTGAATGTGTTTGCTGTTGCTTTTCTGGTTCTTTTAATTGTGATGTTAGGGTGTCAATTTTGGATCTTTCCTGCTTTCTCTTGTGGGCATTTAGTGCTATAAATTTCCCTCTACACACTGCTTTGAATGCATCCCAGAGATTCTGGTATGTTGTGTCTTGGTTCTCGTTGGTTTCAAAGAACATCTTTATTTCTGCCTTCATTTCGTTATGTACCCAGTAGTCATTCAGGAGCAGGTTGTTCAGTTTCCACGTAGTTGAGCGGTTTTGAGTGAGATTCTTAATCCTGAGTTCTAGCTTGATTGCACTGTGATCTGAGAGATAGTTTGTTATAATTTCTGTTCTTTTACATTTATTGAGGAGAGCTTTACTTCCAAGTTTGTGGTCAATTTTGGAATAGGTGTGGTGTGGTGCTAAAAAAAATGTATATTCTGTTGATTTGGGGTGGAGAGTTCTGTAGATGTCTATTAGGTCCACTTGGTGCAGAGCTGAGTTCAATTCCTGGGTATTCTTGTTGACTTTCTGTCTCATTGATCTGTCTAATGTTGACAGTGGGGTGTTAAAGTCTCCCATTATTAATGTGTGGGAGTCTAAGTCTCTTTGTAGGTCACTCAGGACTTGCTTTATGAATCTGGGTGCTCCTGTATTAGGTGCATATATATTTAGGATAGTTAGCTCTTCTTGTTGAATTGATCCCTTTACCATTATGTAATGGCCTTCTTTGTCTCTTTTGATCTTTGTTGGTTTACAGTCTGTTTTATCAGAGACTAGGATTGCAACCCCTGCCTTTTTTTGTTTTCCATTTGCTTGGTAGATCTTCCTCCATCCTTTTATTTTGAGCCTATGTGTGTCTCTGCACGTGAGATGGGTTTCCTGAATACAGCACACTGATGGGTCTTGAGTCTTTATCCAATTTGCCAGTCTGTGTCTTTTAATTGGAGCATTTAGTCCATTTACATTTAAAGTTAATATTGTTATGTGTGAATTTGATCCTGTCATTATGATGTTAGCTGGTTATTTTGCTCATTAGTTGATGCAGTCTCTTCCTAGTCTCGATGGTCTTTACATTTTGGCATGATTTTGCAGTGGCTGGTACCGGTTGTGCCTTTCCATGTTTAGCGCTTCCTTCAGGAGTTCTTTTAGGGCAGGCCTGGTGGTGACAAAATCTCTCAGCATTTGCTTGTCTGTAAAGTATTTTATTTCTCCTTGACTTATGAAGCTTAGTTTGGCTGGATATGAAATTCTGGGTTGAAAATTCTTTTCTTTAAGAATGTTGAATATTGGCCCCCACTCTCTTCTGGCTTGTAGGGTTTCTGCCGAGAGATCCGCTGTTAGTTTGATGGGCTTCCCTTTGATGGTAACCCGACCTTTCTCTCTGGCTGCCCTTAACATTTTTTCCTTCATTTCAATTTTGGTGAATCTGACAATTATGTGTCTTGGAGTTGCTCTTCTCGAGGAGTATCTTTGTGGCATTCTCTGTATTTCCTGAATCTGAATGTTGGCCTGCCTTGCTAGATTGGGGAAGTTCTCCTGGATAATATCCTGCAGAGTGTTTTCCAACTTGGTTCCATTCTCCCCGTCACTTTCAGGTACACCAATCAGACGTAGATTTGGTCTTTTCACATAGTCCCACATTTCTTGGAGGCTTTGTTCATTTCTTTTTATTCTTTTTTCTCTAAACTTCCCTTCTCGCTTCATTTCATTCATTTCATCTTCCAGGGCTGATACCCTTTCTTCCATTTGATCGCATCGGCTCCTGAGGCTTCTGCATTCTTCACGTAGTTCTCGAGCCTTGGTTTTCAGCTCCATCAGCTCCTTTAAGCACTTCTCTGTGTTGGTTATTCTAGTTATATATTCTTCCAAATTTTTTTCAAAGTTTTCAACTTCTTTGCCTTTGGTTTGAATATCCTCCTGTAGCTCGGAGTAATTTGATCGTCTGAAGCCTTCTTCTCTCAGCTCGTCAAAGTCATTCTCCGTCCAGCTTTGTTCCGTTGCTGGTGAGGAACTGCGTTCCTTTGGATGAGGAGAGGTACTCTGCTTTTTAGAGTTTCCAGTTTTTCTGCTCTGTTTTTTCCCCATCTTTGTGGTTTTATCTACTTTTGGTGTTTGATGATGGTGCTCTACAGATGGGTGTTTGGTGTGGATGTCCTTTCTGTTAGTTCTCCTTCTAACAGACAGGACCCTCAGCTGCAGGTCTGTTGGAGTACCTGGCCGGCCGTGTGAGGTGTCAGTCTGCCCCTGCTGGGGCGTGCCTCCCAGTTAGGCTGCTCGGGGGTCAGGGGTCAGGGACCCACTTGAGGAGGCAGTCTGCCCGTTCTTAGATCTCCAGCTGCGTGCTGGGAGAACCACTGCTCTCCTCAAAGCTGTCAGACAGGGACATTTAAGTCTGCAGAGGTTACTGCTGTCTTTTTGTTTGTCTGTGCCCTGCCCCCAGAGGTGGAGCCTACAGAGGCAGGCAGGCCTCCGTGGGCTGTGGTGGGCTCCACCCAGTTCAAGCTTCCCGGCTGCTTTGTTTACCTAAGCGAGCCTGGGCAATGGCGGGCGCCCCTCCCCCAGCCTCGCTGCCAACTTGCTGTTTGATCTCAGACTGCTGTGCTAGCAATCAGCGAGACTCTGTGGGCATAGGACCCTCTGAGCCAGGTGCGGGCTATAATCTCCTGGGGCACCGTTTCCTAAGCCCTTCGGAAAAGCACAGTATTCGGGTGGGAGTGGCCCGATTTTCCAGGCGCCCTCTGTCACCCCTGGAAAGGGAACTCCCTGACCCCTTGCGCTTCCCGAGTGAGGCAATGCCTCGCCCCTGCTTCGGCTGGTGCACGGTGCGCTCACCCACTGACCTGCACCCACTGTCTGGCACTCCCTAGTGAGATGAACACGGTACCTCAGATGGAAATGCAGAAATCACCCGTCTTCTGCATCGCTCACGCTGGGAGCGGTAGACCGGAGCTGTTCCTATTTGGCCATCTTGGCTCCTCCCCCCTGTTTTTCTTGTCTACTGTCTTTACTGTGCTGACTTTTTGTTTACTTGCTTGTGACCCCATGGTTGGGAATGGTGGTTTTAGTCAATTAACAGTGTCAGCCACAAATTAATCAATTTTATTTAGCATGAATAAGATGAAATGTCACTGGTGAAGACTCTACTAATTTTTATTCGATTAGTTAAATTTTCACTTTAACTCCTCTAATATTTAACAGAAAGATTTAAAACATGCATGAAAGCTTAGAAAATATAATCTAATGACAGATTAAAAGAAGCTTATTAAAGAAAAGTTGAAAGAGTGTTTTCTCTTCTCCAAGTATAGAAAAGATGACTAGGAAGATGTTGGCCAGCTGCTTTATTTTTCCAATACACAGCAAATTAAAAAAATCCTATTATTACATGTGAAAGAATTTACTACTAACGAGGATTTTGGAGTCCTGGAATGGGTGACTTCTTTGGAAAACTGTAAGAGAATCTTAGAGAAGAATGTATCTGAATTAATTTAGGCAACTTTTTTGAGTAAGGTTACATGACATGACCTCTTGAGGTCCCATTCAATTCGGTGACTCTCTGGTTCTGTGATGCTAAATTTTGGAATGATTGACTAGAATGCCTTAAGACTAAATTCTACTCATTTATTTCAGTATCACTTATGAAAAAAAAAGCCCTAGAAATTACCACTTTATGCACTGGTTATAGCAGCCAGCATTTCCCCCAAGCTTTGTAGTGATGCATTTTGGAGACTAGAGTGGGACTTATAGTGTAAATTTTCTTTAGTGCATGGATTATTGATTTAATAGATCATGACAATCTATTTTGTCAGACCTGCTACCACATGGGTTCTGAGTCAGCAGGCAGACAAGCCTTATAAAATATTTGCTGTTTTAAAAAAGCTGCTGCATAAGATGAAATTAAAGCTCAATAGTGTTATAGTCAGTTATTTGATAAGCAAGGTGATCACAACCCAAGAGACAGAATCATTAGAGGAAAAATGAAGTAGTCATTTTGCTGTTTGCTTTTGCTTCTGTCACCGGAATGGTAAATTTTAACCTAAAGGAAGAAAACAACAAATTTTGGATCTTTTAAGTATGTATAATATAAAGTATGAAATAATATCCAGTTGGATTCTTGGTTATCAAAGGCGGGGTTGTCAGAATCTGGAAAACAGGCTCCAATTTGGCTATTTGGTTGCAGGCAGTTTATTGAGTAGCAATGGAAAGCAGGATGGGCAGAGAGAAAACTAAACTGTGATGCAGCCCCAACAGTAGTTTCAAGCAATTCACAGGGAGTGTGGGATATTCCTTTAGAGATATCCCAAATGGAGGCAAGGGGATTAAATTTTTGTCCCCTTACATTGCTCAATCATTGGATGTGATCTTTCCCTGGAGAGGGAACATAAACTTGGTCAAGCAGGTTCCTTTGGCCAAGGGTAATTCTTGGGGAGGATCAGAGTTGAAGAGATAAATAGCTTGGCCCTGAGGGAGATGTGGAGGCACTCCACAGCATCTAGTACAGTACACTCCTTCTGCCACTTGAATTCATTTGTTTCATGGAGTAAATTCACCCTATCTGGGAAGACCTACTCTCTGTACTTGCTTTCTTTTCTTGGGGAAACCCTAAAGAAAAAGGTTAGAGGTACAACAGCCCTAGGCAGTACAGCTTGTACCTGATACTCATCAATGCTCTGCTCAGGTATGCATTCCAGACTTCCCCTCACCATCGTTGATTAACTCTGCCGGGCCAGGCAACTTACCTGGAAGGGTCACCGAACTCTCAACTATGACCTCAAGGTCACTGTGATCTTCTCAGGCCATGGCTTAGGTACTTGTCCGTTTATTATTAAAATTGGCAACTGGAGTGCCAAGATATGCCCCAGTGGATCACCTAGGCACCAAACAACAACAACTTCTTCTTCTTCTTCTTCTTCTTCTTCTTCTTCTTCTTCTTCTTCTTTCTTCTTTCTTCTTTCTTCTTTCTTCTTCTTTCTTCTTCTTCTTTCATCTTTTTTGAGACTAGGTCTGACTGTATTACCCAGGCTGGAGTGCAGTGGTGCAATCATAGCTCACTGTAGCTTCAAACTCCTAGGCTTCAGCGTTGCTCCCATCTCAGCTTCCAAAAGGGCTGAGATTACAGGTATTCATCACTCTGCCTAGCCCCTTGACCTGTGTGTGTAAAAACAGATGAGCTTCCTCCTAATTTTCAAGGTAAATTGTCTCTGTTAGGATGGTGACTTTTCTCCTTACCTGCTGGTCTGAGGAGCACAAAGTGACCAAGAGGCACCTGAAACTTAAGAGTTTAATGGGTCGCTCAGTGGGTCAAAATCCCATTTTAGATTCTGCCCCATATGACTCTGGTACCAAGTGTCACAGTTCAGGGTCTTGGGGGAACAGACTTTACTGAGATGTAGAGATTTGAATGCAGGAGTTTTATGGAGGTGCCCTCTCAGGATCAACACCTGTGAGGAAACAAGGGCCACGTGATTCGGCAGCTGAAGATGATGAGCTACAATGTGGTTGTAGTAGCAGCCTCTGATGATCCCACAGGGAGTATTGAAGCTAGGGTTATCCTTTAGAGATATCCTAAATTGTGGGAAAGGGCTTGGTAACCTTGCATTGACCAGTCACTGGATACAAGCTGTCCCCCAAGGAAAACACAAACTTAGGCAGTTTTTATTGACCAAGGGCAATTTCTGGAGAGAGACACAGCTGTAATCTGTGTTGAGAGAAAGAATCCCTCAGTCCTGAAGGGTAATCTGGAGGTATATGGCAGCATCTTTCACCTTGATTCTAAATTTACTATCTGTACAGCTTGGACAAAACCCTCATTTAAAGTCAGATGATTTTTATTCCTTCCTTCCTTCATTATGAGTATTTGATAAGTCACTTTTGAATACATGAATGATTCAAACGTTTGAGTGTTTAGCATGTCCTCACACTCTGTGATGTATGTCCTGGTGATACAAATAGAGGAGTCAAGCACAGTCTGCCATTAAATTTGATGTGTGACATTCCTCTCTGTGCCCCTTACTAAAAAAAAGATTTATTCAGGCAAGTTATTTAAAATCATGTGCCACTGATTTCTTACCTGTAAACTTGGACAAACAATGCTTTTTCTGTTCACCTCAAGATTATGAGAATCAAGGCAGTCTGTAGAGGTTCTTGGAAGATATAAAAAGTGTTTTATGACTTTATATATAGAATCATTCTTATACATGTTGTTAATATTTAACATATAATGGACAAGTAAGTACTTCATTTTATATTGGCTGAATTTGTGCTGAAGTAGACCTTGAATGTTATTTGAACATTTTTGGAAGGATGTTGTTAGAGGTATTGGTTTGGGAATAAAAGTCCCAGTGAAATATCTATTATTTGCACTTTACTATGTTTCATTTCAATGTTATTACTGTACTGAAACAATGCGTCAAAATACGCATTTGGACAATCTAAACACTTGGATAAAATATATAATTAACAACATTTAATGGCATCACATTTTTGGGTCATTTTGACAGTTAATACCTGTCTCTTGCTCTTCTAATAGTAATAATTTTCTCCATTTATCTTCATTTTCTTTATAAATAAAATTAACTTTTTTCAAATTTTGCAAAATACAAATGAATTCTTAAATCAGTAAGTTAAATGTTAGTTGGGAATTTCATCTGAAAACTGAAGTCTCAACACTTAGACAGAGAGAACTTGTAGTTAGAGAGGTTTGGCAGAGCCATTTCATACCACACCTGTTTCCATACCACAGGCTGACAAAATGTAAAGTCAGTAACAATTACTGGACACCTAAAACATGCAAAGCTCTGGGCCAGTTGGCATGAAGATAAATAAAGACGAATAAGACTTAAAAAGACATATAAGCCCCGTGGTCTTCAGGGGCTTATGTTACAGTGAAATATGTTCACCTTCGTTTGGGCACAGATAAGAAAAATGCCTTTACCCAGATCAACTTAGAGGAGGGAGGATAGAAGTAAATGGCTTATAATTATGACTAGAATAATGAGGTCAAGGAAACATCAAAGCATTTTGACTTTTTCTCCTCCAACTTTTAATCTTCCTAGGAAGAACTGGCCTCCTAAGACTTTATTTTACAACTCTTTCTCTCTCTATCTCATATCTCTATCTATCTATCTATCTCCTAGAATATTAATTGGCACTAAGTATAGACGAAAACAGAAGAATAAAATCAGAGCCTATCATTTACCCTTTGAATCACAAAATGGCCTTCATCCCTAAAAGCCAATTGCCACAAAGGCTCAACTGTTTGGGAGAAAGGAGATGGGCCATAGCCTTTTGACCTGAATATAACAGCCACCCTGGTGCAGATAATTCACAAAAGTCTGTTTTGGGAAAAAGCATAAAATGCTTCAGACTATCCATTGCTTTCATGGTAGAATTCAAATCTTTAACATGGTCCTTCTTATCTGTACAACTTCATAATTCCTTCCGTAGAATCACGTGTCTCAGCCATATACCAGACTACTGAACTTTCTTTAAATTGTCCATTGCCCATATATTTTTTTAAACCAGCTATATCAGACACAGAGAAGGTCTCTATAGCTTGGAGGATAGTTTGGTTTTTAAGCCACTTTGCCTGCTGAAGATTTGCCTGTGCCCTGATATTGAGGATGTTGCACATAGCCCAAGGCCAAACACAGCGGCAGCAACCAGACTGCCAATCTTATCCTCACCATATACAGTAATAGGTGATTAACAGGTTTCTTTCAATTTCATAGATCTTACAAAGTTTGAAAAAAATTGTTTCACAGGTGGTGAGAAATAAGTTAGTGCCTTGGTGAAGGATATGCCTGTCATGAATGCACAGCCCTCAGAGGACTAAGCAATATTCAATCCTTGTCCTTAAGTAAGTCTTATAAAAGTCAAAAGGCAATAAGGTAAAAATCCAGAAGCAAAGTCTTGGTCATCCATGCCATTCATATTTCCCAGTATTTCTACGAAGTAGTTTAGTGGCATCTATTAGGCTGACAAGGAATAGGTTTTATTTTACCAGGCAGAAAAATGTTCTAAGGATATCAGCAATGAAACATGTATTGCAGAATTAAATAGCTTCAAATGAGCAGTTGGAGGGCAATGTAGAACACCTGGTAGACAGGTAAATCAGTGTGTAAAGACGTGGAAGGAATCTTAAGCATCTGCTTTACCAAGCAAATCCAAAACCTGGACTGGAAGAAGAACTTAAGGATGAAACTCTGAGGTAGTTCATGGGCTGTGCAGATAAGTATATTTGATTTCTTAATAAAATACAACATTTATAGAACTAAGCATTGGTTGCAGTTCATTGGCACTACATATTATTTAGCATTTATAAATGAGAACCTGTCAACTCCAAATTGCCCACATGCATAAAAGGAAGCCGAGGCGTTGACAATTTCAGACAACTGATATTTAGAAAATCATACTTAATTTCAACAAGTACTTATTGTATGCTTACTTTGTTGAAGCCACTATGCTGCTCTATCAGGTTCTTTCTTCAGGCAGTAGGATAAGACAATGTCAATCAGCTAGCATTACATGTACAAGGTATATGTAATAAGTGCCTAAAAGAGGTGCAGAGGAGGGAGGGAGTTTATCCAGGAGGGCAGATTATGAAAGACGTTGTGGAGGAGACAGCAGTAGCATTTTGACAGCAAGTTATGTGTCCAAGGAGAATGTTTCTGGATGAGAAAATAAGAGTAAAACCAAGATTGGTAAGATAGGAAGTGAGAGGCATGTTTGGGACATCAAAATAGGTCATTTTTGCTTGGTTGCTACAAGAGCAGTTGTAGGGAGATAGGAATTTAGTTTGAAAAGGAAGTTGGGTAATATTGTAAAGTGCTTTCAATTTTAGGGCAAGAGATCTACTTCATGCTGTGTAACAAGGCTCCTCAACCTTGGCACTGTGGATATTTCAAATCAGATAATTCCTTGTTGTAAGGAGCTGTCTCGTGCATCATCCCTGGCTTAGTGGCATTCTGCCTTCCTTATCCCCTCCTCTTCTGACAATGAAAAATGTCTCCAGATTACCATATTCCCTGGGGGGCAAAATAACCCCCAGTTGAAATCTACTAGTGTAAATAATGGGAATCAGGGAAGTTTGGGAGCTATAATCAGATATGCCTCTCCTTACTTTCCACATCTAATCCATCACCAAGTGATCAAAACTGTTTCTAAATATCTCTTGTGTTCTTTTCTTGCATCACTGTTGCCACTGACTTAGGAAACACCTTCCATCATTTCCACAGAGATTCCTGCAATCGCCTATGAGCAGCTCCCTGTTCTAGACCTTTTCACCTACAAACCATTTTTTCATACCCTTTTTCAAAATACAAATCTGATCATGTCATCACGTTACATGAAATGCTTCAGACCCTCCATTGCTTTCATGGTAGAATTCAAATCTTTAACATGGTCCTTCCTATCTGCACAACCTCATAATTCCTTCCATAGAATCACGTGTCTCAGCCATATACTGGACTATTGAACTTTCTTTAAAGTGTCACACTTTTTTATATTGCCACATGTTTTCACATGGTGTTCTTTCTGTCTAGAACTCTACTCTCCCTGCTTGATGGATAATGCTTATTCAACTTAAAACTCATTTCAGTAGGAATCTCATCTAAGCACAAGAAAACCCCTCCTGCCTTTCTCATCCATAACCCTACATACTTCTGGAACCACTCCACTTTGTGTTATTGTGTCCTAGTGCCAATCAACTTCTATTACTATCTGTACAATTTTGTCTCCTCCACTGGAATGTACTTTTCTTGAAGGCAAAAACTAGTTGTGCCTTTTTTGTATATCCACAGTATATGTTGTATATCCACAGGATCTGTATATCCACAGTAGTCATTGTCACCTTAAAGCTGTGGTCTGTATATTTCCCAAAAGGGAAGTGATGCAGTTTTGGCTAATGGTCCTTAGCAACCAATATACTCTCCAAGGTGTTGGTCTTTTGTAGAGGACTTATATATAAGGGCTTGCTGGCCTTTGGAATAATCTCTGCTTTTTCCTACTTTCTCGAACAAGAAGAAACAACCAAACCCCAGAAGCTGCTAAAATACATGGGCTCATTGGTATTTCTGTTTTATGGAGGGACTATATTCCAACTTACAAATAAAAATATCCTCTGCTAGCTATATGATTATTTTGGTCTTCATTTAGATGAGAGTCATTAACCTGAAGCCCTTGGAACTCTAAGTGTGCCAGGTAAGGTTTGTGATCCCACACAATTGTTTTCTAAGAAAGAATATATAATACTTTTAAAATGTATAATAGATTTTTTAAAGAAGTCAGCATTCTAAAAAGGTTAGGAGTAATTTTCTTAAAGTCCCTTTAAGAGAACACTAAATCTCAAGTAAAATTTGAAACCTTTGCCTTGTATAGAATCCATTTGTTAAATATCCAAAGATTATTTGACTACAAACACAAAACAAAGATCCAAGTGTGGTAAAAAATAAAAATTCAAAATTAAAGTACTAGCTTAAAAATAAGCACAAAAGGCCCTAGGTTATTTTCTCTCTTAATAAAAGAAAAGGAACAATAATATAAGTTGGACGCTGAATTTTCTGGAAACAATTTCAGCATCTGTAAAAGGTCTAAACTGTTTTCGAATGCTGGCTACTCCCAGGTCTGACATGTGCCACCTTAATCAACACTTTGGTGCGGGTGTAATGGAAAACATGTTTTCTCTGCCATAACTCTAGCGTAAGTTTATGACATCAGCCAAATGGGACAGACAGTCTGAATCCTGCGATAGACAGGCCTTCTGACAGCTAAATAGAGGACACCCTGCTCATGAAAGATAGCCTTTATAGATACGACAGCTTCCAAGTGGAAAACTCTCTCTTGGAATAGAGAAATTTGGCACAACTTTTCCCAGAAACTATGCCAAAGATCTTTAATACTAGAGGCAGTTCTCATAATCATAAACTCTATTGGTTAGTCTACTGACACAAGTGCTTAGTGCTTTTTCATCTAATCAGACTTGAGTGTGGAAACAGCCCAAGGTTTCCTCGGGTGTTTATATTATTTCAATGGCACTTCCTTTGATTTACCTAAGGGATGTTTTGTTTTAATTAAAGTTTATGACCAAAGATCAGCCGAAAAAGTATTGACGTGGATGTACATTGTTTATGGGTTTTGAATACAATTATATCAACCATAAAAATAGACCAAACAATTTTGCTTGTCCGCCAAAAATCAATTCTTGATCACAGGATTTCAGGTCTTCATTTTGTTTTCATTTACATTAATAAAAAGTACCTGCTGATCATTAACTGGAGAAAACTGTAAAGTCAGTAAATCTGGAAACTAACATTTATTAAGTTTCAATGGGAAATGTAATGAGGAGATCTGATGTTGGTTAAATTATGGACTCTTTCCAATTAGTTGGCTCTCCCTCCAAAGCAAATGTACTAAAAATAAAATGACTTCCTTTTTGATGTCAATTATAAAGTGTGTATTTTTTTTTGTCTCTTTTTGTCTTTTAGGTTTTGATAAGATTTGGCAAGATAGTACCTATGAACCTATCTGACACCTGCCTCAGAAATCATGCCAAATGTCATAAGGTCGCCATCTATTTCCTTCACACTCTCTTAGCTTTTATGTACCAAGTTCTAAAATTAGAAGCAAGAGAAATGATGTACTGAAGAATGCGTCTTTATTGAGGACTTTTATTAAAACCAAACAAGTTCTCATAGGCAAAATATGAGATTAAAATGGCTTCCAAAGCATACCCATCAACTTCTTGACAGGTCATAATAGCATCTGAGTACAGAACCTTGATTCTGAGAACAAGATTTACAACTACTGATGCTTTCCTCTGTGTTTGCAAAGATATTGAGAAACACAATAGCTAGGGCCCCTGCTTCAAGATCACCAAATATCTGTGGTCTCAGGTCTGCAGCTGCTCTGTGCCCTCCTCACATTCAGCAACTAGAGCAATATGAGCCTTGGATTGTGGTCCTCAAAGACCCTCCTTGGTCACATATGTGTTTCTAAGAAGACATCAGCATGGTGAGAAGAATGCTGTTTTATTTTACCTTGCTTAAGGCATTTGTACCACAAAAATGAGTTTTTAAGTGGGATTTTGGAAACAAAGGTATTATTTCAGAATATACAAATCACATCATGAAGATTTAATTTAATAAACCCCCCCCAAATTTTCATTTTAACCAAGAGTAGGGCATTTAAAGTAGTAGGAGATCTAGATTCCATTTTTGGTTTCACTTTTTTATTATTGCATGTTCTGAGCCAAGTCATTTGACAGCTATGAAACAGGGATACTAATACTTCTTTTTTAAAAACTTTGTATACATATATATGAAATTTATGGATACATAGTAGGTATATAAAATATTTATGGGATATATGAGGTATTTTGATACAGGCATGCAATGCATAATAACCACATTAGGGTAAATGGGATATCCATCACCTCAAGCATTTATCCTTTGTCTTACAAACAACCCAGTTATAATCTTTTAATTATTTTAAAATGTGCAATTAAATTGTGTTGACTATAGTCACCCTGTTATGCTATCAAATATTAAGGTCTTATTTATTCTTTCTAACTAATATTTTATACCCACTAACCATCTCCTAGGGATATTAATACTTCTCTGTAGGATAAATTGAGGGCTTCTTTTCCAGAGGAATGCTGCTATCAATTGTTTGGGTTCATGTTGTTGTCACAGTGCCAAGGGCTGTGCCAGGTTAAAGACTGGCTCACATATGAATGTGGCCCTTTTAAATTGCTCCCCCACCCCACTCCATGAGCTTAGATAAGTCCCTTTAGGGGGAATAGGCCATCTCTCTTGCTAACATATGACTGGTGAAGTGAGAGTGACTTGGAAGAGGCCATCAGTGTCCAGGCTGAAATCTAGGGCAGCTACTCCCTTGCTTTTGCAATTTCTACTACTTCCCCTGGCATATGCATTCTGCTTTGGCTTTTTCTTTCATTAGAATGGCTAGATCTGATATTCAGTTTTGGATTGTGGTGGTAGGAGGCAATATAAGCCCTGAGAACTGCTTTCACTTTCCTCTACTTGAGTCTACTTTGTTAGGGTGAAGGAAATCTTCCACACAGCTCATACCAGAATTTTAGAGTCTTATGTCAGTGTTGGGGTCAAAGCCCCAATTACTGTAGTAATAAATAGTTTTTTGCTCCCTTGAACTTTTTTTTTTTTTTAATTCAGGGAACTTGTAGAGGGTTGACTGGTCTAGGACCAGATTCAGGTATTTAGAATCTTATTCTTGGTCATTTATCTCTCAATAGATACATATCTACTGGCATTCCATTTTGACATGATTTACATTTATCTCACAGGTGGTTTACAAGATTAGTTGGAATAATATATGTCAAAATATATGCTTCAGGCACTATAAATTATTGTACAAATGTTTGTTATGTATTATTATTTCTTGCAGGCATGTTGTACAGGTGTATTTCTACTTTTTATTATTTATTATAGCATGTTGTACTAGGGAGTTGACAATTGTTTATTAGTCACAGGTCAGTTCTTCAGCTTCTTCCTTCACTTGACTGTGTTCATGTTTTTGCTTCTGTGCAGATCACGTATATATTTCAGGGGCTTTCATATTCTCTTTATACTTACACAATGGCCAGCTATTGTGTTTCAGGGGCTGTGTGGTCACAACTATAAAAAGGTCTCTGGACTATGTTTTTCGCTGTTGTCCCCTGAGGCAAGATAATATCTTTTCTCACTCTCTTTTTACCTTTTTGGTTCTTTTCACATTGCTGCAGATATCTACCCCTTCTTGTCTCTGCCTTTTAACTCAGCTTGCCCTCCCAGTATCACACTTCCTGGGAAGGTAACGACGAATTGTAAACAATGCTAAGAATTTGCTCAGCACAGCCCTTTCCTATTGCTCTCCCTGCTGCTGTCATGGCCATGCCTTGATTTTCATTAGCTGCTTCTGATTCCCTTGGTTCAGGATCTCATTCATATTTTTTGGTGGGCTGGTGGGGGGAGTTACAGCGCTTTCATCACTTGCTAGGCTAACCTCTGATGTCCCATTTGTTCTCCATTCAGGAGTGCAGAATTCACCACATTTTGAAGGTTACGCCCATCCCTCAAGGGCCAGTTGAAAGATTCTCTCAACATCAATGTTAATTTCTCTTTTTATCCTCTTACGTCTTCTTGTTTGACTCTTCTTATGTCAGCTACTCCCATTTTTCTTGCATTTATATATGGGTTTGCCTCTCCCACTGGATTGAGAGTTCCTGAATGGGGTGGCTTTACCTTACTTATCTTTGTTGACTCAGAACACTTGCATCATCCTTTGCATATGAGTAGCCTGTGGGTAGAGATGTATGGAATTGGTTTATATTGAAATGCTCCTTCTGGCCAAGTATCCTGGTGCGTGCCTGTAATCCCAGCTACCCAAGAGGCTGAGGTGGGAGACCAGGCGTTTGAGGCTATAGTGCTGCTGTGATGATTGTGCCTGTGAATAAACACTGCACTCCAGCCTGGGCAACATAGCCAGATCCCATCTCTAAAATAAATACTCCTTCCTGTCTTCGCACCCACACTGCTGTCTGTCTCTGCAGGGTACTTTATACACCTTTTATCTACATAATACTTATTTATCCTTCTCCTTTCTGTGTAAATGCTGCTTCCTCAGATATCCCATAGACTAGGTTAAGGGTTCTTGAGAGATGCTGTTAGCATGTGTACTTAACTCTAAAGAAGATTTGACACACTTAAAATTACATATTCAGTATCTATATTCTCTGTTAGACAGTGAGCTCCATGTTGACAAAAATAAGACATAGCTACCTCATTCACACTCTATACCTACCATGGCACAACTATCTGTTGATTTATTAAAATAAATTCACTGGTTTCTATTCTTCTAATTGTTATTCTTTTTTGTCAGAAATTATCCCTTAATATTTGGCACATGGAAGCTGGAGCCAAACTGTAAGTTCGTGTATCACAGCTCCGTCACCTACAAGTGGTACACTCTTAACCTCTCTGTTCCTCAAATTCTTTATGCTTAAGATGGGAATCATAACAACATCTACAGTGAGGAATGTGGTATTAGGAGAGATAATGTGGCTCGCTCAGCAAAGCACCTACGTAAGGAACGTATTCAATACGCATTAGTTATTACCACCCTCCAGCCATCCTTATGGAAGGAAGAAAAGATAAAGATAATATGAGAAATTATTAAAACGACTCTTCTCTCGAGCTGTGGAATCTCATCTTCTCAACTCAAACTGACAATCCACTCAGAAGTATGTGTTCATTCATATGTGCCACCCATTACTCCCAAGAGGGTCAGTATTCCAATGAGATGTATTTGTGGAATTGGGGCCATGTGTTTGTGTGTGTGTATGCATGTGTATGTGTGTGTGTGTGTGTGCAGGAGCACCCCTAAGACTAAGGTCTGGTGATGGAGCTGCTGAGTATCCGTATTCCCCTACCCTGCACCTTCACTCTGAAATCAGGATGCCCTTAGGAAGCACTGAACTAAAATTGGCCCCAGCGCTTCTTTGCTTCCAGGGATAAATATTAGAGCTGATGTAGCAGCATCTTTAGGCATATAACTGTAAAACTGATGTTTAAGTTTCTATTATTTTAAAAGTGCTTTTTGAGAACTTTCATACAAGTTATACTGGGTTGTTTTTATGGCTGCAGCCAATACCATTTCCCTTTTCTTCGTTTTCTTGACATTTTATCCAATCAATTAGAAAGTAAATTGCTCTTTGCTCTCAAAATGGCACGGCTTGCTTTCTTTTGAACCAGCTTATGAAAATGTCAGAAATCATTAAAGAAAGTGAAGAAACAAAAAGCCACAAGACAAGCAATGTGGATTTTATGTTTAATTGGCATACAGCCTGTCTTTTAGCTCTAGTGTTTTTAAATTGTGTTTGTAAAGAGTAAGAGAAATTTCATGTTAATTACTCACACACCTTTTCTCATTTGGCCCAAATAATTTTCCTGTCAGGGGGGAGGGGAAATTAGTTTTAGACCCATGTTAGAGAGGAGGAACCTGTGACTCAGTGACTCACTCAAGGTCCTGACTACATTTTAGAGTGATGAAATTCAGGTTCCCTGATTCCTATAGGCCCAGCCTCACCATTTACTAGTTCTATGACTGTGACCAAGTTACTTAGTCTTGTTGTCTCAGCTTCTTCATCTGTGAAAATGGTGATACACTTCCATCTCAGGGTTTCTGTTAGGATTATTTAATTAGTTCTTTTAGAATAGTGCCCTTTACATGGTAAACATTCACTAAGTATCAGATATTAACATAATACCTCAAAATAATAACATCTGCCTTTTAGAGTTGTAGAGAGGTTTCAATAAGATAATTCATGTAGACTCTTAGAACATTTCCTGGCACAAAATAAACACTTAATGAGTGTTTGGGATATTTTTAATATTATTGTTATGATTATTCAATTTGATCATGATGATGAAATATCTAATCAACTGAATCATTGGCTGGGGGTTGGAAGACTGAGTTTTAGTCCCTCCCTCACTAGAATTCTGGTAACAACACCCAAAATACTTTTTACCTTCCTTTACCATTTTATATTTTTTAAAATAAATTTTTATGTGTGGTTTAGATATGTAAAAACTCATCAGTTGGATAAATTGATAAAAGGTAATCATTTGGCCATGAATACTATTTACCAGTTCTGCAACTGCCATAAAGGAATGCCAGTGTTTATTCTTGTCTGCCATTGTTAGGTATCATTTTATACGTAGAAGTTTTGAGTTTGGGAGAGCTTTTGCAGACATATGAGGCAAGAGGCAGCTAAGGATAAACTTCATGCTTGGCAGCACTGCTTTCAACTAATAGCTTTCTCGTGCCTGTTATACACCTCTGAGACTTAGTTGCAGTGGCATATCCTGATACTAGGTTTGCCCAGGAAGTAAAATGTTTTAAACCAAATGAAATTATTGAGAACAGTATTCAATGAGCTTTTTAACTTTGCCCATCATAAACCACCAAATTCTAAGAAACTAATTCCATGGAAGGATGCAAAGCCTGCTTAGAAACATTTTTTTTTCAGATTTGGGTTAGGCTTTCAGAGCTTAGTTTTGTGTTTGTTGAATATCCATAAGTTATTCTTATGAGAAAATGTAGCCCACACTCACAAGGTTGTTTGACCATGAGGCTTAAGCTTTCAGCATTTCAGAAAGAAATTTGAAAAGCCACACTGCCTTTGCTTGAGGTGTGAGATGTGATTAGCTAGTAAAACAACTTACCTTTCCAGGTCTTACCACCTAGTTCAAAAATGAATAGTGATTTTGAAAATCTCTAGTAAGAAGCTGCTTGGATGAGCACAGTAGATTTAGCTGCTGATTTGGATGTGCAACCATAAGATCCTCTGCCTCTCTAGGTGTAAACTTCTATATCTTTAAATTTCTAGGTTGGAATACAATAGTATAATAACAGGTCAAGTTCTGCAGTATTGCTAGAGAAGAGACCTTTCTGACCTATGACATAATTTTAAATACTTTAGATTTGGATCTGAAAAAACTAGTGCAGTTGTCCTTAGAGGCCAAATTCTTCAGATAATTGCAAAGCACAGGGGTTCCTTGTGGTGTGTAGATACAGTTACCAATACAATGTCACCATATTTAGAGGGCATCTTCAATACCTTCACCCATGTTAATGTCAGCCTATTTGTCTGAAAATCCAGCTGTTGAGTGGAAGTTTACTTTGGTCTTCTCCCCAAGGGCTTTCAGAGTAGTTAGTATAAAGTCCGGAAAAAAAAAAAGAAGGGTAGATTGTTCTTAGCATGCAGGAAGGAAGTTGTCAGGCGGAAAGAGGATATGGGTCTGTTTGCATGCGAGGGTCAGTATTTGCTAGCTAGATATTTCCGCTGTGTCCACACGACAAGAAAATCCTTAGTTTCCTGTGCTGGACAAATAGCAGGAAAGGGTGTGAGGGTTATTGAATGACATTATCATGTTATAGCCTCATGGGTGAGGAAAGCCTGCTTATCAAAACTGATAGCAGCACAGGATTTGTTTGGGGAGGAGCCCCAAGGTGCTGGAGTCACTTGGGGCGTTTTTCCTCTTGGGTGCTGTGGATCACTTGGCTTTTGCAGACCCGACATTCTTCCTCCCAGATAGAAGGGACTGTTCTTACTCACTGGAAAGTTACTATCAGTTTCATTATTTGCCATCTCCTATCTGGCAAACAATTCAGGTGGAAAGGAAATAAGAAACATTCAGCCTGATTGGCAAAGTAGAAGATACCATGTCCTGAAACTTGCAACCATCCCCAACCCACCCCAGCCGTCTCAGGTCTAGCCATACATAATCATGCTGCACACTCAGCTTTACTCAAATGTGAATTTTGTTTAGTGCAAAGCCCATTTCCAATAACTGCTGGTGCAATAGCTTAAATGAATGTGAGAGTGAAAAGTACAATTCACTCTGCCACTTTAAAGGTTCCAGGTGTGAAAGTTGTTTCTTAATTTCTAGCTTTTCCAGTTGGAAAAATACACAGGTAGTGTCTACACTCCTGACCTGTGAATCTATTTCGATTGTGATTGAGAAGTGTAATTGGGCATTAATTAATATTTTTTCTACAATTCTTCAGTATTTACTACTTTTAGCAATGACTACAATCCAGAATCAAGCAATTTGGTAAATAATGAGTAATTGTAGGTGCTTTCTTATTAGCAACTTACTTCTTCTAATAAGCAGTTTAGCATTCTGGAAGCTTTCAAAATTTTGGAAAATACTATGAGCAAAAAAAAATGGTTAAAGTAATGATATCCATATTCAATAAAATGAATTTTTTTTTAATTTAAATTCATCTGCAAACTCCCTGTTTCCCAACCAGAAATATTTAAGTTCAATCAAAAAGGAAAAGATCAGGACTTATTCTCAAGGAGTCATCTTGTTCTAAAGATAAGTAATAGGAACAATTAATCTTCGGAGAAGCATATCAAAAAGTATTGAATTAAATCCTTAAAGGAAATAATAAAATGACTAACAGAAAACATTGCAGCATACTAAAATGTTGGTAGAAGAGACTTTTAAAAATGGATCAAGAGACTGAAAAATATATCAAGTCTTTAATGACACACTGTGGATGAGGATTGTAGTTCCTCTTGAAGTCAGAAAATCATTTATTCTCTTATGTTAATTTGGAGGTACCCTTTCCTCATATAGATTCATCAAGTAAATATTCTACCTGTGCTATACATATCTACAAAAAACTCACAGCTAAGTTATATAGGTTTTTTTAAAAACCTATGAAAAAAACAGCATGAAGAGTAAATCATGACTGTAAATAGATTTTTAAGGTAAAATTACCTGTATTAAGTAGCACTGTATTTCACCACTGAAAACAATGATTTTTTTTTTTACATGTACTACTGGTATGAAAAGTAATCTCAACATTATTATATTTATATATACTCTTAATCAGTGATAAATGTATTAATAAACAGTATATAAATTTAATATATAAACAATCATTTGAAGCAACCAAAAGTCAAATGAATGTCTTCAGATTCCTCATCCTAATTTTATTGGCTAAAGATGCTTTAGAAGAGGCATAAAATGCTCTGGGAGGAAAAAGTCTTCTACTGGCCTAGGTTTGTGAGCATTCAGTAACTAGTTCCAGAGGTTGTTTAGGGTTTCTCGAGCTCAGAGTCACTGTCATCATTTTTTTGTTTGGCTTGATTCCCAGTCTCCCAGGCGCTCTCCACTTCAAACATTTTTTGCACACTTCTCAGAATTATTTTGCTTCCTGAAAGCTCTGACCATGTCTTTCTGCTTCTCACAGGCCCCTGGAGGCTTCTCCTCACTCTTCAGCTTGCATGCTGACTGCCGCCTTCAAAACTCTCTAACACCATTCCCACATTACCTATCTGTCCTTGTTTCCCCAAAGTCACAACAACATGTTGTATGAAATGGCTAAGAGGATTCAGGGAAGAAGGCGCTTGTGGTGCACGTCTTTGTTAACCTGGCTGTGTTGGCCCAGCTTGTTTTCAGCAATTCCCCAGGTAGTTGCAAGGTAAACGAGGAGCTCTGAGTTAGTGCTTGCTCGGGCTGGAGGCCTGCATGTGATCTGAGCCTTTGTACACAAGTAGTAGGAATATATACGTTCGATAGACATTTTCATAAGCAATTTTTCTGTTTTTTAACTTTAATGTCTTCCCATATTCCATTCATGTGCATAACAGTAAACGCATGCCCCGACAGAAAGTTGCAGGCAGGGATATTTATTTATAACAGATGGCACAGAGCAGGAGCATGATGAATTGTTGTGTGGCTCCTGAACTAGCAGGCCCATAAATAAAGTATCCTCAAAGCTACTTTGGGGATCTTGCTTGCTCAGAAGGAAGAAAGGAAAGATGATGCTCACAATTTTGTTGCCTTATATAATATAATCCCAAACATGTGCAATTTAACCACAAGCAACCAAAATTTTATAACTGAGTTTTTTCATTGAAAAAATTTATTCATAGATAGCTTTTCAGACCTATGAAACAATTATAGCAATTACAGTTTTCCTTCCTTAGTTCCTTTTATGTTTATTGATCTAATGACTCAATGCATTCTAAAAAGCATGAAATTGCAAACTAATAATGGTCAAAACAAGACATAGACCAATAATATTTACATAACCCTTTGTGTAAAACCTTATGACAGAGAGAATAATGAGATGATTTCCAAGAATACAGTTATTAATGACACAAGTGCAATTCCTTGAAATTTGAAAAATTTTGTTGCTTTCTCAATATAAAAAGCACACTAGGATAGTAAATATAAAAGCCAAATTTGGCTGATCTTGTATATGTGAATCATTTATTTAAAGGATTCAGAGACAAAACATGTTTTTTCCCATCAACTTTGGGGTTTTATTGGCCTTGTTACTATTTTTAAGGGGTCCTGAAGTTGAAATTTAACAGTATTATCGATTCTGGCACAGGTGTAGTGAGCCAAACATTTTCATAGAAATATGCGTGTTGAATGTAAATGTGTATATGTGTATGTGAGGGGGGTTTATGTTTATATATTGTTTAACCTTATAAAAACCTCTGCCATTATTATTATTATTATTATTATTATTGTTATTATTATGATGATGATGATTTGAGACAGAGTTTTGCTCTGTTGCCCAGGCTGGAGTCCAGTGGCACGATCTTGGCTCACTGCAACCTCTGCCTCCTGAGTTCAACCAATTCTCCTGCCTCAGCCTCCTGAGTAGCTGAGATTACAGGCGTGCACCACCACACCTGGCAAATTTTTGTATTTTTAGTAGAGACGGATTTTGCCATGTTGGCCAGGCTGGTCTCAAGCTCCTGGCCTCAAGTGATCTGCCCCCCTCGGCCTCCCAAAGTGCCTGGATTACAGGCAGGAGCCACTGAGCCCAGTCTTCTGCCATTATTTTGATGTTGGAAAAACACCAACTGGTATAGAGAGGTCTTAGCCTATGGGGAATTATTTTTCACATTTCAAACATATAATCTGGACATAGACTGTGCTTCAATCACTGTTTTGTTTGAACTGGCAATTCCTTAAGTGAAACAAGTAGTTTGACTCAACATCAAATTTACTATTTTGACTCCTTTTTGTTTAATGAGGTGAAGGAAAGTCAGAGGCTCATCATCCTTATAAATTAAACAAAATAGGCTAACATCCTGGTAGTGCACCAGTCCTCACAATCACAAAGTCAAATTGCTCTAAGTCCTTTTCATATTTTTCAGAAATTTTGCTAGAGGCAAAAATATAGAGGACAATATAACCTAATGAAACACCTGAAGGCAAAGAGCAGAGTTATTGCAGGAAAAAAGTTAAAGATGATATTTAAAAGTTTTATTTGTTTACTGGACAAATATGCATTGAGTAGTTGCAATGTTATATGAAGTATGCTAGGTA
The DNA here is from genome assembly GCF_028885625.2 of Pongo pygmaeus. NCBI lineage: Eukaryota > Metazoa > Chordata > Mammalia > Primates > Hominidae > Pongo > Pongo pygmaeus. Next base: position 40,799,361 of record NC_072389.2, read on the forward strand.
CACCCAAACAAAGGTGCGTAAGAAAATCCTGTGAGGGGCCGGGCGAGGTGGCTCACGCCTGTAATCCCAGCACTTTGGGAGGCCGAGGCGGGCGGATCATGAGGTCAGGAGATTGAGACCATCCTGGCTAACGTGGTGAAGCCCCGTCTCTACTAAAAGTACAGAAAAATTAGCCGGGCGTGGTGGCGGGCGCCTGTAGTCCCAGCTACTCGGGAGGCTGAGGCAGGAGAATGATGGGAAAACCTGGGAGGCGGAGCTTGCAGTTAGCCGAGATCTCGCCACTGCACTCCAGCCTGGGCGACAGTGCAAGACTCCATCTCAAAAAAAAAAAAAAAAAAGAAAATCCTGTGGGGGAGATAGGCAGATTCTAACTTCAATAGAATGTGGCAAAACGTCTGGTGGAGATATTCAAACGGCATTATGGGAGCAAAGGAGCAATACTAAATCCTACTTGATGGGCTAGGTGAAAGAAAGAATACCCTCTTTTTCAAATGTGTCTACAATGCCTCTTACTGATGTCTTTTGGGAAAAAATTTGACTTTAAAAAATGTCTAAGAATTATTTGTACTTTAAATTTGAATTTGGTAACTAAGAATAATTACATGTGCTTTTGAAACGTATAGTTTAGAAAAATCTTGAGGATGATTTCGAAAGGCTAGGGCTTTGATGAGATAATGCTTACAAAACCCTTAGTATATTAGCAGCACATGGCAAATGCTATAAATCTAAGCTGCTGTATTATTACTATACTTGTTATTACTGACACTACTGCTATGACTAATACTTAAGTATTAGTATAGTGTAGTATAGTATAGTATAGTATAAACTGCACGGGTTTGTGGTTAGAAACAATGAGAACAGTTCATGGGAAAATGCCCTTGTTAAACTTTGTAAAAAAAAAAAGGCTTTTTTTTTTTTTTTGAGGCGGAGTCTCGCTCTTTCGCCAACGCCAGACTGCAGTGGCGCAGTTTCGGCTCGCTGCAAGCTCCGCCTCCCGGGTTCACCCATTATCCAGCCTCAGCCTCCGGAGTAGCTGGGACTGCAGGCGCCCGCCACCGCGCCCGGCTAATTTTTTGTATTTTTAGTAGAGACGGGGTTTCACCGTGTTAGCCAGGATGGTCTCGATCTCCTGACCTCATGATCCGCCCGCCTCGGCCTCCCAAAGTGCTGGGATTACAGACGTGAGCCACCGCGCCCGGCCGACATTTTTATTAATAGTAGTTAGGGGTGTGTTCAGTTGTAAGAATTAGAATAAACAATAGCTGAAAAAAGATGCTTATTGGTTTTTTTGTTATTGCGTACAAAAGAGGCCAGAAATGGGTTGCTTTTGGCAATGACATTGCAGCTTAACGATATCAGGGCCCAACTCTCTGGGGTTGTCATGTTTTATTTGCTGTGTTGATTCATTAGTGTAAGGAGACTATTAAGCTTTCATCCATTCTGTATGTCTTCCAAGCAAGAAAAGGGGAAGCTATTATCTTGTAATGCTTTGCCTTTTTATTCTGGAAGGGAAGACTTTTCAGCAGAATTCATCCTATCTCTTAGTATGAATAACTGTGCCACATGACCATCTTAGTTATAATAGGGGCCAGGAAATTGAATATTTAACTTACCAATTTTTAGAGTAGAGGGAGGAAAGGAAGAAACTTTTTGGGAATAAATTTTGAGTGGACTAACCTACATTGTATTGTCTCATTATAATTAATAACTGTGATGAATCAAAAATGACAGTTTATATTTTCATAGTCATAACTCAAGTCCATGTCTGAAATAACTGCATTAATTCTGATAAAATCTCTACAAGGTTTCCTTTATGTTTGTGACTTCTTTGTTAGATCAATGAACTGAACTCTTGAACAAACTGTAATCTTTTTGATATGCCTTATTTTTAAAGAAAAACTGTTAATAAAATAAATTCATAGATTTCTTTTTCACAAAATAAACTAAATTCATGTGTAGCATGCATTTATGGCAATCTGTTGTCACTTCTTAATCTGCCTCTGTCTATGAGATTGCTGATGCTCAGCCTGACAGCCTCAAGTCTTTACAAAATCCTGAATGAAAGATTCAATGGAGATCATCTACCTCAAATCTGGAAACATGTCATGTCTTGTGCAAATATACTTACAGAAGTAGTGAGGCCAAATATTTGAAATGGGAGCTGTCCCAGAAAATTGAATATCCATGGTTACTATAACTATGCTTGCTAGAATAACAAAGGTCCAAAAACATATTTTAGAAAGTTTTTAAACAATAAAAGTGTGTGTTGCTTCTCCATCTCCTCTTCCACCAAGCTAAACACATGTGAATTGAAAAAATAAAATTAATTGCAACTCATGCTAATCACTTAATGGTGCTGGTTAATCGACATTTTTGCTTAGTAGTTTACATTTGCCAGTCATTTGTCATACCTGTTAAATCATTCCAAATGTGTAGATGTTCCCTCTCAGACTAGATGATAAACTCTGTGATTTCTCTCTCTTTGTTCCTCCCACACATACTTGACTGATGATCTTGGCCCTCCTTAACCATTCCACATGCTTTTTGCTCTTCATTTATTTTCATTGTCCCACTGTACTTTAGCTCAAGGTTAGCTTAATATAGAAATAGCAAATAGAAAGGTGCCAAGGATCCCAGGATATACTTTCCTAGGAAAAAGCAAGCTGGTGTTTTTAGTTCTTTGCTCAATCTCATTTGCATTCCCTCACATCAGAAAATGGCATAGTTTGTATAGACAATTGCCATTTATAAATATTTAGCAGGGGCTCATATTCTCTATGCAGTAAAAGAGAGTATTGAAGTGATTAGCTATTCACAACTAACTGGCCCAAAGAATGTGATTTATTGCCAAAGATTCAAGTCAATGCATTGACACTTATTCTCTTTTATCCCTTCAGCATATAAGTATTTATCTCTTATCTGGAGCTAAATTAAAGAAATTCTCAACTGAGTAGCATCATTGTAACATCTTCTGATCAGACAGTAGGTTATTTTGTCTCCAGCCACATGTGCCTCTGTTACTAAGGAACCAAAATCAATAATTATCAGCAAATACACAAATATCCAACATAGATAACCAGTTTCCTTTTTTTCTTTGCCTCAGACTTCAGAAATCTAAGAAGAGACCTAGTTTCAAGTGTATCTTATACTTTGTAAATTCAGCAATCAAAATTCAGGACTTGGGGAGAATTCTAAAGGATGGAGTTAAATTTGTAATACAATGGTCCTCAGGTCAAAAATGACTAGAAGGAACAGGTTTGTTGTTCTTTTTTGCTAATAACAGAGACATTAAATTCTAATGTATGACGCTAGTTAAGTCACTTTACTTTTTTAGATCTCTGTTTTCCTATCTAATGTGGAATATTTTTGTATTTCCTTTGCTATTCCAAAAGTCTCTTTGGAAAATGAAAATGGAAATCCTTTTTAAATATGAATACTCTGAAAGCACTTTGGTTAAAGTCCCACATTTCACCTTCTAAAATATTGTATTTCAAGTGTTTGTCTTAATCTTTCAGATTATTTCTTCTAGTACAGTTATTTGCCCAACAGATTGTATATGTTTTTAGAAATGTAATAAAGACAACTATCCTTGTGGCTTCTTTCTTGTGGTCCACATGTTATTCTTCTATACCTCAGTGGGTTAAATACTTAGGATTTCAGTCTAATTTGGCTTGCTCAGCTGTTGTTGACCTTTTTCTCAAACCATTTAGTCAATCCAATGCTCTGATGGTCTGTAAGAGCATTACTTTTATGGAACCCCCTAGGCATAACTACTTAGAAAATTTGCCTGCATGCTCTGTAATTGTCAGTGAAATTGGGAAGATTAAATTCAAACGCAGCAAGAAAGTATGATAATAATAAGTTCAGAACAGTTGAAATGCTTCTGATTTTGAAAACTGTTTTGATGGAGGGAAACACATCATACTTCTGGAATGCATGTGCCGCTGCTGTTTGGGGTACATGAGTGAGGGTAGGACACATATTACAAAACAGAGATTTTACAGGTGGTTGTAATTGTGTGGTGGGGGTGGAAAAAGGACATTTTCATAGTCTAAAAGTCCATGCATGCAGGCTATTTCAGGGGGAAAAAACCATGTCTCCACCCAGTCCACCCCCACCATTGTTTTCTCTGTGTTTATCTTTGCTAATTTTGCTTTGGATTTTTCTGATGTCTACTAATTTATTGCATTTTTAATCAGTTTTGACTTCTCTTTTTTTCCAGAAACAATGTATTACCACTGACTTCCTGATATCTCTAGTATTGAATATAGAGCACAGACACCCATCAAGGTCCACTAATTCCAAATTTCGTTAGGAAATTACTATGATCATATTCACTGTTATATCCAAGAATCTAGCAGAGTGATTGGCACACAATTAACATGTTAAATAAATGAAGTGAATCTTTATATAATGAAGTCTTTGTTAGCTCTTATTGAGGGCTATTTCAATATGAAAATAATACAAACCTGGAGTCATTAGAATCACTCCAAGGGACATACTGGAAGGATCTGTATGTAGCACACAAACATGCCTTGTATTGTTTCTCCTGAGTACAAGTTTCAACAACTAGACTGCTCTTGAATGCATATATATGGATGCATGTACATTTATATTTGAAGTTTTCCTATTAGAATTATTTTCCAAAATCACATTCTAATTTATCACTTCCCCCTTTCCTCTGAATTGTTTATTTTTAACATAAGTAATTTATGCCTACATTTACAATGTTAAAATATTCAAACAATGAATACGTGGTCTAAAAATTGAACATCTCTTTTCACCCTGTTCTTCTCACTTCCATTTCCCCATATTTAACAGATATTTAAAGTACTGCTTTATCAATACCCTTAAATGTTGATCTGTAGCATATTCATTGTTCTTCACATCTAAATATTTTGCTTATTCCCATGACAGTTTCAATTTTATCTATTATTCTGTGCATTTTATATTTCCAAACTGAAGGGTCTTTTATGGGTGGATGGGAGTGGGTACCACCTTTTTTATTGAGGTACTAGCTATATTTTTCATATATATTTGTGACTTTTCTCTTTTTGTGACGTGGTGAGGGATATAATATGGTTGGCATGATACAAAGTTTTTGGTACTCATTGAGACTTTGTTTTGGGCCAAATACATGGTCAGTTTTGTAAATGTTCCAATATAAGCATAAAAATACTGTGTATATATTAAATTTTAGATGCAGAGTTCTATATAGTTTCCTTAGATTGTGATTATATTGCTATTTACATCTTGTATATCCTCATTAATTATAAATTTTTATTTTTTTATTAACTTGTGTGGTTCCTTAATATCTCTCAGTATAATTGAAAACTTGTAAATTTTTTCACTTTAATTCAGTCAAATTATGTAGGGTGTTTTTTGTTAGGTAGATATAGGTTTGATATTATTATAACTTTCTGATGATATGTTCATTTTTCATAATATATATTGACTCTGGTATTGTTGCTCTTAACCTTAAAATCTATTTTATCTGATATTATAATGATATTAACTTTATTTTTGTTAGTATTTTCTGAGTGTGGTATTTTGATTGTATTGATCATTCCAATTAATGTCCTCCACAGACATCTATGCTCTTGGCTGTCACTTGGTAGCACCTCTCATAAAGAGATTAAGTCACTTTTACCATTTCTTAAAAATGAATTTGTCTTGTGACTTGCTTTGGCCAATAGAGTAAAGTAGAAATACCAGTGTGCCTCTTAGAAGCTTAGACTTTGAGGGGCCTTTTGTGTTTCTCTTCTCTCTTAGAATCCTGTCAATGCTCATGCTAGCCGGTTGGATAATGAGAGACATGCAACCCACTCACAGTCCTCTTCCTTGCCTCAGTCAGGAACTAGCATCCAAATGAAGCCATCCTGGACTAGCAGTCCTGCCAACCCCCTAGTTGTCTGCAGATGCAAGTGAGCCCAGTCAAAGTTAGCTGATCCTGGCCCATATCCCCACTAGTTCCCAGTTGACCTGACTCATGTGAAATTATAAAAGTTGTGTTTTTAACCCACTGAACTCTGGGGTGGTTTGTTGTATAGCAATAGCTAATTGTTGAATAGCAATGGCTGAACAGTATGAATTTGTGTAACTGTTCAATGGTTTCTTTCATTTTTAAATTACTGATAATATTCGTTTTAAAACATGCCATTTTACTATTAGTTCTCTATTTTTCTTATCTATGCTATATTTTTGAGTCTTTTTAAAATATCATATAACTAGGAGAGAGGGGAGCAAGGGTTGAAAAACCACCTATTGGGTACTATGTGTACTACTTGGGCAATGGGATCATTAGAAGCCCAAACCTCAGCATCATGCAATGTACCCATGTAGCAAACCTGTACATGTATCCCTTGAATCTAAAATAGAAAAAAAATGCTAAAGTTGCAAAATAAATAAAATAAAATATCATATGGCTAGTTTCCAAAAATCCAATCTGAAAGTTTCTTGGTCCATTTATTATCACGGTAAGTACTGATGTATATGTATGTGCACAGCCTCTTTTGTGATTTTTTTTTTGTTTGCCTTTTGTTGTTGTTCATTGTTTCTATTTCTCTGCTTTACATTGGGTTGACAAAGTTTTCTTTATTTTCCTATTTTCTCTTTACTGGTTTAGTAGAAATACTTTCCATTTTTCTTAGTAGTTATCCTGACACTTTTAATATGCATGCTTTTCTCAACAATGTTTAAAATGATCAGTATATTTATCTTCCTCTCAAGCAATACAAGATCAAGATCATTAGAGTATTTTAACTTGTATTACCATCTCTATTTACATGCTAGTATTATCTAGTATTTTAGAACAACTTTGGTTTTAGTTCCTCCTTCTAGATAAGTGACCATTACTTTTTATAGTGAATGTTTCTTCAGGGTTTTTTTTACATATTTAATCTGTTACTTTGATCATTGTTACTTCCTATATTCCATTTATTTCTTCCATAATTTTCTTCTTTATAAGTCCAATTTTTGATAGTTCTTTTAAGAATAGTCTGCAAATGGAGAGTCTCTCAGTTTTTGGTCATCTGAGGAAAATTTTTATTTTGCCTTGAGTAATAGTTTGGTTGGCATAGAATTCAGAGTTGGTGATTTTTTTCTCCTAACACTTTGAAGATATTATTTAGTATCTATTGGTACTATTGAGAGAAGTCTGCTGTGCTTGAAATGATTTGCCTTATATAGGCATTCCCTTAAGTTAGGCAACGCTAAGCCATTTCTATCTTTGACTATTGTCTGTATTAGTAAGTTCTTGCTAATTTATAAGACTGTAATTTATAAGAAAAGGGGTTTAATTGGCTCATGGTTCTGCAAGCTGTACAGGAATCATGGAAGAGTCTGCTTCTGGGGATGCCTCAGAGTGCTTTTACTTAAGGCAGAAGGCAAGGCAGGAGCAGGCAGTTCAAATGGCAAAAGCAGGAGCAAGAGAGGGGTGGGGAGTGCTACACACTTTTAAACAACCACTCACCGAGAACTCACTCACCATCATGAGAACAGTACTAAGGGGATGGTGCTAAACCATTCGTGAGAAATCCACCCCGTGGTCCAGTCACCTCCCTCCAGACCCCACCTCCAACACTGGAGATTATAATTCAACATGCGATTTGTGTGGGCACACAGACCAAACCATATCATTTTCTCTATTCCAATTTAAAATCATCTTTTAGAGATATATTTCCCTTTTCTGTCTATCCCCTATAGCTCTTATTCTCATTTTCATGGTTTTTTTTGGTCTCTTTTAATTTGTATTCCCTGTGCTGTATTCTCTGGTAGTTTTCCAAGATTTATGCCTTTGTTCATTAATTGACTCTCAGTATCTGTATCTCATCTTCTGTTTAACCCATTTACTGAAGTTTCAGTGATTGCAGTTGTTTATTCTCTAAGTTTTTTTCATTTCTTTTCTAAATCTGCCTCTTCTTTTGGCGCAGGTTTTGTTCTTTACCTGTGTTTTTATTCCTTCTTTCATGTGTTTAACACTTTTAAATATTAAATATTTTATATTCTTATTCAAATTTTTATTCTATTATTATTTCTGATGTCTACAGAAGTCAACCTTCAGAAGATTCAAGTGCAAGTGGTTTATTTGGGAGGTGAAGGAAGCGTGTGGGAAATAGCATAGAACACATGCTTCAGAGTTAATTGCATGTCCCTCCTCTACCTAGGAGTAAGGGAGCTGGGGTGTTTATATCTTAGTCATTGGTTGGGTGTTAACTCCTTGGAACATGTAGCCAGCTGTATGCAAGGCTTATGCTGCTGCTTTAGAGGCAGTCCTCAGGTAGAGGTGTACAGATACCTACAGGTGGAAGTTGATAAGAAACATGAAATGGTATACTCCGAGGTCCAAGGCATGCTAGGAGGGTAATGAATATTTGCTACAAGAAGTTAATCCTCCCACTGATTTTGTTACTGGCTCTTGCTTATGTGTGTTTTGTAACTTTTAACTATGAGAATATCTTTAGAGGTGGTGTGTGTGTGTGCATGTGAATGTGTGTGTATGTGTGTATGTAAATTATCTGCTTTCTGTACTTAAGTATCTCTCCATAGTGGTTTTACTTTTACTTCTGCCTTGCGTCCCTAGGCCAATTTTTTTTTATTAGTTTGTCATTTGAGGAACCCTGAACAATGAAGGTTATATAAATTCCATCTAGTCTTAAGTCTGTGCATGTTACAGGCTTGGGATTTTAATTAATCATTTTCTTTTCCCTGGAGCTCATAGACAAGCTTCCTTGACATGTCCCTTGTGTGGTGGTCTATTTTCTTCCTATTCTCCTTTTCTCTGAAGGTGTGGCTTTGAAGGTCCTGACTTTGTGCTCAGTTTTAGTTCTAAATTTTTGCATCATATAAGGCCCAAGGTCTTATTTCCTGTTCTTGAATCTGCTTTGCAATCCTAAGCCCCTGGCTGTTGCCAAATTTGAGGACCCTACCCGAAGGCTGCTGCAGAGTCAGCTCATGTGCTTACAATTAGGGCTTTCAGTTCCCTTGTTTCTGCCACCTGGGATTTCCCTTTTTTCTTTCAAACTTAGATATGCATTAAAAATGTTGTTGTGTTTTTAGATTATTATTTCTAGATGTTGATAGCAGGATAGTTTCAGCTTTATCTATGTCTACTTTTTTTCTGGAATCGACCATATAGATTGTTAAATATTTTAAACATGCATAGGGTATTTAAAAATAACATAAATGTGCATGCCTTTAGTAAGATATTACACTGTATAAGTTAAAAAAATCCCTGGGAGTCTGGACAATGTTCCTTCCTAATCGGGAATCTTCTATTAATGAGCTGTGCCTTAGACAAGCTATTTAAACGTTTTATGACTCAGTTTAATCACATAAAAAAGAAAGTAGATACTTGCTAAGGTCCCTTCCAGGAATAAAATTCCACCAACTAGTTTACAATCTAACACTCAGTGCTGATGCAGCCAATTTAAGATGGTTAATGTAATTAATAAATCAAGTCTACTTGCCTACCCTCTTTACTAGACTATGAGTATCTTATGGGGCAGGACTGGATGGAGTCTTACATCTTTGTATACCCAGTGCCTGACCCTACTTTTAACAAAGCATGCTAGGAAATTTTGAGAGTGCTTTATACATGGATTTAGCAGTACAAAATCACTGTCTTTGTATTCTCTCCCTCCCTGTTGCTTCCTCATCAAAGCCAAAACCACCAAATTTCTCTCTTAATAACAAAACACACTGTTGGGAATTTGCATATTTTTTCTGCTATTGTCCTATCTCCTTTCTTACTGGACAAGCTATATGAAATAATCGTTTTATATCTCCCTCTTCCAAACTCTTCTCCATTTTCATTCATAACTCTGATCTCTCTTGGCCTACTTCCACCCCTGTAGTTTTTCTTTCTTTTTTCTCTTCTAATTCTGCACCTAAAGTCTTAAAATTATTTGGGAATTTTGTTTCTTCTAATTCAACATGCTCTCCCCGAGTCACATCATCTATTGCCAAAGCTTCAATTACTACTTGCATGTTTTTCAAACCTGAAATAAAGTGTTAGTATGTTTGTTTTATTTATTGTATTTGTCAGTCTGTGTCTTCTTCTAAATTTAAACTCCATGAGAGCAGGGACCATATCTACCTTGTTCACCTCTATAGCCCCCAAATCTGAAACCAATCTGGCATGTAGTAGATGCTCAATACATATTACTTAATAAATGACAAGTTTTAGGATGTATAGCCTTACGAAAGCACAGTATTTGATTTTTGCCAACAGAGCAATCAGTGTATGCCTGACAAAAATAATTTCAAAAACTCAAAAAAAATCTCAGAAAAATCTCAACTATGGATTTTGAGAAGATGGGGGGCAGCAGTGGCAGCATAGTTTTTGGAACTTTCCATGTCTGTATGAAAACAGACAAAGAATAGCAAAATCAACAACCCATAGACAACATTTTACATAAAACTGGGTGATAAGATATCTCCATGAACTTCAAAAGACAAGGCCGGGTGCAGAGGCTCATGCCTGTAATGCCAGCACTTTGGGAGGCCAAGGCAGGCAGATCACTTGAGGTCAGGAGTTTGAGATCAGCCTGACCAACATAGTGAAACCCCATCTCTACTGAAAATACAAAAATTAACTGAGCAAGGTGATGGGCGCCTATAATCCCAGTTACCTGGGAGGCTGAGGCAGGAGAATCACTTGAATCCAGGAGGTGGAGGTTGCAGTGAGCCAAGATCATGCCAGTGCACTCCAGCCTGGGCAACAGAGTGACACTCCATCTCAGGAAAGAAAAAGAAAGACAAGTGAATGAGGAAAAACCATTTACAGACACAAGAGCTGCATGCTATTGATATCAGTGAGGGAGAAAGTAGGGAGAAGCAATGGGGTGAGAAGAGTAGAGCCCCCAGATAGTCAACAGGTATTCCCTGGAAATGTGGAAGGCCAGTTTCATAGCAGTGACTAAAATGTGGGAGTTTGCTCACTCTAAGAACAGAAAAGTTCAAGGATTTCATGGTTCTAGTTTAGCTCCCATAAGCTCTTAAAACTGATGCTCCTTTCTAGGACAGGGCCCCTCTACAACAAGGAAAGATTGCTGGAAATAAGATTAAAATTTAACAGAAAAAGAGGACAGTTAAATGGAAGGGGTGAAAAACAGAGCAAAGAAGTTTTAGAAGGCAAGCCACCATACTGATTTTGAATAGTGTTATTGAGGTATAATTAACATACAATATATTACACATATTCAATGTGTAGAATTTGACACATTTTGACATGTGAAACCAAGATCACTCTCAAGAGGGTGAAAGTTTCCATCACTCTATAAAGCTTCTTTGTGCCTCTTTGTGAACCCTCTCTCCTGCCCGTCTCTGCTCCTTTTCCGGCAATTATTATCTGCTTTCTGTGACTGTAGATTCATTTGCAGTTTTCTAGAGTTTTATCTAAATTAAGACATTAATTTTGTATTCTTTTTTCCTGGATTTTAAAAAAATTCAGTGTAATTGTTTAAAGATTTGTCTATGTTGTTGCATGTGCATATTATCAATTTGCTCTTTTTTAATGATAAGTATAATTCCATTGCGCAGAAATGTCGCAATTTGTTTATCTATTCACCTGTTGATGGACATTTATGTTGTTCCCAGTTTGGGGCTATTACAAATAGAGCTGCTATGAACATTTGTGTATAAGTCTTTGTATGACTATATGCTTTCATGTCTCTTGAGTAAATATCAAGGAGTAAAATGGCTAGATCATTAGGTAGGTGTATGTTTAAATTTTGAAGAAAATGTCAAACTGTTTTCCAAAGTGCTTGTACCATTTTACATTTCCACCAGCAGTGTATGAGAGTTCCAGTTCCTACACATCTTTAGCAACACTTGGCATAGTCATTTAATTTTAGCCATTCTAATAAGTTGTCATGGTATCTTATGGCTCCAATTTGTATTTCTCTAATGACTAATGCTATTGAGCATCCTTTCATATGCTACTTTACCATCAGTTCTTTCTTTGGTGAAGTATCTCTTCAGTCCTTTGACATTTTAAATTTGGGTTCCTTGTTTTTTCTTTTCTTTTTCCTTTTTTTTGTTCTTTGAGACAAAGTCTGGCTGTATCACCCAGACAGGATGGAGTTCAGTGATGCGATCGTGGATCACTGGAACCTCTGCCTCCCAGGCTCAAGCAAATCAAGCAATTCTCCCACCCCAGCCTCGTGAGTAGCTGGGACCACAGGAACACACCACCACGCCTGGCTAATTGTTGAATATCTATCTATCTGTCTATCTATCTATCTATCTATCTATCTATCTATCTATCTAATCTATATCTATCTATCTAGACAGGGTTTTGCCATGTTGCCCAGGCTGGTCTCAAGCTTGTGAGCTCAGGCAATCTGCCTACCTCGGCCTCCCAGAGTTCTGGGATTATAGGTGTGAGCCACTGTGCCTAGCCCTTGTTCTTTCTTAGTGTGGAGTTTTAGGAGTTCATTAAAATTCTTGATGCAAGTCTTTTATGATATATTTTTACCATACACAAAAATAGTATAAGAGAATGTTCTGTGGAGGTAGAGAAACTGTGGAAGTATATTAACATGAGTAACATAAAAGTTAAATTCACATTTTATACAAAGTTGCTGAAAGAAAAAGAAGATAAAGGAGCTGCTAGAACCCTGCCTGATACACCTGACAAACCTCTGCCCTAAAATTATAGGTGTTTGCCATTATTATAAAATCAGAAAATAACTCAAAAGTCCTGTTGCTGAAGCCTGAGTTTCCATCAGTTGATAATTTATTTCTTTGCCTTAATAGTATTTATTGAAAGGCATGTACTGGCAGAAGGATGATATATTAACTTACCAACACCTCAGTGAACATAATTGTTTGTGATCTTTTGAAATATGATAGAGAACTGACAGGAACTTCTCAGGGAAATGATCCACTTAATAGATGGTTAAGTAGAGGGAAAATAGAGAGGTCCATTTATCATGTGAAAAAATTTTAGAAAAGACTATCTTTGGATGGGAGTGTTGGACTCTGCATAGTGGGAGTGTTGAGAGCAGCAAAAAATCTAGTTTCCTTCAGGACAGTGAAAGATAGGTCTTAAATGGGAGGAGGTAGGGCAATAATTGCTCATAATTCTACTTGATACAATCATGATTTAACTCTTCAGGTGGAAAAATAAATAAGATAAAACAAATGTTTGGCTCTGAGGAAGGTCAGAAATAGCAAAAACTCTGACTGATAAAATGTTTATGACTCAGGGAAAAAAAAAAATACAAGGAAGAATGCAGATGGAGAAATGGAAGCCAAAATGGTATGTAGAGGGTCGGGGGAAGGGATGGCCAGAAAGAGAAGAGGGAAGAAAAAAGCAACACAGACGATTAAAACAATCTTTTAAAGGTTTGCTCCCTCTTTTTGAAAAATTTAAAAATATTTTCAGCAAACAATATTGCATCTCTCCTGGTTCTGTTTTGTTCAGCCTTCCTTTCTGCACTGTTGTCTGCTCTTTGTTTTGTATCCTAGTTTTGCAGGGGGAATTCTGCCTAACCAGACACCAGAGGAACTGCCAGCGATGTCAATCAGCTGTCATAACTAGGGCCAGGGACCAAAAAAGAACAGCATAAGCCAAAGAGGAAGAAAAAAATAAAAAAGAGCCAGAGATAGTGTGTGGGAGTATGTTGGTTGGTGGGGGAGTACAGGAGGAGCTTGCTGGGCTGGGAAAACACATTTTCCCCATTTCTCCTGAGTCACTTCGGCTATACTTTTTTCAACTCTGTGGGAAATCAAGAGTAAAGGCTTGGCTTATCAGTGATTTCACTGAGCCAGGATTCAGAATGCTGAAGGGACATCCTGTACCAAGCTCTGAAACACTGACCTCAATAGAATCCCCACCCCACAGAAAAATATTTGCCTCTTTGTGTGGTAGCCCTGTAAGATATGTAGACTAGCATAGGGAGTAGGAAATATTTAGAATCAAATACTGACTTTAAATAAAAGAATGGAAAAAGTAGTGTACCTATTTCTTGCCTGAAATGAGGTATGCCGAAGACTTTACCAAGTCCAGTCATTCGTTTGTGTTTGGATTAGTCTTGGAAAGGATCATCAGACCTGCATTTCTGCCAAACACAGTTAGGATTTGCTCATGCCAATGCCCAAATACAGACCTTGAGTTCAGTGTTGTATCTACTGGGTGCCTTGTCTAATCCAGAATGGACTTGCTTGTCGTGCTATTTCCAGACATAACATAAACCACTGGGACAACTGTAATTAACATGCAGAATACTGAATGACCTTCAGCTAGAACTATTTTGCCTCAACTATTTGAGGTCACTAGAATAAGACATCTAGTTTCATAACCCTAGCAGAGGTCTGATGCCCTCTGTGACATAATTTTTTAAAAACCAAATGAGTTATATGTTCAAGAGCCCCAGATTGCGTTAAGTAGAATGTGTTCAGGTTTGTTCTGTTTATGTATAATTGTTCCAGATACTGGCTCCAATTTGATTCATCCATTATGATTTTGTGATGTATATTAACCTAGATTTCAGAATGCCAAGGTTTGATGAAGAATAAAAACTACTATACATGAATTCATAATTATATCATTTTAATAGTTGATATACTAAAGATGATTCAATTCAGCTAAATAAGAAACTGGACTACATGATCCTTTTACTATTGCTCATAGACATTGGAACTACAATACATATTCTTTGGGTAATCAATACATTAAAATCAATTATACATTAACACTTATGAGGTAAGAGGGTCTTGAGGCCCTCACAAACATGAATGCTATTTCTGATGCCAAATTTGTCTTTAAAGACTTTGACTTAAGTGAAATATAGATAATAAATTCAATAGCCATATGCCTATCTGTACATCATTATTGAAGAACACCCATTTCAACAGAGGTTGGCAGTTACACTCCTTAATGTGTCTCCAGAGCCACATCCTTCACATACTTTATCTGAAATATTTTTATCTATTTCTGGCCAAAACCACTTTTGATCCAAATAAAATCATTTTTTAATTTGTGGCCTCTCATGGGAAAATTCATGTCTATTTGTGATTATTAGGTTTAGGGCAAGGTTTTTTTTTTTTTAAAACAGCTGCTTTCAGAGAATTCAAAATCAAGCTAGAGCAGATCACAAGGCAAGATGTTTCTCTTAATATACAGTTCATTTTGAACAAAGTTGCAGTCAATATATGCACCATAACAGGAAATTGTGTGCATGCAATAATATTTTTACAGTGAGTAACATCTTGTCATTTGTCAACACATTTGTCTTTTATATCCCCCTGCAGCTAAATTTGGTGGAAAAAGCCTATATAAAAAGACATCAATGTATTCCTGTATTTCTAGTGCTCATCTCTGAAAGGCCAAAGCACTTGACAAGTTGGCTATTTTAACACAAAATGATACAAAGGATAAGGAGGAGATACAAAGGGAGAATATCAGCTTTTTTGTTACACTCCAGGCTTCTCTGAAACTGTAAATTTGTCAGCAGACCAGGTCAAGGGTCAGTATGAAAAAGTGTAGCCTGCGGAGTTACAGTGATGTCCAAGGTTCATCACTTTACTCCAACTTTTGAATTGTACGTCTTAAGGTGAATGTATTTTTTAATAAATCATATTCCCTTTCTTTGCAAGAACGCAACGCATATTTGATATTCAGAACCCAATTCTGTTACTTGGTGTGCTGAATTCACACACAAAAAAGGGTAGGGAGTGTGGTCAGGAAAAATTACCATAGAAAATATATGGAAGCAGGAAAGTAGAGAAGTTCCTCATTGATTGAGTGATAGATCCTTACTCTGTAGTAAGGTCACACAGAAGTAACAGATAAAATTAACTGAACCCAAAACTTAAATTTGGAGAAAAATATTTGGATAAAAAAAGAAAAACACAATTGTCTAAGATTTGAATTATTTTTATCACTCACCAATTAAAACACATAGACACATATATTTGTGCCTGCGTGAACACACACACACACCCCATTAACTTTTATATGCCTAAAGTTATAAAAATTCTGTGCCTTAATAATTTTGCCATATTTCTCCAAGGTTGAATTTTTTACCTCTCTTGTCATTCCATAAAATATCTGGAAAATTTTCCACAAGCCTTCCCGGAGACCAGATAAAAATGCCCTTTTGCTGTTCCCTATCACCTTCCCATTTCCTGTGCACACCTACTTCTTGGACAGCTGCATTTAATGTTAGGTTCATGTCCTGACTCAGAGAACTATGACTTACAAAGAGAGGAAAGTTTTGAAGTGAGAGCTTTTATCTGCACTCTTAGACAAGAAAAGTCTTTTTCCTTGGAGTGTTGAGTAAGATGCTGGCAGGTCAGCCTCCAACTGCGGAATGGGAGAATATGATTCACTCTTAAATTTCTTTGCATGTTTTTGGAGTGAACATTTAAAGAACATTCTTTTCAGAATGCATTCCCTCCATATGAACAGAAATTAGGAAGAAAAACAATGTTTTACCTTATTCTAAGAGACAAGTTAACAACAGCATCTTTGATGAATGTTAAGAATACCCCTAGCATATTTGACCTTAAAATTTCTGGGATTTTCCGTAAGATAATATTGATTGAAGGGGCCTATGTGTTAAAATTTTATGTGTTAAAATTTTAGCATTTCCCTGTAACACTTGTCATTTCCGGTTGAATATGTTCTCCAGAGGTGGAAGTTCTTGGAATAAGTTAAATCCAACCTAGCAACCAAACTATGTGACAAGGTCAGTGTGTTGTGTGGCGAGGGTGGGGGGAACTCTGTTTAGAGCCACTCGAAGTTTTCCAGTTTTCCCTAGCTTAACTGTTATCTTCATTTCTCTTCAGCTGTCTCTTGGGCTTTGATGTTCTATGTTGTATTGCCTCTTGAGTACACACAGCAGGACCTGAAGTTCATGGTTAATATTAACAAAGTGAACACTCTGTTGGCAAGGCACTCCACAGTAAATTCCTCGAGTCCACAGAGACAAATGGCATTCAAAGGACAGTTCTGTAGATAGAAGGGCAGTTTCTGCTCAGCCACCTAATCAAGTGTAGGAAATTATTCAGATACTCGCTTATGTTCTTTAGGCCACAACTTGTAAGTAATTTTTGAGGTTCTTCATAACTTTTTCTCATTTATTTGTGGGAAAACTTCTGAAAGACAAGTAAAAAGCATATTTGTCTCTTTTCCATAGCAGTTAAAGAAATATTGTTGCTCATATTGTGGTTTTATCATTAGTAGAAGAATCTATTATAAAATTCCACATTAGAGTGTAGTTTTTTAAATTTAGAAAATACTAGTTATATTTGTGTCTTTTATAACTGATGCAGTGCTTTCTGTACAATAGGTGCTCAGTACATTTTTTTTAAAAAACCTTAATAGTACATATTAAGTTTTCTCTGACAGTTTTCCTAGAAGGCTCTCAAAGTGTTTTAACAAAACAGAATGTTACCAAAAACTCTATGAATAATAGATCAATAGTAACCCCATTTAACTGGGGAGGAAATTGAGATACAGTATGTCCAAATGATTTCAACAGGGCCATAATACAGAAACAAACTAATAAATTCTAGATATATTACATGATTTTTACCTAGAGCCACATATAGTTTGACTAATGTAGCCTCATCTGGCATGACCATATATGGATATGCGGGAAAGAAGAGGATATGCAGTGAAAGACATTGAGAAAAACCTAGAGTAACTAATCTAATTTAATTATCTTCAGGAATTCAATCCAGGTTTATATTTGGCAGCTACTACAAGATCTGTACCCCACTGCATTTTATAGGATATGCAAAAAAGGGTTAAAACATATTCTGGACCTTCTGAAATTTAATAAACATTGTCTCCAGAAGCCGTCTTCAAATGTAAACCTAATTAGCCAAAGGAGGTAGTGAATTAATGTATCAGAACCATCTAAATACTTACCACTTTATCAGCAGACACCAAGGTCCTAAGGTAAAAGGACTTGGAGAGGTAAATAACGGTGGTGGAAAATGGTGAAGTCAAAAGCACTGGGCACTGTCCAGGAAAAAAGTGCTGAGGGTGGAGATGGGGGGAATGAAAGGAGGGATTCCTGGTCTGAAGAGGTAGCATGAGGATTCTGAGAATCAACCTTTGGAGAGGACACTGAAACAGAGCTCAACTTCACAATGTAGCCTAGATTTGGTCCTGGGCAGTGTTACGATAATGATGGAGGACTGGTACCCAGGCATGGGAGGGGGAATGTGATGCTTCAGAGTCTCTGTGACCTTCTTGAAGAAACAGGAAATTAGTGATTCTTCAGAAAATAATCTGTTTGCAAGAACCAAAGTCTCTAAAAGTGTTATTTTTGACATGTTCACCTGACTACGGACAGTGTGTGTTGATTGACCAGTGAAAATTTTCAGTCTTCAAATAGATGTGCTCCTCTTTTCAAACTTGAACATGGTATTAGCAAAATCAATTCTAACCATAGCCAGTCCATTCTCCAATCAGATTTACTTAGGAATCTCATTATAAAGCCAAACTTCTTTTGTAAATCTTTTATTTTAAATCATAGCACCATACTATTGTATAAGCATATATTTGTTTTACTGATTTTTTAAGCAAACTACCGTATTAAATTATACAAATGTGAGAGTGTAAAGGCATGGAATAAAAATATTATTTCAAGTTTTATTTAAAGTGAGATTGCTCTGATAAGTCAATACACTAGGAGCTAGGCTGTATTGGAGACCCCGATGATTACTTCTTTATATTCAATTACTGCATGTTTGAAAAGCTGCTAAGAGTAATCTGATTTTAGTTAACTGTTCTTAAATCTGGTTTGAACTTGGCCTTGCTAGTCCTTTGACAGATCTGTGGGGTGAAAAGAATAATGGACTAGTTTGAACTTGCTCTTAATGCTTGGGTTTGGGTGGTTCTAGAATTAGACAGATGGCCAGATGGAATTAATTGGAAAATATTCAAGCCCAGGATGTGAGTTTTAATTGAAACTCTTTGGTTTTCAGTAACAGAAAACAACTCAAGCTCCTTAAGTAAATATTGAGAATTTATTATAGGAATATAGAGATATTGATGGGTACCCGAGGGCAGGAGTGTAGCTAGCCCTTGGAAAAGATTGAAATAGTCCTAGGAAAGTCAGGAAAGCCAGAAAGTACTCTTTCTCCAACTCTTTCTGCTTCTGGTACACATGGCTGGCATTCAGGTCTCTGAGGCACTTGATATACTTCCATTTATTTTATTTTATTTTTTGAGACAGAGTCTCACTCTACTACCCAGGCTGGAGTGCAGTGGTGCAATTATAGCTCACTGCAACCTGAAACTCCTGGGCTCAAGTGATCCTCCTGCCCCTGCCTCCCGAGTAGCTGAGACTACAGGTATCCACCATGTCTGGCGGATTTTTTGGTTGTAGAGATGAGGGCTCACTATGTTGCCCAGGCTGGTCTCGTCTCGAACCCCTGAACTATAAGTATCCTCCTGCCTCGGCCTCCCAAAGTGCTAGGATTAGAGGTGTGAGCCACTGTACCCAGCCCCATACTTCAGCTGAATGTAAAAACTAATGGAACTCTGTTATCATTGAATTTCAAATTCCTAGGAGAAGTGGATGACCTTAAAGTAGATCAGCTTTTCATCCTTGATCTAATCACCTCTTTGCAGTGGAGTTGGGTAGGGTGAGTGGAGAAGTGAGGTAATGATATATCAGCCAGCTGGGGAGCTACTCCTATGAGCAATTCCAGAGAGATGAGTCAGTGAGTTGAGCAGACATCTGAGAGTAGTCCTATAGAGTTTGAAATGGGGCTCCCTGAGTTGATGCAACAGAGTAGGAAACAACGAGAAGACAAGTTAAAAATAAAAATAAAAATGGCAGTAGAGATAAAAATTGATAAAATTTTGTATTAACAAGAATTGGAGTCAGCCACTCTTAAACTCCTGGGCGCGAGTATTTCCTCCCCTTTGCCGGCATGGAAGAGGGAGCAGTATGGGAATTTCACCTCCTCCCTAAAGCATTTCCTGACTAGTTATTTCTCACTGATGCCCTTAAACTATAAACCTCTACATTACTTGAAACTTGTACCTCACTGAGCTCTTGCTAGTATACTAGCTTTACTTTTTCTGGTGTTGTGTTATACAGATAAATGATAAAAATATGCATATACATATAGCTCCTTCAGCTTAGGCTTCATGTTTTTTGTTACTTTATAGCCCACCTGCTTCCAAGAGTATATGGGGCAGCAATTCATCTGAAGATTGGGCTACTCAAAGGCTATATACGCCTCTTTTTCACCCTTCAGCATCTATTATTATTTGTAAAATTAGAAAATTGTGCTGGATGAGCTCTCAAATGCCTTCTAGCCCTAACAGTCTCTGATCCCATGGTCTAAGGTATAAACTATCCCAAGTAAATGTAAAACTTTGTGACAAATCACAACCATGGGGAGTTTGTGACAATTTTAGCCTGCAGGTGTTGCTGTGGTGTAAGAAGAATTAGGAGATGGTAAGGAACCCATCAAACAATAGCGATAAAAAAGATGTTTTTAAGGATTCTGTTTACATCCCACATGCAGGAGCAGGTTTCCCCTGCTCCAGCATCTCTCTGTGAAAGGACTGGGGTTGGTTTCCCGAACAGGGCAAAAAGCAGAGGGTGTGTGTTCTCGCCAGCTGGACCTCGATATCTGAAAGGATGTCCTGTTTACATTTGGCACCAGAGCTTAGTGATTGCACTGCCTGAGTGCCCAGAGAATGAGATAAAACTCAAAATAAATTTTCACACAAGTTTAAAAAATAACACTCTGCTGACCCTGTCATCATACCACCTGGGATTAGTTTACCAAAGGCCTGTGTTTCAAAAGAATGCTTACTAAGGAGGGTGAGACTGTGGTATCCACGGAATGCATTTTTTTTTTTTTTTGGTGGCTAGGAGGATTTTCTTCATCCTTTCTCTTTCTCTTCCCCTTATTTTTTCTTCCCCAACACCCACCTTTTTTTTTTTTTTTTTTTTTAACATAGAGAAAAGGGAGAGGCAGAAGCTTGGCTGACAGCCAGACTCATTTCATGAAGTGACCTGTGTAGGTAACTGAACGCTACACCATATACTAAGCATTCAGTATAAAGAAAATTAAGCTAGTCTATTTTAAAGCCTGAAAAGTTTATTTTTTCTTTTTTTAATGAAATAATTTCATTTATGAGGAGGTGTAGGATGTGGTGGCGGGGATCCAGAACAAAGAAGAGAAAGGAATGGGAAACTGGAAAATAAAATTTACAGGTGAAAAATCATCATGGGAGACAAAAACTCTTAAACACCAGAGTTTGTTAGTCTCGGCAGCTGGAGTGCTGTGAGAGTTGAACTACTGGTTCACTGCAGATTTTTGTTAAGCAAACATTCTCTTGTGATGCCTACTCAAAGGCCTCTTGTCCTTTCTGTCAGCTCGCCTCTCTGACCCCCTGAACTGGTTACAGTTAGCACTAAATATTGCCATCTTTTATTGTTGGCTACCATTCTGCCTTAAATTCTTCCAGGCATGAAATGTATAGGGAACTATATATACGGAGATGGCTTCAAGTGTGTAAATTGTCTCCCAAGTGAAATTGGAAGCTTCCTCAAGGTAAGTCACCACAGAATTCCATATTTTAGGCATTATGGTACCTACACAGAAATTAATCAAGGAAGACCAAAACAACCTAGAGGTTTCTAACTTTCAGTCTTCCCCCTCCCCCCAAAATGTGTACATTTTATGATTTCTTTGTTTATTCTACACTACATGTACAAAACAAGCTTTGGATACCAAATTGTGTGTATTTCAGGATGCCAACATTGCTTTTGCAATAAGTGGAACCAGAATTAGCAATTGAATAGCCAAGTAAATGAAGACCAGGTACTCATAACCCACCATTTATCATGGGTTTGCAAGACAACTGCATTTATTTCACTCTACGTGTGAGAGAACATGCCTAGCAATCAGGTCAGCACTGTGAACATTGCACTGTATTTATCTTTAGTCCCTAAACATTGTGTGTAATCAAGGAAGTGAGATGGAGTAATAAAAAACCATTATAGAGTTCTGAAAGCCCTCAATTTCATATTTACATCTTGGAACCAGCTCATTCTGACTTCATAACTCCTTAATTAGAGGCACAGTCGTTTTCTTTTCTGTAGGGCATTTTTTTCACCCTCACAATACAAGCATACATTTGGTAACTAATACCAGCAATTAGCCTCATCTGCTATGTAAATGAGTGTAATTGCAATTAAATACTTTAGTAGGCCCAAAGGGAAAACATGCAATCATTACAAAGTAGAAGAGCATGGTTAAGGGACATTTCGAAGTGTTAGCAGAAGTGCTTTTCCCTGTGGTGTCAGGAGCCTTTTCTATGGTAAATTATTTCACTGGGAGCCCTGGAACTTGACTTGCGTTTCTTGTTCTATTTTCCTACAGAGATCAGAAGAAAACTGCCCTTTTCAGCATTTCTAAGGGTTGATTGGTTTTGGTAACTATTGGTTTGGAGAATTGGTGTCTCTTCATTGTAGATCCAGGGCTTAAAAATGTTAGCTTTCAGCTGTGTTTGGTGTACAAGTTGGAGAAACAACACTATTCGCCAAAAAGATATTTTTTAGTATCAATAATTGCTGATTAGTAGATCTTGAGGTAGAGAACTGTTGGAAGAACATAACACACATAAGAGAGAGAGATGCCCTACTAGGGAGGCAAGCAGTACTGGTACTGTTACCAGAAAGGGCTTTAGATCTAGACCCTAAGAGAGGGTTCTTGGATCTTGCACAAGAAAGAATTCGGGGTAAGTCCATAAAGTGAAAGCAAGTTTATTAAGAAAGTAAAGGAATAAAAGAACGGCTACTCTATAGGCAGAACAGTGGCATGGGCGGCTGGTTGCCCCCCTTTTTTTGGTTATTTCTTGATTATATGCTAAACAAGGGGTGGATTTTTCATGAGTTTTCTGGGAAGGGGATGGCAATTCCTGGAACTGAGGGTTCCTCCCCTTGTTATCCCATATAGGGTAACTTCCTGATGTTGCCATGGCATTTGTAAACTGTCATGGTGCTGTTGGGAGTGTAGCAGTGAGGACGACCAGAGGTCACTCTCATTGCCATCTTGGTTATGGTAGGTTTTAGCCGGCTTCTTTACTGCAACCTGTTTTATCAGCAAGGTCTTTATGACCTGTACCTTGTGCTGACCTCCTATCTCATCCTGTGACTTAGCATGCCTAATCATCTAGGAATGCAGCCCCATAGGTTTCAGCCTCATTTTCACCAGCCCCTATTCAAGATGGAGCTGCTCTGGTGCTCTGGTTCAAATGCCTCTGACAGTACTGGCCAGTGGCATATAGTGGCTTAGAGCTCAGACTTTGGCGCTAGCCCTCAATAGCTGCACTTGGGCAAGTCATGTACCTATTTTCCTCATTTGTAAAATGGGAAGACATAGTATATATCTCATAGTGTTGCCTTAAGGATGAATTTTGTTCATGCACATGAAGCATTGAGAATACAGCCTGGCCAAAAGTAAATACTTGATAAATGTAAGTTGAAAGAGCTCTACACCTTTCATTTCTTCATGCAAATTTCCTCTCTGAATAATCCAAACTTCAAAGCAATGCACTAAATGGAATCCTTTTGGTATCTAGGAAGCTTACTATCGATTATGCCATAAGACTTCTTCAAGGAGCATGATCCCCATGACATTCACTACTATAGACATACATTTACCTAGGGGTAAGTCACATTGTAATGCAGGAACTTCTTACTGAGAATCCAGGTAAAAACTGATTTGTTTTTATCAATGGATAGTGAATATGTAACAAACCATTTTTCTTTGTTTGCCTTGGCTGCTAGGAATCTCAGAAGTAAACTTGTAGCCAACATACCTCTAGTTATCTATACAGGACTCTAGCGCATTTGGGGTAATATCACAGGCTTTTGTTTCTCCCTCCTTTCATAAACAACTATTTCCTTATTTGTAAAAAATACTGTGCTATATGCATCTTGTGAATCCCCTCAAATACTCTTATGTAACTGTGTCTCATTGAATGAGTCACTTTGCCTCTTTGAGACAGAGTTCCTTCATCTGTAAAATGTAAAGTTAGGTCTGTGACCTTTACAATTTCTTCCAGCTTCATAAATAAGTTTTTGTTGTTGTTGGAAATGATAGCCTGGTTTAATGAAGGGAAGAGTTGTCAGAAAACAAATGATGCATAATCTCATTATCAGAGCCAAAGGATGTAGAAGAATCTTTCAGACCTCCTCACTTTGGACATTTCTACTTTTTCTTTCACTATAAATTACCCCAAATACTTTCAGCCAATACAGCATTTAAAGACATGATCATGAATATTGGTTTCTTCCCAGCAGTTAATGAAAAGGCAGAAGGCTTAGGTCCTGGCAGTGGACGTGGGCAAAGCATTTTAGTAGTTTCCGCATAGTTTCTCCTATATCCTATTCAAGGAAAAGAGAACAGTGGAACCTCCAAGAATAAAAATAATAAGGAAAGACCATAAACCTCTTTTGCCACTTTTGATAGAAGGGAAAAATCTAGAGTTCTTATCTTCCTGTCTTGTTCACCTACCACTTAACGGTTAGAAGGGGAGCTTCAAAGGCTTAGCACTGCCCACCCTATTGAACTATGTTATCAGAGAAAAGGCTGCCAGATGTTTAGCAATCAAACTTGGTGCAGAACATAACTTTAATGGAAAACAGAAGGGTGTTCTGTTTCCCTCCCACTGTGCTATCTGTCTGAGAGACTTTCAGGAGCCCCCTTTCCTTACCCTCTTTGAAAAGCATACGTATGCTTTCTGAAGTGCTATAATTTGACCCAATTGATATAATAATAAGATGAATCTTTACATACACTCCTGAAACAAGTAACTTTGCATCCTTGGGGATGAAGTTTATAAAGCCTGCATTTTCTAGGTTAAAAACCACCTTGAGAGCAATTAATCAAACACAAATAGGAACATTTGGTATTAAAACCTCCCCAAAGGAGTCAAATCCTGTTTTCTCTATTTATATCTGGTCAGTTCCAATGGGACCTCAGATTCAACGTTATTATTATTATTTTTTCTTTTTGTAAAAATTTAGTAACTTTCTAATGGGCTAAGGGGGGTAAGGGTGTAGGAAATACATTTCTTAGGAAAAAAGACAAATTTAATTATCTTTTAATTAAGATAACTTTAAAAAATAAAAAGAAATACCCATTCTTTTTAGACAAGATTGGAAAAGAGATGGTTTTGATAGACACTCACTTTGGATCTCTTTGACAATGAGGAAGAAACTGTTTCAAGCTCTAAGATATCTCAAATGATTAAGGTATAAAGGCTCCTCATGGCTCCAGAGAACAGAGGTGTTTATTCAAAACATGCATTTGCTTAAGGTGGGACTGCCTTATTTTTAAAGAGTGTGTTCCATACCCAAAAATTTATTCTTACAAACTTATCTCATGGTAAAGTGCTCATCTGTGGGTTGTAAAGATCCCTATGACATCTGGCTCCAGTGGGGCCATGAATAAGGGTAATGAAAGTTTGATTTTAGTGGCTACTTCCTCTAGAAGCTATCCATTCTGACCCTCTCTTAAAAAAATAATAACAACAAAAAGACAAAATACAGTAAATGGAAAGTCAAATGTAAAATAGATTTGTAGATTTTCTGTTTCTTTTTATTTTGTTAAAATTTAATCTTCAATTCCAGTGAAGCCAGAAAGTAGAAATTCTGATATAATTGCAGTTAGTAGAATAGTTTGGTTCAGTCAATGTTATTCAATTATTTGAGACATAGTTTCCACCTCATCTTAGGTCTTTTGATGCTATCTTTCATCACCCTGCCTTTCTTATTTTCCATTAAATTCCCAGTGTTTGGTATGCGGAAGATACTCAAAAATAGGCCATGGATTTGGGTTTGGGTGCTACACAATTATCTATCGGGAAGTTTTCTTTCCTGGCCCTGCAAGCATCCTCTGCATGCCCAAACTTGATTGACAAATGGTGTTTAGAAAGGGAAATTGTTCAGAAGGTAATAAAAATATCTTTGTTTATAGTCTGACCGCAAAACAAAGTGAGAAAACTCTAGGCCCAATTTCTAGTTCTCTGGTCCAGAGACAGTGCTGAGCCTCACTTGGTTTCCAGTTTGCCCCTCAAGAGGCAAGTTTAGGCTCTTGAGAGGAGGCTCACTATCCAGATGATTTGGGCCTCCCTTCCTCTCCATTTCCTTTGATAACAATGCATTTCCCTTGATCCATGGACCGCAAGGGTCGTTAGAACAGGAGCAGGATCTGGGTAAATAAACTTTGGCCTGATCTCTTTTCCCAAATTCATGGCCATGTTCCCAATTAAACAAAAGATCCTAGATCAGATTCCAGTGGGTATCCCCTATTTTAGACACTCAAAGAAGGACTTAAATTTTGGGGATAATGTTTAATATTAACTAGGTTTGTTACTTTTGAATGATTACTTTCAATTATTGTACCTGCTTATTTTTCTTACTCATGTAAAAAATCATGGCAAATTCCTGAAATCAGTTATATTTTAAAAGAGAAGCAACTTATAGGGTGGAGTTGGGGGGTTGGGAAGAAAGATTGGAATCTTGTTTGTTTCATTTTAAGAAGATAATTATGTGTATATATTTAAAATCATTTTAGGAAAAAAGTGAGTCTAGGATGGTATGAAAATGAGTTAATAGAGCTGATCACTAAAGTGAGATTTTGTCTGATGAAAGAATATATTTTGAATCACCTCAAGTATGTACTCTGAGATACGTTAATTTATAGGATATACTTTTATTTTTGGTAGAAACAGTTTACATGTCTGAAAGTCTGAATTAATTTATGACTGCTGACTGCTGCTGAGGCACTTCCTGTTTATCAGGCATAGAAACCAAGACCAAACATAGAAAAAGAGAAAAATTTTACAAAATTTGTTAAAAATTTCTAAGTGTACAAACCATGCCTTGAGGATTGCAAACACACATCTTGTTTCTTTATTTGCTTTTTTGGCTACTGTAACAGAAATGCTTGGTGTATGGCTACCAGGAAACTGGAGGTAAACCAAACTGGAATTTGAGAACTTAGGGACACAGCCAACTGAAATATCACTTTTCATGAATTTTAATGGCCCACAAAAAGTATGGGTGAAGAGTATAAACTCATCACCAGTACGATAAAAGAAAATTGAAAGTATCTTCCTCACTGAAGAGCAGGAAGCATTATGTTTGTGCACCAAACCAATAGAAACAGGTTTTTAGTATTTAAAAGAAAGGAGGTTGGGGTAATAGTGCTGACAGAGTCAATGCAGAGTAGAAGGTCTTTTTGTGTAGCAGCTCACCAAAAGGGTGATTCTCAAAGATCATGTCTGACCCAAACAACAATTAAAAGGTTAAAGCAAAGCAATACATACAAACATTTCATTTGTTATATCCCTCATATCCTACCATTCTTCAACAATTCAGTAGTTGCTGCTTGAATGCCCACTGTGTGCACATTATCATATGGAATCACAGAGCTTGTCTTTAAGATCTGTTGCCTCCAGAGACTTTTCTGATGTTTATGAAAGGCCTTTGCTGTTCCTGGAATATATTTCTTCAATGAGTGAGTGGGGAAAAAATAATGCAAAGATCTGTAACATGAAGTCTCTGCCACAAGGAACCTATTGATTGTAAAAGCATTCATAGAGTGCTTCAGAGTTCACAAAATCTATTGACCTACATTATTATCTATAATAGTCAGTGGTTCCAACTCTGATTTGTATTGGAACCACCTGGGCAGGCTACTTGTTTTTTAATGTGTAGATGCTTGCAACCCAACCTGCCTTCGGAAATAGAATCTTGTTGGGAAGTGGTAGAGAAGGTGGAGGAAATGGGGATCAGCATTCCTCAAGTGATTCTGGCACCTGGTCGTATTGTGACAGAGAATGTCATAGTGAGGAGAACAGATGGCTGGCTTTGAAGTCAGACTGGGTTTGAAACCTGCCTCTAGCCATTTCTAGTTTTTTAACTTTAAGATTAATCACCCTAAGCCTCAGTTTTCTCATCCATAAAATGGGGAGAATAACAGTAGCTAACAACAGCAATAACTAGTCCTTATAGAACTGGTGGAGGGGTTCAAGGAGCTGATCCACATAAAGGGCCTATCTTAGGGCTTGTGCAGACTAGGCACACAGTAAAAGTAAACTTTATTAGCAATTGCTAACAATTAGGGCCTGTGACTTCTTTCATTTTTAGCAGTAGACCTAGACCAAATAAGCACATTCCTTGTCTCTTTTGGGAGAGGCTGTCCTGTCATTTTCTCTCATCTGTTCAGCCACAAGATGGTTAGGGAAGCTCACTCCTCCTGAATTCCAGCCAGTACCAACTAGACCTTTGGTAAGGTCAGGATAGAAGAGACTGTGGCATTTCCGATCCCCCCTGGACTTCCCTCTAGAATGAACATGCTTATGTTGTTTCAGGATTTCCAGTGAGGCCTGGCCTGGAAACCAGAAGTTAAAGTTATCTAAAAGTGATAAGCTCAGGAACTACATGAAGCATTGATTTGAATCTAGTTTCCAAGGTCACCAAAGGTTCAGAAGCTGAGAAAGAGATGGCACTTTAAGGGTTAGTGGGAGAGGGTCCAGCATTTTACCCACGGGAGAAAATTTTTTTGTAGAAAGAAAAACAAGTTTTTACTGAAGTAAGTGGCCAAGAAAGTAGGTAAAGTTAAATGAATGATAAACTATCATTTCAGTCTCTAAGATAAACAAAATAAGCAGCTGTAATAGCATGAAGTTTATCAGAGTGTGATAGGAAGGTCAGGCATGACAAATTGGGAGACTGGGACATTGAGCTGGCGCATGACAATTATGTAACTCACATTGCTGCTAAATTTAAACACAAGCAGCCTTCTCTGGAGGTGTGTGGGTGGAGAGGTGAAGGAGCAGATTGAAAACAATGGCCTTTATTTTCATAAGGTACTTTAATTTTAGGCCCGCATTGGATGTGAACTTTCAGCTAACTGTACTTTTTGGTAGTTCTGTATTTTTTGAACTGAGATTACCCTTAGCCCCATGAAACACCCCTGTTTTTCTGTCAAACTACTATATCGAGTGCAGTTTTCTCTGGCCTCCCTGGAAGTGGAAATGTCTGGGCCTTTCCTCTGCAGAACGCAAAACATAAACATAAGGGCATTAAAATGGAAACAGGATCTTGGTTCTCACTGTTTCACCAGGCTCCTTAGCACTGACCTCTGACCCTCATTTAAGATCCCATGGAAAGTCTGGGCATCTGGGGTGTGTAGCTCACTGTGGGAATTTTTTTGTTGTTATGGTTGTTGTTTTCCTCCTCCTGGATTATTTTGGCTTAACCTGAGGCTATGATGTAAAATAAGCCACTTTCAAGAGCTTTCCCTGACCTTGTTTGGGGATAAGGTTAGAAGATGGGATTTGACTACTGGCACTGTCAATTCAGGAATCTATTTTCAAGTTGTTATCTAAAATTCATGTGAGAAAATAAAAAATTGCATTTCTTCCATCCTATGACATTGATGACAGGTAAATTTTGATTTTTGAAAACCCGTGTAGAATTGTTGAGGATATTGAGTCTTCATGATTTTCTACTCACATGTTACTTTTTAAAAAAGTAGGCCTCTAGATCAGATAACTTCTTCCATATTTTCTTGAGCTACACTGTATGACATTATACTTTCATTAAAGAAGTCACCTTTCCTGATCAGTCTATGGGAAAGACCTTGGAGACGTTAGTTTTTCTTTGAAGGAATTCTATTTGTTCTTCTTGAACAGTTTGAGAGGCTAAAGTCCAGAAATATAATTGGAAGGAAATTTTATTTTATTTATTTTTATTTATTTATTTTTTAGGCTGTCTTACCCTGTCACCCAGGCTGGAGTGCAGTGACACGATATCGGCTCACTGTAACCTCCACCTCCTGGGTGCAAGCAATTCTCCTGCCTCAGCTTCCTGAGTAGCTGGGATTACAGGTATGTGCCACCATGCCTGGCCAATTTTTGTACTTTTAGTAGAGTCGGAATTTTGCCATATTGGCCAGGCTGGTCTCAACTCCCGGCCTCAAGTGATCCGCCCGCCTCAGCCTCCCAAAGTGTGCGGATTACAGACATGAACCACCATGACCGGCCTGGAAGGCAATTTTAAATATTCTCGTTGAGTGGCTAATGTATATTTACATTTAGGAATAATTAGTAGAGGATGTAGAAAATTTTCAATAAAAGCAGAAGAGCAGTCCTCCACGATGAGGTGGAGTAATCCTCCTCTCCTTGGTTTGATTGCATTGCATGTCTCAGGTACAGAGTCTTCTGTTTCTCAAGGGCTGAGTCTCATTTTCAGCCTTTCTCATCTATAGTGGACTTTCTCATGGCTCAGTTCCAGTTAATATAGAAAAGAGTAAGTGTTGTGAAAATTTTGTACTCAAAGCGTGAAAAGTTTTCTTACAAATATTTTGAATTTTTTTTAAAGAGAATCTTAGCAGTAAATAATTCATCTTTATGAATTCATCTTTTTTTCCCTCATGAGAATTCAATGTGCTATATGAAGAACATATGAAATTCTTATTTTGAGGGGAAGAACTGAGACTTGGCTGGGTAAGTGACTTGCCTAAGGTCACTCAGCAAGTCTCACTGCATGTAACACTCACATTCTCAGCCTCTAGTGCTGTACTGTTGTATCTATAACAAAAAGAAAAAAGAAAACCTTGCTCTACCTCTGCAAAGAAAAAGGAACAGCTAGGAATGCACATGTGTGTCCTTTTAAACTCTCTACATAAAAATCCATCTTTTCCAGGAAGCCCTCTCTTATTGAATGTGCATATGTGGAAGATTCTAAAATCTTTCTAGTAAGAGTCCATTTTTGTTTTAATTTTATTTTAGGGCTTATGCTTCTAGAAAGCGTGTATATATATATACATATATATATAAGCGTGTATATATATATATATATTTGATCTCTGCAGTACTAAAGCTATAGTTATTTATTGGACAGATGTCTGGAGGAGAAGCAAGGGGAGAATATATGACTGCAAGACTAAACAGGCCACTGAAGGAAGCCATGAAATAGGTCCTTGCTGTACCATACCATTATTTTTCCCTGAAAATACCTTTACCGCTTGTACTCGGCTACTCTAGGCCTAGGACCTTTTAACAAGTTTCTTCCTCAACAACACCTCCTTTATTGATACAGTTTAGTAATCTATGAACACCTAGATAGCTTCCTTTGACTTGACATTTTTTTCTAAGCATTCTTTATCTTGTTCATGTGTCTGCTCAGTACTTTTAATTCAATGATATATCTTTTTTCATTAAGTTTTTTGAAATTCCACAAGGCTTAACATGCCATTCCACACAGAGCAGGTAGTCAATATTAGCTTGTTGATTGATTGTAATATGATATAAATCATGGGCACAATAAATTACTTGGCTACACAGAGAATTCTTACAACTCTCTCTTCTGTGTGGAGATGGGATAGAACCAGAAGGGTATGTCTGTGTAGGCCACATGTCCTGGTTCAGGGAGTCCCACATGATGAACATGGTCTTACATGGTAAAATTGAGTTACCTTTAGTAATGACAGCAACTTATATATGTATAGCTCCTGGGATTTCAAATATATTTTATCCCTATTAACTCACTTGATTTGGGAGTCAATATATATTAACTTCATGTTATCACTGAGGAAACTAAAGCTCAAAGGAATTTGGTGATTTGTTCTTGTTTGCATCTTGCACGTTGTTGAATCTCAAAACCAGTATTTTGTTTGTTTTTTTCTTTTACCTCTTGGTCTGATGCTCTTTCTAACCCACCAGGCTGCTTCCTTCATTCCTTAAAGCTAATGCTGCAATGGTCACAGTTTGTGAATCATCTTGGCATACCATCCCTGCCTTAACTGATTTTTGCAAATACTATGAACAAAGAGAGCCCCACCACTACTATATGCCCTGCATCTCCTAGCATAATAAACTTGTATCCTGAAATAAGTCTTAAAGAACCACATGTAGCTCAAACATTGCACTCTGAACATATTGAGCTCTTGTGCATCATTTGCCCAGCATGAATCAGAAGGAAGTTTAGTGTAAGCTTCTGGGCCAACTGACCTACCAGAAAGAAGATTAGAACATACTTTTCCTTTTTCTTGGAATTGGGAGGGTACATTTAGTAGCAACTTTCTGAAGGAGCAGAAAGTCCAATATCTATGAAATTGTCAAAATGATTAGCTAGTAACACAAAATAGTCATTACCACAATGTGCTTTCAGAGCAACATGCAATCATAAGGTATTTTTTAAAAACTCCAAATAAGCCACATGGAATTCTTGGTGGGCTAACTTCTCATCTACCCTCAATAACACCAGCACCACCATACCATTTGTGGTACTTCGTGTTTTGTTTTGTTTTTAAGAGTTGGTTTAATTTCAGCTAGGGTAGACTTCATAGTCTCAAATCTCTTATGGAGCAAGATCTGAATTAGATCCTTCCATTGAGCACTATTACATTGCCTACTCTTCACTGTACAGACCCAGTCTTGCAGATTTCATAGAGATCATTACCAACCATAAATTTTATGTGCATTAAAGGTAGTTTTCCTCTCTTGTAATCATTATTAATATTTGATGGCCAAGGTATTATTCTTTATCGATAATTTTATAGATCATAGTTAATTTAGAATGAAAAAAATCAGAACCGTAATGTGAAGTAGTGCAGCTCCACTTTAAAAAGTGACCTTGTCAAAGAGACGCATTTTTACTTCAATTAAATTCAGTCAGTCAGTCCCATAGGTAATGTTAGCAATTATAAGAATACTCTGCAAAAGTAGTTAAAAAACACTCAGAGAACTTTTATGTGATGCTAGTTTTTAAAGCAAGAATGACTTTCTTCCAAAACTTCAATTCTTTATGAGATCATTTTGGAGTGTACTGTTACATAAAACATGAGGTCAGTAACTAAGGCTAATTAAATTTTAGTAGGAGCAAAAGTCACCAAAAGGTTTTTGCATTCATCCTACCAATTCTAAAACAGTGATACAATGCACCATTAATAGCCTTAGAATTGCTGATTATTTCAACGTGAATAGCGATATCAACGCTGTCAGTTTAATTTAATACACTCAGGAGAATTCCTGCAGAATGCATGATTTCTCTATTATTTCCTGGTTTTCACAACCATTAAAAGCTATAAATTCTCTTCTTCAGAAAGAGAGAGAGATTAGTAGTCTAGAGTCTTCTCACTTTTTTGAGAATGATGAAGTTGTTATTTTTAGAAGAAATGGGAAGGAAAAACAGAATAGAAATTAAAGAATGAGAGTAACCCAGGCTTTATTCTGTGATCTAGTATGAGGTAAATGTTCATAACTCCAAAAGAATTAAAACACTCATGCCTTCTATTAGTTCCAATGGAGTTCCCACTTAGGGAATAACCTTAGACTTGGGGTTGAAAGTGTCTTTTTTCTGGAGGGAAACTAAAATTAATGCCTGGAGGAGTGAAAGTTAAAAGTCGATTAAATAAACAAGCAGGTTTTATTTACTAGAAACTTTGGTAAGTTAAAAGGAAGAAGTGAGTCACTCATTTCATAACGTACTTTATTTAGAAGACAATAGGAAGCAACTACAGCTTTTTTCATGGAAGAAAGCTGAGTTAAAATGGATTCTACAAAACATTAATTTGATAGTAGCAAACTAAAACTACTGGACTCTGAGGGTTAGTCACAACCTTCAAGATAAGCTAAGCTTCTATTGGATATGTTTCCTCTACAACATCGCTTATTGACCAATCTTGGTTTGCATATCTCTAGTGAAACTTAGTACCTCATTTTCAGAATATTCTAATTGTTTGAAAATTTTCTTCACACCAAATACTGTCATCCTTGAATATTCACTCATTTGCTGATTTAGTGTCTCCGTAATGTGGTCTTTGACATGCTTTTAGGTGACAAACAGTAAGGTATCTTTTAATTTTAATGGTAATATATATTTCAACATACATTCACAAATACACTAGTGAACCCAACTCATGATTTCACAGATGATGATTGCTAAGAATGAAGTTAAGTAGAAAAAAAGTGAGTCCATCTGAAGCTCAGTTGAGAAAACTATTACATAAATGTTAAAACGTATGTGAATATGAATATGACTGAAGCCGTCAAGGTGATTACATAAAAGGCCAAGCATGAAAAATAGTCCTGTAGGTCTACACTGTGGGCACCAGAGCAGACACCATACTCCTGCATAATGGCAGAAGAGCTGTGCTGTCGTGAGATTAGTCAGGAAGGGTAGATGAATTGAGGCCAGGAGGAGAGGTAGAAGGCTGCTGTCATAAAGGAACAGGCATAGTGATGGCTTGCACCACAGTGGAGGCAGCAGAAATGTTGAGAAATAAGTCTATCAGTGAGGTGTCACAGAAAGACCACTGTCCTGCATGTCAGAGGACTTAGATGTTGGTCCAAACTCTCTTCCAATTAAACCTCCCCTTCTTCCTACAGGTCTCAGTTTGCTTCATCTGTGGAATGGAGATGGTTTCCTATGTGATCATGAAAATTTCTCCCAGCTCTGAAGACCTTTTATTTTGTAAGAATCATTGTGAAGGTATGGGCTTGGCAAATGAATGGAAAGATGAACAATGGGAGAGGAAAGAATTGAAGAGGGCTGTGAGGTTTGAAGAATGGGTAACTAGCATCATTCACAGAAATGAGAGGGACAAGGGGTCAGAATAATTGGGATTCAGTGGGCGAAGAAAGACCGGTTTGGATCTGTTGCAATGGAGAGGCCAATGACATTTATTTGTGATGTCTAACAGGTCCGTGGACACAGGAAAAGGTGAGACTTTGTTGTCTGTAAAATAGGGATGAGGTGATACATAGAGATGTGGGGATCGCTTTACTTAGAGATAGCTTGTGAAACCATGGAAATGACAAAAACTCAGTAAGGAAAGGGAGGATAAAAAAATTGCAGTTAAGCGAGATAACACTTATTGTGAAGCTACTATGTGCTACGCACATTATCTATGTTATGTCATTTAAACCTCACAAAAATCTTGTGGACTATGTGTAATTCCCTCCATTTTATGTATTAGAAAAAAATGATGCTCAGCAAGGTCCCAGATTGCGTAAGAATTAACATATCACTCAGATTTGAACCAGTCTCTCTGACTCCAAAATCTATATGGCGCTGTTCCGATGTGAAACAGACAATGAGAAGGGATGAGGACACAGCATAGCAGTTCTCAGAAGGGGTGGAAGAAGAGCCCTTGAAACTTTGATAGTGCAAGGTCAGTTCAGCCAAAGCTGGACAGAGGGGAAGGAGGGGAAAATCATTTTCAATGTTGCAGAGAAGTCAAGGGGAATAAGAACTATAAAAAAAACTGAGTCGGTGGGGGGATTGAAGGAGGCAAATTATGCCACCTCAGAGGTTCCAATATATTGATTGGGGTGAACCTGAGAAGGAAAGGTGCAGATTATGAAAATGGTAATTATAATACTAAATATATACTAAGCACTTAATATATGCCACACACTTTTCTAAGTGAGTTATATGTATTAACTTTTAATCCCAACAACAACTGGCTTATTGACTGGTCTAGGCTCAGTAGGGTTCAAGGCAGGAAACAATTTTATCCTCTGCTGATATAGCTTTTCAATCACATCCCATCATTTCTCCATGACTACCTCTGAACGATATATTGGACAGATCTCCTAACTTGTTTTGATCCTTTTCAGGTACTGTATTAGAAACTAACATCCATACGTTAATATAATGGACACATGTTGTGGCAAGAAATGATGTTCTTTATATATTGACACAAAATGTTAAAGGGGAAAAAGAGCAGGAGAGTGAATACCATAAACTATATGCAATAAAAGGGAAAGCGTATATATTCATATTTAATTATGTGTGCATTAAATGTCACTTGGAATATCACCAAGGAAGTAATACAAATATTTGCTGACGGGAAGGAGTTGTTGGCTCGAATAACTGTAGAGGGAAGGAAACTTTTCACTGAATATCTTTTTAGTCTCCTTGACTTTTAATCTATGTGAATGTATTACTATTGATCTCAGTCAGCTATTGCTACAATAATGATGTATAACAACCATCCTCAAACTCAGGCAATAAGCTTTGTTTCTCGTGCTCATGGGCAAGTGGTTCAGCTGAGTGGCTCTGCATCAGGCTGCAGTTGTTCAGTTGCCTGTAGTAGTTTGCAAGGGACTGAATGTTTGTGTCACCCCTCCCCCATTCATATGTTGAAAGCCTAACCTTCAATGTGGTGCTATTAAGAGGTGAGGCCTTTGGGAGGCAAGTAGGTCATGAAGGTGGCGCCTTCATGAATGAGTAAAGGGGACCCTAGAGAGCTCACCCTCTTTTGCCCATGTGAGGATACAATGAGAAGATGACAGTTTGCCACCTGGAAGAGGGCCTTGATTATAAGGACACTCTGATCCCAGATTTCAATCCTCTAGAAAAGTGAGAAATAAATTTCCATTGTTTATAAACCACCCAGTCTAAGATATTTTGTTATTGCAGCCCAAACTGACTAAGATGTAGCTCTACTCCATTTGTCTCATTATGAGGTCCCAGCTGGAGAGGCAGACTTTCTGGGGCATGTTCTTCTCTTAGTGAAGTCAGGAATTCCCGGAGGGTGACAGAAAACACTCATGCTTTCAACTGCAGGCCTGGGCTTGGAATGTTCACATACTCACCTCCAACCCAATGCTTAAATAAGCAGGGCAGCGTACTCCTCCAGAGTTAAAGGGGAGTGAGTCGTTGCTGAACAATAGTCTACCCACCTCTTTAAAAGATATTTTAAATCCACTTGAGCCTAAGATCAAAATTTTAATCTCTCATCTAATCTCAGATTTCTCCCTTACCCACTGTGGCTCAGCAGTTCAGGCTTGACCCATATTTAGAAATTTATGGTAGGTGCCAGGTGTGGTGGTTCATGCCTGTAATCCCAGCACTTTGGGAAGCTGGAGTGGGTGGCTCACCTGAGGTCAGGAGTTCAAGACCAGCCTGGCCAACATGGCAAAACCCTGTCTCTACTAAAAATACAAAAATTAACTGGTGTGGTGGTGCACGCCTGTAGTCCCAGCTACTCAGGAGGCTGAGGCAGGAGAATCACTTGAACCAGGGAGGTGGAGGTTGCAGTGGGCAGAGATTACAGCCACTGCACTCCGGCCTGGGCAACAGAGCAATACTCTGTCTTAAAAAAAAAAAAAAAAAAGAGAAAGAAGAAAAAAAAGAAGTTTATGGTAGTGAAAGGGACTATGCTAAGTTTCTTTCCTTCTCTCCCTCCCTCCCTCCTTTCCTTCCCCCCTTGTTTTTATTCCTTCACTTTACCTACTTTCTAACTTTCAGATACTATTAAAATTTCGCTTTTTAAAAGTTGGGTACAAGAAAGAGGTATAATGAGAAAGGAAGAAATATTTCTTTTTTTTTTAAATGCTACTTTTTAAAAAAATTTTACTTTAAGTTCTGGGATACAAGTGCAGAACATGCAGGTTTGTTACATAGGTATACACGTGCCATGGTGGTTTGCTTTACCTATCAACTCGTCGTCTAGGTTTTAAGCCCTGCATGCATTAGGTAATTGTCCTAATGCTATCCCTCCCCTTGCTCCCCACCCCCTGACAGGCCCCAGTGTGTGTTGTTCCCCTCCCTGTGTCCATGTGTTCTCATTGCTCAACTCCCACTTATGAGTGACAACATGTGGTGTTTGGTTTTCTGTTCCTGTGTTAGTTTGCTGAGGATGATGGTGTCCAGCTTCATCCATGCTCCTGCAAAGGACATGATCTCATTCTTTTTTATGGCTGCATAGTATTCCATGGTGTATATGTACCACATTTTCTTTTTCTCAGTCTATCATTGATGGTCTGGGTTGGGTCCATGTCTTTGCTATTGTAAATAGTGCTGCAATAAACATACATGTGTCTTTATAGTAGAATGATTTATATTCCTTTGGGTATATACTCAGTAATGGGATTGCTGGGTCAAATGGTATTTCTGATTCTAGATCCCGGAGGAATCACCACACTGTTCTCCACAATGGTTGAACCAATCTCATTCCCATCAACAGTGCAAAAGCGTTTCTATTTCTTCACAGCCTCGCCAGCATCTATTTTTCTTGACTTTTTAATAATCACCATTCTGACTGGTGTGAGATGGTATCTCATTGTGGTTTTGATTTGCATTTCTCTAATGATCAGTGATGATGACCTCTTTTTAATATGTTTCTTGGCCACATAAATGTCTTCTTTCAAGAATTGTCTGTCCATATCCTTTGCCCACTTTTTGATGGGGTTGTTTTTTTCTTGTAAATTTGTTTAAGTTCCTTGTAGGTTCTGGATATTGGACCTTTGTCAGATGGGTAGATTGCAAAAATTTTCTCCCATTCAGTGGGTTGTCTGTTCACTCTGATGCTAGTTTCTTTTGCTGTGCAGAAGCTCTTTAGTTTAATTAGATCCCATTTGTAATTTTTGGCTTTTGTTGCAATTGCTTTTGGTGCTTTCGTCATGAAGTCTTTGCCCATGTCTATGTCCTGAATGGTATTGCCTAGGTTGTCTTCTAGGATATTTATGGTTTTGGGTTTTACATTTAAGTCTTTAATCCATTGTGAGTTAATTTTTGTATAAGGTATAAGGAAGGGGTCCAGTTTCAGTTTTCTGCATATGGCTAGCCAGTTTTCCCAACACCATTTATTAAATCTTTTTATTAAACACCATTTATTAAATCATTTATTAAATCTTTTCCCCATTGCTTGTTTCTGTCAGGTTTGTCGAAGATCAGATGGTTGTAGATGTGTGGTGTTTTTTCTGAGGCCTCTGTTCTGTTCCATTGATCTATATGCCTGTTTTGGTACCAGTACCATTCTGTTCTGGTTACTGTAGGCTTAGAGTATAGTTTGAAGTTAGGTAGTGTGATGCCTCCAGCCTCGTTCTTTTTGCTTAGGATAGTCTTGGCTATAAGTGCTCTTTTTTAGGTTCCATTTGAAATTTAAAGTAGTTTTTTTCTAATTCTGTGAAGAATGTCAATGGCAGTTTGATGGGAATAGCATTGAATCTATAAATTACTTTGGGCAGTATGGCCATTTTCATGATACTGATTCTTCCTATCCATGAGGATGGAATGTTTTCCATTTGTTTGTGTCCTCTCTTATTTCCTTGAGCAGTGGTTTGTAGTTCTCCTTGAAGAGGTTGGGAAGAGCAAGTTCTAATGTCATTGGAGTCCTATGTGTGGCCCAGAGAAAGGTACTGGTTCTGTGTTTCATGAAAGACCTTGTGGGTTCTTTTCAGATTCATGGCAGAGACCTCATGCCACATCATGCCTTGTTACAGGTGATGCACCTCTGAATAACCACACCTGACTCCTGTTTCTGGTCTGCTTCTCCTGCCTTTACAGAGGCTTTTAGTCTATTCCATCTATTGGGTGGGAAGTTTTCAAATACTGAAGACCTGCTG
Source organism: Pongo pygmaeus (assembly GCF_028885625.2). NCBI lineage: Eukaryota > Metazoa > Chordata > Mammalia > Primates > Hominidae > Pongo > Pongo pygmaeus. The sequence continues at coordinate 40,838,731 of NC_072389.2, forward strand.
CTGTATTCCACCTATGGGAAATAAGTACCCTTACCTGTTGTTGATCAAAGGGTGGCTTGTATCCATTGTGCTTCTTTTCACTGTGTTCATAGAGGCAACTCAAGCCACTCACTCATCATTAAACTTTTCTAGGTGAAAGTCAGGTACCAGTTTCAGCATTCCTAAGGTTTTATTGAATCATTTCCCCAATGTGGCATGATAATAAGGAAGCACCCCATCCCTTCAAATGCTCAGCTCTAACCATCTTTTTCCAAACAAATCTCATCTCTCCTTCCTCAGTTTGTATCAAGCCTTTTATTGCACAGGTTGGAGATGGATAATGGATTAAGAGAGTGGATGATATCGAGAAGCATGGATTCCAGACACAGCTCTGCCACTAACTATATAAGTGACATGAATAAGAATCTAGTACAACACCATTCTTCTAAAGAAGAGGAAACTGAGGCTCATACACTTTTCATAATTTGTTCTCTTTAATCTGATAGTGGCAAAGCTCTGCCTTAGAATCTGTGTTTCCTGAGCCCCATAGTATGATGTTTGTTTCTACTGAACCAAAGTAACAAGTCTTTCCTTATGTTTAAACAATCCTGTTTTTGTGATTTAAGATCCTTTCTTCTTCTGGTTTTGGCAAAGACCAGATCAGGAGAACAGCTGGCTACCATTTTTTATTTGTGAACATTATAAATAAAAAGCCTTCCAAACCTTCCCCAAGAGTTAGAATTTCTTTAGAGTCTTGAGCCTCAGAGACTCATTTTAAGTTCATTCAAACTACAATATATTTTGGTTCTGAAGATCTTCTTCTGAAAGACCCCAATAAAGATCTCTCCTCACAGCCCATTCTTCAATTAGTCCCTCTATGGGGCTGGAGGGAGATCCGCGGAGCCAGCTGGACTTTGAACTTGTGATTCCTAAGGGAAGGTATATTTCAACCCTGAGACTTAGATTCCAGGCTCTTTTCTCTGTTAGGAGTTGTATTATTGAAGTAAAATAACATTCTTAACTCTGAGTGTGGATCTTGAATAAGAACATACATCTTAATTTTTCTATTTTTGGAAATTTAACATTCATTAAGTTGTTAACCTTTGAAAACTTCTATCCTCCCACTTCCTTGTCTGTCAGCCTAAATCTCCCCTCCTCTCTGTCACAGCCTCTTTCCTTAGAAGGATATATTCTGCTCCTTTAGTGCTTAATTTCTCATGCTTCTCAACATTCCCTACATTGCCCTTCCTATGCTTTCTTTGAGGGCTCCCGGATGTGAATTCGCATACCCCACATTCACACGCCCAGATAAAACAACAAAGTCTGTTGTCTTCTGAGAAAAATTCTAACTCTCTTCAGGTACTGTAGGTGTCTCATTTCATATTCGTGCTTGAAAATATAAGAGGAGCCCTGAATCATGATCTTGCATTATGGCTCAGAGCAGGCCTTCTTAAAAGTACAATTCCTTCCCCAAAGGAAATGAGAGAGCTATTTAAAACAAGCAATCAATCCATTTAGAACTCTCCACAATCTGAAGAACATTTCTTATAGTTATGAATAGAAGGAAGAGAGGCAACGAATTTTTAAAAAATGGATTTAAAAGGAGACTTTTGGGCCCATCAGCATTCACTGAATCCAAACATAGAAATTCAATTCAATTTATCACGTAGAGAAAAGATTAATCACTTGCAGGAATCTTGAAATTCGTATGTTGCCTTCAAAGTTGTTAAATGAGAATCATTTCTAATTACCACTATCTGCTCAGTATTAAACTTTTCTACATAATTTGATTGTCTTGCTGCAGCATGAGTCATCTTAAGTTCCATTTTCTTTCAATCCCCCAAATCCAAGTCCAAAGATACCTACAACAATTTTTCAGAGAGTTCAAGTTAATCTCTTCTTCTCTTGAAAAACCAGCACTTTATAGGCCATAACTGTGTCACATGGGTGCCTAGTAGTGTAGTTATCTACTGCTCTTATCTTTTTTAAACGTTTTATAACCTATATATAAGAGTAAGTTTAATCTTCTATAAACATTATTTAGGGAATGCCAATTCTATGTGCTTTCTACCTACTACATCTTCTAGCTATTTTGTAAGCCAAATCTAAATGCCCTGCAGGACTACATTTCTGTTGCTTGGTTTTGGTGTATCTTTTCTTTCTTTTTCTTTTTCTTTTTTTTTTTTACTACTCAACATTCGTTTCTCTGGGTGACATCATCTCAATTTGGGTACAAGGGAATCTGCTTGTTCTATTGCATGATCTACTGGGACTGTCTACTAAGGTGTCTTGCCCTTGCTATAGCCTATGCTAAAGTCTATGATTCAGTCCTTTTCTCTGGAATTTGACAAGTGCAGAGTGACAGAAAGCCTGAAAGTGGCAACCAGAAAGAGGCAGAAACTCACTTATCCCTGAGGAGGTTGTCCATCTTTCCCTGCACTCTGGACTTCCAATTTTGCTTTGATTCATCCTTGTTGAGACTATTCCTTTAGATTTCTTTACAATGTTGTCAGCTATTCACTATCCTTCAAATAAACTTTGTTTTCTGTTTAAATTAGAGTTGGCTTTTATTGATTACAATCAAAGGTGTCTGATGGCACTGGCCTCAAATATCCTCCAGTTGGTTTTCCCACCTATGGTCAAGACCAGGGTGGGCCCTTTTGTGGCTATAAATTTGCTCTTTAGTCTTCCTAAAATTTCTTCATTCTTCTTTCTACTAAATCTACCCTTTTCATCCTTTATGACATTTCTTTAAGCTTCAAACTTTTTCTTGAAAACTAACATGTTTTGACTTTCTCCATTAACATTTCTCCAGAATTTGTTTAGCATTTGTTTATTTGCTAGACCCCAAAGTTGCCTTTTCCTGCACAGAGAAGTTCACTCAGTTTTGCATCAGGATAAGCTGCCAAATGTTCAGCCAATTAAAAATTGAGCCACAATGCGTCTACTCTTGACTTTTTGGTAAAACAAACCAAAGAAAACTTACTGACTAGACCAATTGTGAATCATTGTTATAAATGTAAATTATTCACAGGAAAACCATTACCAACGTTTTTCCCATCAAAAAGCAGGAAATAAAGTGTAGCAGAGACAGGGGTGAATCTAAGCAGATGTTTAGTGCACAGAGTTTATTTTTTGATCTATTCCAGCAGAATAAAGCTAGCAAATGATCTTAGTATCTCAGTGACTTAACACAACAAAGGTTATTTCTTACTGATGCTCCATGTCTAATGTGAGTTAGCAAAGATTTTCTGTACATCATAACCTGTTAAAGACCCAAGTTGGTGGAGGTATCCTGTTGATTAACAGTACTTCAGCTTACATTTTGTTGCAAAGTAAATAATATGGCCACACTGTCATTAAATTGGGCAGGGAAATGAAATCCTTTCATGTGCCTGGAAAAGGCATACTATACATATTTGATGAATACTACTAATAAGGGACTACTCTAGATGCCTTACCCCTTATTCGTAGTCTTTTCTCCTCATCATGCTCAGCATTCTTCACCTTAGAACTGCTCCTCATTCCAGGCATTTTTTTCTAGGTCTCAGAGTTGATGTAACTAAGCTATTACTTAATCGTCACCAAGATATTAACTGAAAATGATAACACATTGAATGGACAGAGCCTCTATAGTTTACACAGCATTCCTCTATAAATGATCTCCTTTGACCTTCACAACCATCCAGGAACATGGGTGGGGCAGAGTGTATTAATTCCATTTTATATAGATGACTAAACTGGAGCAGAAGGAAACAATGTGCCTGACCCAAATTCACACTGATAGAGCTGGGAATAAAACAACGTATCTTTCCACACTAAACCTGTTGCTGTGTTTCTGTGTATATTTTGCCACACTGCACTTACACAGTTAACAAAGAAGACGTGGTACTATTAATTTTATTGTCTTATAAAAGTGGAAGCAGAGAAGATACAAATTCCCTCCAGAACTAAAGAAATGAAGCTGTAATGATAACCAGGACAGCCCCTCTAGCATATTATGACTAGTGGAGGGAGGTCTTGTCCCCTGTCCTTATACATACCACAGGGGTAGCTGCCTGCTTTTCCACCTCCTTTCATGAGTAGTTTCAGTAGGGGAACACCGGTGTATGAGTGTGAGTCTCATTGTTAATTGACTAAAGATATGAGAGAGGGCCATGTAGGTGAGAACTGTTTTAAAGGAAAGCGAGTAATTACTCTGATGTTACTAGAAAAATGAGTGGCTAAACTAACTCCTATGCTTGGTAACAGTTTCTACCTTTTACATCCAAAGAATGGCAAGGCATACATTTTTAACAACCACTTTTCAGGTTAGAAATCCGACTGAATGTAGGTCAGTTTAATTCTGGAGTCACTAGGAGATAGTTTGTTGTAAAAAATTATGGTAATTCTCTGTCCTGGAATTTCCTGTTTCAGACAGGTGTCAGTGTATCTCAATTTCTGGATTTGAACATGGAGTCCCTGTCACCAGGGGAAAGGGAAACAGTGTGTCTATGGCCCAGGACTTGGCTGCTGTATGTCATTCACTTTCCTTGTCAATCTCTCAAAGGCATGAATTGTATGAACACGTTGTGGATAGTACAGAAACTTCAAGGTGACAGGGAAAGAACAGTTGCTATATAATTGAAAATTTCATTAAAAAAGCCTATAAGACAGATAAAAATGTGAAATTGTCTAGCAACATTTGCCCCTGAGTATCAATCACTGTCAATCACTAATAAACTTTTCCAATAACTCAGGCTTGTTTTGATTATTTTCCTGGGAGGGGCTGTGGGTCTCTCAGGCATGCAGCACACCTGCAGGCAGGCCTCTTCCAGTGTTTGCCTACAGGAAAGTCATTAAAAGGCAGTGCAATATAGGGCAGCGCCCCCAGCAGCAGCAATTAACCTTCAGGAACCTGGCAGGCATAGGT